>NW_024070187.1:77545513-77810639 GCF_014754425.2 Oryx dammah
AATGCAAAAAAAAAAAAAAAAAAAAAAATGGCTGTATGCGGAGGTCTTACAAATATCTGTGAAAAGACTGGAAGTGAAAGGAAAGGAGAAAAGGAAAGATATAACCATTTGAATGCAGAGTTCCAAAGAATAGCAAAGTGAGATAAGAAAGCCATCCTCAGTGATCAATGCAAAGAAATAGAGGAAAACAATAGAATGGGAAAGACTAGAGATCCCTTCAAGAAAATTAGAGATACCAAGGGAACATTTCATTCAAAGATGGGCTCAATAACAGACAGAAATGGTATGGACCTAACAGAAGCAGAAGATATTAAGAAGGGGTGGCAAGAATACACTGTTCAAAAAAGATCTTCATGACTCAGATAATCATGATGGTGTGATAACTCACCTAGAGCCAGACATCCTGGAATATGAAGTCAAGTGGGCCTTAGGAAGCATCAGTATGAACAAAGCTAGTGGAGGTGATGGAATTCCAGTTGAGCTGTTTCAAATCCTGAAAGATGATGCTGTGAAAGTGCTGTACTTAATATGCAAGCAAATATGGAAAACTCAGCAGTGGCCACAGGACTGGAAAATGTCAGTTTTCATTCCAGTCCCAAAGAAAGGCCATGTCAAAGAATGCTCAAAGTACTGCACAATTGCACTCATCTTGCCTTTTGTTTCAGAGTGTGACTCCTGGCTGGTGAAGTTCTGGTTTGGTTTGGTTTGAGTGTGGAGACATCTGGTACATACTGCTTGAGCTAATATGGGAATTGCTCATTCTAAGGTTCCACACTCCACCTGGAAACCCCTTGGAAAAATAGATTTTTTTTTTTGACTGGTCAATCTATAGCTATGACAAGAAAAATGGCCTAAAATATTAGATCTTTACTGACAATAGGATAGGAAAATGGACTAAAGTTCCTTTATATCTAGGACTTCCTTCTGTAATTAACAGCCTAGGGCTGATCAAACTAAGACCTTCATTTCCCTAGAGTGACAATCCCTATTGGGACAAATCTGCCCTTGTTATAAGGACCAACTTGAGCACTATCTGGTATAAATTCTGGCTATAAAACAATGATCACAGAAAAAATATTATTTTTGACAATGTGATCACAGTATTCTTTAGAATCCAGAGAAAGCTTGAAGAAAAAAATTATCTTTTTAAGAATTCTTGCCCTGAGGAAATAATTCTGCCTGGAATGCGAGAGACCTGGGTTCAATCCCTGGGTGAGGAAGATCCCCTGGAGAAGGAAATGGCAACCCACTCCAGTACTCCTGCCTGGAGAATCCCATGGAGGGAGGAGTCTGGTAGGCTACAGTCTATGGGGTTGCAAAGAGTTGGACATGACTGAGTGACTTCACTTTCTTTCTTTTACACACTAGTAAAATAATGCTTAAAATTCTCCAAGCCAGGCTTCAGCAATATGTGAACTGTGAACTTCCAGATGTTCAAGCTGGTCTTAGAAAAGGCAGAGTGACCAGAGATCAAATTGCCAACATCTGCTGGATCATTGAAAAAGTAAGAGAGTTCCAGAAAAAACATCTATTTCTGCTTTATTGACTAAGCCTTTGACTGTGTGGATCACAATAAATTGTGGAAAATTCTGAAAGAGATGGGCATACCAGACCACCTGATCTGCCTCTTGAGAAACCTGTATGCAGCTCAGGAAGCAACAATTACAACTGGACATGGAACAACAGACTGGTTCCAAATAGGAAAAAGAGTACGTCAAGGCTGTATATTGTCACCCTGCTTGTTTAACTTATATGCAGAGTATATCATGAGAAATGCTGGGCTGGAGGAAGCACAAGCCGGAATCAAGATTGCCAGGAGAAATATCAATAACCTCAAATAGGCAGATGACACCACCCTTATGGCAGAAAGTGAAGAAGAAGTGAAGAGCCTCTTGATGAAAGTAAAAGAGGAGAGTGGAAAATGTTGGCTTAAAGCTCAACATTCAGAAAACGAAGATCATGGCATCTGGTCCCATCACTTCATGGCAGATAGATAGGGAAACAGTGGAAACAGTGGCTGACTTTATTTTTCTGGGCTCCAAAATCACTGCAGATGGTGATTGCAGCCATGAAATTAAAAGATGCTTACTCCTTCGAAGGAGAGTTATTACCAACCTAGAAAGTGAAAGTGAAAGTGAAGTTGTGTCCGACTCTTTGCAACCCCATGGACTGTACCCTACCAAGTTCCTCTGTCCATGGGATTTTCCAAGCAATTATACTGGAGTGGATTGCCATTTCCTTCTCCAGGGGATCTTCCCAACCCAGGGATCGAACCCAGGTCTCCCACATTGTGGAGACCGTCTAAGCCACCAGGGAAGTCCCATGACCAACCTAGAGAGCATATTAAAAAGCAGAGACATTACTTTCACAACAAAGGTCCATCTAGTCAAGGCTATGGTTTTTCCTTTCGTCATGTATGGATGTGAGAATTGGACTATCAAGAAAGCTGAGCATTGAAGAATTGATGCTTTTGAACTGTGGTGTTGGAGAAGACCCTTGAGAATCCCTTGGACTGCAAGGAAATCCAACCAGTCCATCTTAAAGGAGTTCAGTCCTGTGTGTTCACTGGAAGGACTGATGTTGAGGCTGAAACTCCAATACTTTGACCACCTGATGCTAAGAGCTGACTCATTTGAAAAGACCCTGAATCTGGGAAAGATTGAGGGCAAGAGGAGAAGGGGACAACAGAGGATGAGATGGTTGGATGGCATCAACTTGATGGGCATGGGTTTGGGTGTACTGTAAGATTTGGTGATGGATGGGAAGGCCTGGCATGCTGCGGTTCATGGGGTCACAAAAAGTAGGACTCGACTGAGCGACTGAACTGAATTGTACTGATATCAATCTGTAACCATTGTTCTGCCTATCATCTCTTTTACTTAATATCTGATCTTAATTTTATTGGTTTAATAACTCAGTAGATGCTGTGAGTGAGAGATTATGTTATTTCCATTCTGAGTTTAAAATAAAAAAGTGATAAATGGGCTATATTTACTAACATTACTATCACCAATAATTTGTGAATCTAAACTGTCTAATATTGAGTCCTGCAAGGACTTTATTCCTCAGCCACCTTTCTTTGCCTGTATGTACAAGGTTTAGAAGATGAATGGTGTTATTAACTTGGTGCCCTTCGGGGAAAATTAAATATTTATTCAAAGTATGTTTTTTCCCCTGATAACAAAACCAATAAACAAGTACTTTGATTAATGAATATTAGCACTTCTTATTGTAAGATGTATGGATTCCTTATAGTTTGAAGGCAATTTTAAGCACAGTTTTATGGGAAAAGAAGTGGCATTTGTTTTAGCTTTGAGGATTTAAAGAAAATGTTTCTGGGACAGGAGTAAAGAAAGTTGGATTCTTGGCCCAGCACTAACATCTTTTGGCTAAATCACCTTAGTAAGTCACTCTGTACTTAAACCTAATTTTCTTTTTTCATTTCAAAATTGAAATTAAAGTAATACTTAAAGTATTCATATATAACATATCCTGGCACTGTAGAATTCAACGAAAAAAATATTCTTATACTACAGATAAATAGTTGTGTGTAAAGTTGCTTCGGTCGTGTCCGATTCATGGTGATCCTTTTGACTGTCACCTGCCAGGCTCCTCAGTCCATGGGATTCTCCAGGTAAGAATACTAGAGCAAGTCGTTATGCCCTCCTCCAGGGACAAATAACTACGTATAACATATTATACTTAAGACACACAATAAACTATGTTGACTAGATGGTTTTGCCTGAAAACTCTTCCATGGTTTTAGTATTGCTTATTTTCCCTCACTTTGACTTATATTCTACTTAAGCATTTGTAACTTAATATGTTTTGTAGACATCTTTGAATTATTTTCAAGTGTTTAGGTGAGAGATTATATGTCCATTATAAGAGCTTTGAGGAAGAAACTATTTAATTATTATTTTTTCAATTATTATTCATCATCATTATTTACTCATCAATTTTATAAAAAAATTTTCAGAATTTCTAAAGTAAATACAATTCAAATCTTACATCTACTGCTTAATGACAAATGTGATCTTGAGCAAGTTATATATCAATTCTTTTGCATCATTTATTGTTTTCTAAAACAGGAGTAATACCAATGTTTTAAGCTTGTGTGAAGATGAAATGAGAACAGTTGCCATATGTAACTCTTCCAGAGTTTCCTGAATTAATATGAGGGTACTTTCCATTATATATATTTATGAGTTTCTTTCAACTCCAAATCATTAAGGAGAAGTTAGGATAAAGGATGTTTCCTTCAATAAATCAGCTGTAAGACCAAAAACTTTCTAACTTATTGACCTGTTAATTTGAAAGATTATGGAGATAAACAGAAAAATATTGAGATAAGGGTAGATTAACCATATTCTCCCATATAACAGAAGAGGTATAGATTAAAAAGTAGAGATTTGTTTTTCTCAAAAAATCTCCTCTGACTACCTAAGGTTTTTTTTGTTAGTTTATTTTAAAATTTGAAGTCCAAACTTTTATGTAAATAAAATATTCAATCAGGGTAGATTAACAAAAGAAATATTTTTATATACAGTTTTTACTGTAGGTTCTTTAGAGAAACTGTAACTATCTTTTCCATGGTTCAAAGCTTTATTAAATGATATTATTTGGGTCTCAAAAATGTACCCCATTTGGCTAAAATACCCAAGGGAGAATAAATTTTGTAATAGATGTATAAAACTGTAGGCAACTCAATTTTATCTGGGATTCTTGGCAGTCAATGGGATTTTTAATAGACTCTTTGGTTTTACATCTGCATATCATTTAGTTAAGTCAAAAATGTCAAATGCAGTCTTATATTCCACAATTTATTAATATTAATTTTGTCTTGAAAAACTATTTATATACATTCTATTAGCAGAGTCAGAGAGGACTGAAGCGACTTAGCAGCAGCAACAGCAGCAGCAGCAGAGTTATTCAGATGATGAGTTAATTCTTAATATTTTAAAAAGTATAACATCCATTATATTAAATAAAATGTTATTGTCTTTGCTCCACTTGCCATAAAAAGTATACTATAGACTATATTAAACACCATAAATTTATTTTTCCACAGTTCTGGAGGTTGAGAAATCTGAATCAAGGTGCTGGCCAATTCAGCTCCTGGTGAGAATTCTCTTTCTTGTTTGCAGAGTGTTGCTTTCTCACTGTATTCTTACGTGTTGGAGAAGGAGCTCTGGCGCCTTTTCTTTTTCTTGTGGGGTACCAGCCCTTTAGATTAGAGTCCTGACCCTATATCCTCATTCACCCTTATCATCTCTTATCCAAATACAGTCCAATCACATGAGTGTTAGGACCTCAACACATGAATTACCAGGCGGTGGTAGAGTGGGCACAAACATTCAGTCCATTAGCGATTTCAATAATCCGTTGTGATTCTACATACTATTAAAGTGTGTCAGTTTATATCTGTGTATTTGAACACTTTGGGTTTCATTTTTATTTCATCAGTTATTTACTTAGTATTGATTATCCAGGCTCTACCCTAATGTGAGGAGAAGGAAATGACAACCCATTCCAGTATTCTTCCTGGAGAATTCCATGGACAGAAGAGCCTGGCAAGCTACACAGTCCATGGGGTGGCCAAGAGTCAGACACAACTGAGCAACTAACATACATATCCCCGTGAGAGAACCGAGATTAGTTAATCCCATCTCCCGGAACTCATGGTTAACATTGTTACAAGATGAAAATGTGAATGTTTCAGTCCGAACACAGATTGGCACCTGCACTATACATTGAGCAGAGTTGGCTTTGAGCAGCTAAAGAGAACTGGAGAAGTAGGAGGAAGAGGAAATAGCATTTTCAGAGATAAAGATAGTGATGGTACAATAAGGAAAATCTAACTAATTTGTGATGACTGTGGAAGAATGATGAAAAATGTTACTAAGAAAATATGGCAGGACAATTTGATAAGAATTATCTACCAAGGTTTTACATTTTCTCTTTTTAACAGGAGTTGTGGAAAACCATTTATCTTGGAATCTAGTAATAAATATACCCAAACAAAATAATTGTTCTAGTGTTTTTATAACTGATTATTCACTTTAAAAGTTATCATCATAGTAACTGAAATGTGATGAGGTATAATGGGTCTGATATACCATCTGTGAGTAAAATTTTTAATTAACTGACCATCAAAATTTTCTGTTGCTAGGAACATTGTAAGATTAAGACTAGAGTGAGTATAACAACAATTTTATTAATTCTGAAAAATCAGAAATGTATTGAGCTGAGTTTTTATGTGTAAGGCAGAGTGCTCAATGAATTACATATATTTTCTCCTTCCAGACTTACCATAATTCTACAAAAGAGATATAGTTATCTCCATTGAACAGATGGGAAATTTAAATCTCAATGAGATTCAAGAATTTAACCAAGTTCTCTCAGCTAATAAGTAGGATTCCAGTCATATCTATCTGATTTAAAAGTCCCTTCATTTTCCATTACTGTACCTTCCTCCTCTTGAGAAAGGCACTTAGTTTATTTCGAGTTGCATCCCTTAATTGACTGAGGATTATAACTCAGACACCCTTAGTGGAGAGACGTAGCGCCAGTCTGGACATTTCAAAGAGTATCAGTGAAAAGAGTTGGTTCAGAAGATATTAGCTGCAGTGTTTTCTTTAGTCTTGTGAAGAAGTGATAATAATGAGCTACTTATAAGCCTTTAGGTTCTTTTTTACTTTCATACTGTGTTTCTATTTAGGTAAACTAAAGAGAATTAATTTTCTAACATATAACTTGATCTTTTTAAATATAAGATAGTTTATTCCAAAGCAGTGTATTATTATTATCAATGTGAATGATATCTTACATTTAAAAAGGTATGTTATGACTCAGTGTCCATAAATACTATTAATATTCAGTTTGTAAGTTATTTGTGGAAATTGCATAAAAATTAAAGCTTTATTGCAAATACATCAGCCTTTTTTCAACATGTATGTTTTAGAATATATGAAACTTACCAAGTTCAGTGTTTGAAGACTGTGATAGACACAAGCTTTTTGAGAACAGGTGAAGTGTGTGACTTGCTAAGTAATCACAGTTGCCACTCACTAAATCTATCACATAACTCTATTGTAAACATTTTCCCAGAATTTAATATTATCTGTCTTCTATGCTGTTTTTCTTATTTGCTTCACTGACTTTTCCAGGAAGGAAGAGATTTCTATCTGTTATGTTCTACTTCTAAATTTCCTACAGTAGTTCCCAGGAAGTTTTTGGTGCTCAATATGAATCTTTGTTGGGTAAATTATTTGTTTGACTTTCTTATCTAATATTAATAGAATACTTAATAGTATACTCTATGAGATCAGAGCAATTACCATCTATCATATTTACTTCTGTGTTAAATAAATCTAGAGCAACATTTAGCACATCACAAATGATAATCAAAATATATTCAATAAATATATACTGCTTAATAATAATTACAGCATTTATATGATATTTTACATATTAGTATATTGAAACATAGTCTTCTCTGGTTGCTCAGTGGTAAAGAATCTAGTAAGAGACTTGGGTTTTATCCCTGGGTCCGGAAGATCCCCTGGAGAAGGAAATGGCAACCCACCCCAATATTCTTACCTGGGAAATCCTATGGACAGGGCCTGGTGGGCTACAGTCCATGGGGTTGCAAAGAGTCTGACATGACTTAGTAGCTAAACAACAACAATAACAGTATTGAAACATACAGTTTTGCCAGTATGTTCCCATAAAGGGTTATTTCATATAACCTGACTGTACAAAGTCTGTTTCTATCTGAGTTATTTCTTACAGGAATCCAGTAAGGGAATTATTATTAATAAGGCAAAAATGATAGACTATGATAGCTTTGGTAGATGAGAGAGCAGACTTGAGAGCAATTAATCTTGGGAAAGCAAGACTTGTTAAATGTAGAAAGACATTGTTATTACTTTTTTCTTTGTTGTGTTGAATATAACCTGGATTCATCTTCTATAATCATAACCCTGAAATGGCTCTTGCGTCTTTTCATGAAGTCTCATTACATATCAGGTGTAGCTTTACCTATTTATACACAAATTTACTTCTACTCCTCAGTCAATGACAAGCCATGTTAATCAACTTTCTTAGTTTAAAACTCTGGAATCCCCTTTGATTTGTCTTTTTTCTCATGCTTATCCATCCTACCAGTGAGTACTTTCAGTGCAGCTCCACCTCTGTGTCCACCATCTCCTGTATTACCACTTAGTAAAAATCACCTCTATCTCTCACTTTAATAAAATCTTTCATGCATGAAATCATATTGCTCAGAAAGCAGTAACATATAATCTTAGTCTTGAAACTAATTTACAAAAACTGAATTAATACAAATAATAAATAATCTTACCTCTTTTGTTTCTTTGTAGAATATGAATTATTTATCAAATTTTTAGTGTTGTTGTGGTTTAATTACTTAGTCTTGTTTGATTCTTTGTGACCGCATGGACTATAGCCCACCAGGCTCCTCTCTCCATGGGATTTCCCAGGCAAGAATACTGGAGTGGGTTGCTATTTCCTCCTCCAGGGTCTTCCCAGTCCAGGGATTGAACCTATGTCTCTAGCATCTCCTGCGTTGCAGGGGGATTGTCGACTGCTGAGCTACCAGGAAAGCCAGGTATACAAATTAAAATAATGTGGTTTTATGGTGTTTATACATTTAAACAAAATGGATATACAGGATATTGTTATGAAGAAATCTAAGTAATCATTTATTGATTTATAAGTTAAAAATAAGAAAATACAGATTTTATAATCACCCATGTAGTGTGAAGATAGACTAGATTTTTAATGATGATCTTAAATGCATGCTAGTTTAGAAAACAATGATAATAAACGTGACAGATACATTGAATAGTTCTTATTGATGATACTTGAATGCTATGTATGTAAATCCCAAGCTGAAGGCAAAAATAATTACCATAGGGGAGAAAAAACCACTAATATAGTGTAATTAATTACTGTCAATTAGGCATATTTTAAATGGTGTATTTGGTTGACTCAAAGTAACCTGATATAATAAATGCTTCTTGATTTTTTTAAGACACATGGATTGTCATCATCATGATTTTAAATGTAGAGTTTAATGGTTCCAATTATAAACAAAAAGAAACCAAATTGAAGGAAACTGAACTATGAGTCATTAATATATGTATTATGACAGAATTATAGTCTACACTGCTTATGAATGTATTTTATATTTGAAAAATACTCAGACAGTGCTTACATTTCATTGCTTAATCAATATATTCTACCATAAAGATTATTACAATGTTTCATTATGACTACAGTGAAATTTGGCTTATAAGAAATCATTTTAATGCTCTAATATGTGGAATAATTCTTAAATATTGAAAAATTTAGTGTTTTTCTCATGAAAACATATATAAAAAGTGTAAAAATGTGTATTAGAAAATTACATTGTATTTCTTATATAAACATCTATAATAAAATGAAAAATACATAGTTGGCATTTGTCCTCAGGGTTTAAAAAAACTTCTAAATACCTTGGAATTTTCTGAGTGACAGGGTTATAGAAGCATCTTTTTTTTTCTATTTATAATAAGCCCCTTTTATGGGCTTCTCAGATGGTACAGTGGTAAAGAATCCACCTGCAATCCAGGAGACACTGGAGATGCACGTTTGATTCCTGAGTTGGTAAAGTCACCTGGAGAAGGAAATGGAAACCCACTCCAGTATCCTCGCTTGGAGAATTGCATGTACAGAGGAGCCTGGTGGGCTGTAGTCCTTGGGTCACTAGCAGTCAGACATGACTAAGCAACTGAGCATGCATGAATTTCATCCGTACTTGAGTTATGGAATAAGATGACAGAATCTTAGGGCCCCCTGGATATTTTCAGAATAGATGCTGGTCTCCAGAAAGATGAAGGAATATTTAGAGGGTTATAACTTTCAGCCCCACTGCAGAGTTGGGGGTGAGAGTGAGAGAGAACTGGAGGTTGAGTTAATAACCAACTGTCACCTATTTAATCAATCATACCTATGTAATTACATTTTTATACTGTTCATGTGGTTCTCCTGGAAAGTATACTGGGGTGATTTGCATTTTGTCCTCTGATGGATCATGTTTGATCAGAACTCTCCTCTATGAATCGTCCATCTTGGGTGGCCTTGCAAGGCATGGCTCATAGCTTCATTGAGTTACACAAGCCCTTTTGCCATGATAAGAGGTGGTAAGACCAGACATTCGGGAGTATGAAGTCAAATGGGCCTTAGGAAGCACTGCTGTCAATAAAGCTAGTGAAGGCAATGAAATTTGAGCAGAGCTATTTAAAATCTTAAAAGATGATGATATCAAAGTGCTGCACTTAATATGTCAGCAAATTTTGAAAATACAGCAGTGGCCATAGGACTGGAAAATGTCAATCCTCATCCCAGTTCCCAAAATAGGCACAAGAATTTTCAAACCACCATACAGTTCTCATCTCCCATGATAGTAAGGTTATGCTCAAAATTCTGCATGCTGGACTTCAGCATTACGTGAACTGAGAACTTCCAGATGTCCAAGCTGGGTTTAGAAAAGGCAGAGGAAACAGAGATCAAATTGCCAACATTTGATGAATCATAGAGAAAGCAAGGGGATTCCAGAAACCAAAATAAAAACATATACCTCTGTTTCATTGATTATACTAAAGCTGTTGACTGCGTGAATCATAATAAACTGTGGAAAATTCTTAAGGAGAGGGGAATACCAGATCATCTTACCTGTCTCCTGAGAAACCTGTATGAGGCTCAAGAAGCAACAGTTAGAACCCTGTATGGAATAACAGATTGGTTCAGCATTGAAAGAGGAGTATGCCAAGGCTGTTTATTGTCACCCTTTTATTTAACTTATATGCAGAACACATCATGACAAATGCCAGACTGGATGAGTTATAAGCTGGAATCAAGATTGCTGGGAGAAATATCAACAATCTCATATATGCAGATGATATCACTCTAATGAAAGAAAGCAAAAAGGAACTAAAGAACCTCTTAATGAGAGGACTTCTCTGGTGGCTCAGATGGTCTGCCTACAATGTGGGAGACCCAAGTTCAATCCCTGGGTCAGGAAGATCCTCTGGAGAAGGAAATGGCAACCCATTCCAGTACTCTTGCTTGGAAAATCCAATGGCCAGAGGAGTGTGGTAGGCTACAGTCCATGGGGTTGCAGAGTCAGACATTACTGAGTGACTTCACTTAATGAGGGTGAAGGAGAAGAGTAAAAAAAAGATGGCTTAAAACTAAATACTAAAATAGCTAAGATCATGGCATCCAGTCCATCACTCATGGCAAATAGAATGGAAAAGTTGGAAGCAGTGACAGATTTCCTTTTCTTGGGCTCTAAAATCACTGTGGATGGTAACTGCTGTCATGAAATTAGAAGTTAATTGCTTCTTGGCAGGAAAGCTCTGACAAACCTAGACAGTGTGTTAAAAAGCAGAGACATCACTTTACCAACAAATGTCCATATTGTCAAGGCTATGGTCTTCCCAGTAGTCACATATGGTTGTGGGATCTGGACAATAAAGAAGGCATAATGCTGAAAAATTGATGATTTCAAGCTGTGGTGCCAGAGAAGACTCTTGAGAGTCCCTTGGACAGCAAGGAGATCAAACTAGTCAGTATTAAAGGAAGTCAACCCAAAAGACTCACTGGAAGGAACAAGGCTGAAGCTGAAGCTCCAATACTTTGGCCACCTGATGTGAACAGCCAACTCACTGGAAAAGACCCTGATGCTGGGAAAGATTAAAGGCAGTAGGAGAAGAGGGCAACAGAGGATGAGATGTTTGGATGGCATCACCAATGCAATGGACATGAATTTGGGCAAAATCCTGGAAATGGTGAGGGACATGGAAACCTGGTGTGCTGTGGTCCATGGGGTTGTGAAGAGTCAGACACAACTTGGCAACTGAAAAACAGTCTATGTAACTAAACCTCCCAGTTACTGAATACATTGAGATACTAAGAAGTGATGTACCTAGAGAAAGCATGAAAACTCCATGCCCTTCCCTCTTACTTTGTATCCCTTCCACTTGGCTGTTTCTGTGTTATATCTTTGATAATAAACTAGTAATAGTAAGTAAAGCATTTTCCTGAGTTCTGTGAATCATTCTAGCAAATATCAAACTGATTTATAGCAGTCAGTCAGAAATATGGGAGGCCTAAAACTTGTGATTGGCATCTGAAGTGTGTTTGTGTGTGTGTGTGGGGGGAGGGTAGGGGGTGGGTAGCTTTGTGAGACTGAGCCCTTAACCTATGGAGTGTTAACTCCAGGTAATTAATGTCAGTATTGAGTTGAATTGTAGGACACTCATTTGGTGTCCAGAAAGTTGGGGAATTTGTTGGATGATGAAAAAATCCACATATTTGTGTCAAAAATGTGAATAAATAGTTTGCAGCATCCACACTATATTAATGTAAACATTATACTTTTATCAGATGTGGAGCACTGTTTTTGCTATTTAAGATGTTCCAAGTGGAAAAGAAAGCCTTGGTTCAAGAAATTATTATAAAATCATATTTTTCAAAAGTGACTGAGAAGGCCAAATATCTAGGCCAAAAAAGCTTCAACTAACTTATTAGGAGAAATGTTTAGTTTGTCTAGCATTAGATTCCAAAAAAGTCAAGCTTATATGGACACATTTTAGCATGCCTACTGAAGTACATATGTAATAATTGCAAAATTACTAAATCATTATCTCATCTCCTTTTAGCATAAATTGATTCATACCTCAATCAAATATATGACTGTTAGTTTCCAAGTTCAGGACAATTCAGTTCAGTTCAGTTCAGTCGCTCAGTCGTGTCCAGCTATTTGCAACTGCATGAATCGCAGCATGCCAGGCCTCCCTGTCCATCACCAACTCCCGGAGTTCACTCAGACTCATGTTCATCGAGTCAGTGATGCCATCCAGCCATCTCATCCTCTGTTGTCTCCTTCTCCTCCTGCCCCTAATCCCTCCCAGCATCAGAGTCTTTTCCAATGAGTCAACTCTTCACATGAGGTGGCCAAAGTACTGGAATTTCAGCTTTACCATCATTACTTCCAAAGAAATCCCAGGGCTGATCTCCTTCAGAATGGACTGGTTGGATCTCCTTGCAGTCCAAGGGACTCTCAGGAGTCTTCTCCAACACCACAGTTCAAAAGCATCAATTCTTTGGCACTCAGCTTTCTTCACAGTCCAACTCTCACATCCATACATGACCACTGGAAAACCATAGCCTTGACTAGATGGACCTTAGTCAGCAAAGTAATGTCTTTGCTTTTCAATATGCTATCTAGGTTGGTCATAACTTTCCTTCCAAGGAGTAAGCGTCTTTTAATTTCATGGCTGCAATTACGATCTGCAGTGATTTTGGAGCCCCGGAAAATAAAGTCTGACACTGTTTCCACTGTTTCCCCATCTATTTCCCATGAGGTAATGGGACCAGATGCCATGATCTTCGTTTTCTGAATGTTGAGCTTTAAGCCAACTTTTTCGCTCTCCTCTTTCACTTTCATCGAGGCTTTTTAGTTCCTCTTTATTTTCTGTCATAAGTGTGGTGTCATCTGCATATCTGAGGTTATTGATATTTCTCCCGACAATCTTGATTTCAGCTTGTGATTCTTCCAGCCCAGCGTTTCTCATGATGTAGTATGCATACACGTTAAATAAGCAGGGTGACAATATACAGCCTTGATGTACTCCTTTTCCTATTTGGAACCAGTCTGTTTTTCCATGTCCAGTTCTAACTGTTGCTTCCTGACCTGCATATAGGTTTCTCAAGAGTCAGATCAGGTGGTCTGGTATGCCCATCTCTTTCAGAATTTTCCACAGTTTATTGTGATCCACAGAGTCAAAGGCTTTGGCATAGTCAATAAAGCAGAAATAGATGTTTTTCTGGAACTCTCTTTTTCGATGATCCAGTGGATGTTGGCAATTTGATCTCTGGTTCCTCTGCCTTTTCTAAAACCAGCTTGAACATCAGGAAGTTTCATGGTTCACGTATTGCTGAAGCCTGGCTTGGAGAATTTTGAGCAATTACTTTACTAGCATTTGCGATGAGTGCAATTGTGCAGTAGTTTGAGCATTCTTTGGCCTTTCCTTTCTTTGGGATTGGAATGAAAACTGACCTTTTCCAGTCCTGTGGCCACTGCTGAGCTTTCCAAATTTGCTGGCATATTGAGTGCAGCACTTTCACCGCATCATCTTTCAGGATTTGAAGTAACTCAAATGAAATTCCATCACCTCCACTAGCTTTGTTTGTAGTGATGCTTTCTAAGGCCCACTTGACTTCACATTCCAGGATGTCTGGCTCTAGGTGAGTGATCACACCATTGTGATTATCTGGGTCATGAAGATTTTTTTTTGTACAGTTCTGATCTCTTGAGAAAAAAATTTATGAATATTCAGAAGTCACTATGTGAACTAAGGAACAAAGTTAAAAATAAAAATAACTTATTTTAACATTATTTGAAAGAGAATATCAATCTTCTTTTAGCTTAACTCAGTTGTATTATTGAGAGGTAAAATCTCTTGTAATCAAATGTTTTAAAAATTAACTTATTATTGTTACTGCTATTATTTGACCATAATGATAGACATTTTATAAAAAATATGACAAAGTACATACAATAAAACCAAAGGAACATAAACATTTATTCAAAACCTCAAAAACAATATTTTGAATTTATAATTAAAGCAGTATTTCAAATCAATGGGGAAAGGATAAATGCTTTAATAAATGGCCTGGAAAATTGGCTATAAATTTGAGAAAAGAGTTTAACTCCCTCCCACATGCCATGTAAAAACTGAATTTTAAAAGAATTAAAGAGAAATTCAATAAGCTTAAATATAAAAGTAATTAAGTAAATGCAAATATATTGAAAATTTGGGAGTGGAAAATGCTTTCTTAAGTAAAACATAGAATCAGAACTCTTAAAAAAAGCAATAATGGAGATGACTATTATCTTATAGCCTATATTCACTGAAGAGCTAGTAGAAAAATGACAGGCTGGAATAAATGTTTATGATGGATATTATTAACAAAAAATAAACTCCATAATATAAAATGTCATTAATGTTGTACAAAGCAAGTATTAATTGAACTTGCCAATGTGCAAAAGTGATATGAATATATAATACTAAAGTGGAAGACCCATAAATTCTAATACAAATAAAATAATCCACAATTTCACATTTAGTCAGCAATGAAGAGAGACATAACATCCCAGTGTTTAAATATAGGAAAATCTTTTAAAATTCTATGGTATTTATTTTTGCCAAGAGTTGGAGCTGAGATTCTGGCAAAACGCTCTCCTAACACTGTCAGAGGAAATTTAAAATTAGACAGACTTAAGTAAATATGCATCCCTTTTGCTTTAGCAATTCTGCTTCTAAAATCCATCTAACAGTAATATCAATACATGCACAGAGATACATGCACAAGGATGTTTATTGCAATATTTCTTGTAATAAAGGGGGAAAAACACTGAAAATTCAATTAGAAAATGGTTAAAGTATTTAGGACGTTATCTATTGTGTAAAATGTCATGCTGCTTAAAAAAAAAATTGATTAGACCTTTATGTTGACACAGAAAGTTGTTTATGTTTTAAATTTTAAAAGCAAATTGTTGAATCATACATATATTGTTTTTTCATATTCTTTGCCATTATGGTTTATCACAGGATATTGAATATAGTTCCCTGTGCTCTAAAATAGGACCTGATTGTTTTTTTTTTTTTTTCATTTAAATTTATTTATTTTAATTGGAGGCTTCTACTTTACAATATTGTATTGGATTTGCCATACTTCAACATGAATCCACGACGGGTGTTCCTGATTGTTTATCCATCCTCTATATATACTAGTTTGCACCTGATTTTCCCAAACTCTCAATCCTTCCCTCCATGCTACCCTTTCCCCCGAACCATATACATAATATGATCCTATCAGTTTAAAATACAAAATGGGTGTGCATGTGTGTGTATGTATGTGTGTGTCTGTGTATATATACACACCTCAGCCATACAAAAAGGAATGGTTGGATGTATCAAGTTTTATCTCTTGGTTTGGGGCATGAATGATAAAGAGGGGCTTCCCAGTTGGCTCAGTGATAAAGAATTTGCCTGCCAATGCAGGAGACACAGGAGATGCTGGTTCAATGCCTCGATGGAGAAGGTCCCCTGGAGGAGGAAGTGGCAACTCACTTCAGTGTTCTTGTCTGAACAACCCCATGAACAGAGGGGCCAAGTGGTCTACAGTCTATGAGAGTTGCAGGGTCAGACACTACTGAGTGATTGAGCACACACACATACATGAATGGTGAGGACAGAGGGGGTGCTGATGAAAGAGGACTTTCAGATGCTAATAGTATTCTTTATTTTATAGTTTAAGAAAGTATATTTGTTATATATCAATTTTAAGAGTAAAAATGATACACTCCTGCTTTCAGAAATATATTTCATATTCTGCTTTCATTTTAATCAGGTAAGGTGAGGTGAGGTGAAGTCGCTCAGTTGAGTCTGACTCTTTGCAACCCCGTGGACTGTAACCTACTAGGCTTCTCCGTCCATAGGATTCTCCAGGCAAGAATACTGGAGTAGATTGCCATTTCCTTCTCCAGGGGATCTTCCCGACCCAGGGATCGAACCCGGGTCTCCCTCATTGGAGGCAGACGCTTTAACCTCTGAGCCACAGGGAAGCCCCATTTTAATCAGGGATTCTAATATTTAATTAATATCTTCTTCCAATGAACTTTTGGTCTTCAACTGTACAACAAATGCTCTGTTAACATTTCAGAACACTTTTATATTTATCCTTTCTGAATATAAATGCTTTGGTATCCAATTTACTAAAAATATAGCTCAATTTATGTAAGTAACTGGGAAATCCAAATGAGTAATTTACATATTAATATTACACTTAATGAGTTATTACATCACTGTTTAAAAAAAAGTTGTAGAAAACGATGAATTAGGAATTCATTGGCTATGCAAATTTGTAAATTGTTTGCTGTTTCCCTGCAACAAATATCCTGTCATTAACATAGGAAAAATGCTTCTCTATCAAATGTTTTTATTTTCTTCCAGTTTATTGGTCATAATACTTTATCATGAACATATTACCTAGTTGAACAACATAGTTGACATTTCCTTGTTAGCCAATTTGCAGCAGACGGTTGTGTGAGTGGAATATCAGAAGGACCAGAAAAATAATATCTAGTGATGCTTGATATCTAGACTGCAAAAATGATCTGAAGCTAGAAAAGCCTATATACAAGCAAATATTGTTCTGTTAGTATATAGCGCCACCCAGTGTTACAAAATTCTCTATGGAGCACTCTACAGAGGAGGCTCTCCTGCCCAGGGAAAAAGGAATACAAATCACTCTATGTGAGCTTCATATTAATATGTCATTTTAATGTTTTTAGGGACATTGCATATGCTGGCTGATCAAAAAAACATTAAGTTAAAAAACAAAAGCAACATGAACCAAACTGAAATGGTCACTCCAATCTCTATATCCTGGTAATTATTCTCTTTCTCGATCTTTGTTGCTTGAAAGAGAGAAAGTCCATGAATACTGTTGCAGTTTTAATAATTCACAGTGTATTTCAAGGTACTTTAAAACATTCCAAAGAGATAATTCCAATAGCCATTGTAGATTCACGCATACTTCATGTTTCTGCATGTATGAAATGATAACTTTTCTTTTGAATTAAATTACAGATGAAAATGAGAATGCATTTTTAGTTTTCTATACTGACTTTTAATGCAGGGATTTGATGCTTTAGAGAGAGCTATTGGCAATTAAGCAAACAATGAGAACATAAATATTCATATTCAGGAAGATGTAGAAATAAAACATAATAAAAAAGACATTGCTTCATTACTTATTTGCTGTAGTGATAAAGAAAAAATTAAATTTCCTAAGTCCTCAGACTTGTATGCATTTGATAAGAGTAACTCTATCTTCTAAGAAAAAAAACCCTTCTCATTTTACTTAGTTTCTTGAGTGTCTTTAAATGTGCTGCTCTACTTTATCTTGCTGCCTTTTAAAAATTTGTCTCCGTTGTTGCCTGAAAATATATACCCATTGCCTTCACCTAACTCAGGGCTGCTTCTTTGCACAACCTACAGTCACATCACATTTGGGGTTTCTATAAACTGATAAATTTTCCTCATTTAAATTATTCTCTTTTCAGGTTCTCTTCCTAATATGGTTTTATTTTCCTCCACTTGAAATATTTCAGTTAGCACTTAGCAAATGTAACCTGCTTTTGTTCTTCTTGTTCTTACCCTTGTTACCATCATCATTATCAATTTCACTCCTCTTTTATTTCTTAGGCCTTGTCTCCTGGTATGTTGACTCCTTTTGTTGTATGTCTTTCTTGGTTTGTTCTTTTTATTCCCATACCATCATTGTGATCTAGGCCCTTGTTACCTCAAATTGCTATTACAAATTTATCCTATTTAATCTCTGTTGTTTTCATCTTCTTTCAATCCAACCTACACAGAATAAAATTTCCACATAAAAATGTTTCTTATTGTCTTTCCAAACAGACTGTTTAAAGGTAAGAACCATGCCTTTCTGTATATACTGTTGGTATTTGACACTGTGTGTACTTATTTGATCCAGGTAACATCAGGAATAACTATGTGACCATGGTATAACTATGCACTAATACAAAGCAAACTACTGATTATGATTAAAATTCAGTGGTGTTAGGTGGAAAGATTCATGGAATTTACATCATTTTGTCAGTGGAGGTTTTCTCTTTTCAGATGTAAACTTATGTCAGCTTTTTTGCAACAAACTTAGTTTAAAAATTCTTTCACCATATGTCTCTTTTTGTATGAGTACCACCTTGTTTTGATTATTGTAGCTTTGTACTACTGTCTGAAGTCTGGGAGGTCTATGCTACTGGTTTTGTCCTTTTTCCTCTAGATTGCTTGTCAATTCTGGGTCTTTTTGGCTCCATATAAGTTTTAGGAATGTTTGCTTTAGTTCTGTGAAAAATATCATGTATAGTTTTATAGGTGTTGCATTAAATCTGTAAATTGCTTTGAGTAATATGGCATTTAAAAATATTAATTCTTCTAATCCAAAAGCATGGGATATCTTTCTATTTCTTTGAATTATCTTCAATTTACTTTATCAATGTTTTATAGTTCTCAGTGTGTAAGTCTTTCACCTCTTTGGTCAGGTTCATTTCTAGTTTTGTGTTTTTTTTTTTTTTCTTTTTTTTGTGATGTGACTTTAAATGGGATTTTTATTTATTTATTTTACTTTTCTACTTTCTTTTTTGGGTATTTTGTTGTTAGTGAAAGGAAATGCAATAGATTTGTCTTTCAATAATGTATCCTGCTACCTTGCTGAATTCATTTATCAGTTCTAATAGTTTTTGTCTCCAGGCTTAGAGTTTTCTATATACAGTATCATGTCATTTGCATATAATAACAATTTTATCTCTAAGTGTCCTTTGCTAGATGAATGCATAAGAAGATGTGATTAATGTATACAATGGAATATTACTCAGCCATAAAAATGACATAATATCATTTGCAGCAATATGGTTGGGCCCAGAGATTATTATACTAAATGAAGTAAGTCAGAGAGAGAAAGACACATGTCATACAATATCAGTTTTTTGTGGAATCTAAAAAATATTATACAGTGAACTTATTTACAAAACAGAAATAAACTCACAGACATAGTAAACAAAATGATTTCCAAAGAGGAAAGGTGGAGGAGGGATAAATTAGGAGTTTGAGACTAATAGATATACACTACTATGTATACAAAAGGTAAATGACAAGGTCCTATTGTTTAGCACAGGGAACTATATTCAAAATCTTATAATAATCTTCAGTGGAAAATAATCTGAAAAATAGCATATATATTATATATATTTAAACCGTTTTGCTGTACAACTGAAACTAACATACTGTTGTTAACTAACTATACTTCAGATACTAGAAAAAAAAAAGTCTTTTACCCTAGCCTGAGTAGAGCAAGAACATAAACCCCACTGAGAGAAATACACTTCCAGGGATCTGGTTAAATAGAAAAGGAAGGAAGTATTACACAATCATTAACAAAACTAACAAGTTTAAAAAAAAAGAAAAAAGACAATGGTTAATGATGGAAGACTCAATGTAAGTTTGGCAGGGCAGCCAGGTATATAAAACAGGATCAAATGCATACAAAATGGAAAATAGTCATAGTCTGAAGCAAACTCTTAATTCAACTATTCTAGATCTATTCCCTGTTTCTGGATAAGAAAGAAAGAGAAGCTGTTATTAAAGTATATTTTATAGTTATTTATAGATTTTATGCAGTAAAATTTAGATATTTTAATAACTGTGTTTAAACTCTTTTTTTTTTTAATGAACAATTTTATTTTCTTTACTCACCCATAGCTAAATATTATTTACAGTATCTAGATATCTGGAAAAGATGGATGTTGCCTGATATTTAGGGTTGAAGCTTGATGTCTAGATGAAGGGGAAATATATGCTGATGAGGAACATAAGCAATAGTGAGCTTTCAAGGGATTTCTGATTAAGATGGCTTCATGAATTCACATTTTTTCCCTTTCTTCCAAACATGACATAACTGAAATTTAGAAAATATTTTCATAAGTTGGTAAAAATATTATCAGCGTCCTAATGTTAAGAACTTTAAGCAGAGGGATCATCACATTTCACCCCATGTGGAGTGAAGATATTGAGTTGGCAGATCACTTGGAACAGAGGAAAAAAAACCATCTACCTGATATGGATATGAAGGCTGGAATAAGACTATGCATTCATTCAGGAAAGGAGACCTAAAAAAATTGAACATTTCTAAGAGCTATCGCTTTTATAAAGCTACTCATCTTGAAAGGATGGGGAAAGTGAAGAAATCATCACATATGGAGTCTGGGATGAACTGCCTGTTAGCCCAGTGACTGGATCTGAGGTAGCCCTGGGTTGTTGCTGTGTGAGAGCTGATATAATTCCTAATTCCAGAATTGGGTTGGGGAAGCCAGGTGGAGGCAGATCCAAAATCACTGGACAAAGATAGAGGGTAGAGGGACAGGGAGAGGGAGGGAGGGATAGAGGCTTTGTATGTGAGACTTTTGCAAATATTTCAAGCATATGAAGAGTGCAAACAGTTGAGAAATAGGAGGAAAGCAATGAAATGAAAACATTAGAAAACTTTGAAAATGATTTTAAAGTACATTTACAATCTTAAAAGAGACAATGGAAAATATATAACATCCCTAAAACCAGTAAGAAACTATAAATCAAAAAATCATGTAAGAACTACTAGATATTACAATTCAATTGAGATCCTGGATATTAAAATACAGTAACATATAAAAATACAACTTCTTATGGCACTATAACTGTCCTCATAACAAACAGGAAGAGTGTACTGAGAAGTTCACATGGAATTCAGCATTGAATAATAAAGAAATTAAAGATGAGGAAGAGAAATTGAGAGTATAGAAAATATACTTAGGACTCAACTATAGCTAATGTGGCTCAGAGGTTAAAGTGTCTGCCTGGAATTCAGGAGAACCGGGTTTGATCTCTGGGTTGGGAATATCCCCTGGAGAAGGAAATGGCAACCCACTCCAGTACCCTTGCCTGGAGAATCCCATGGAGGGTGGAGCCTGGTAGGCTACAGTCCATGGGGTCACAAAGAGTCGGACATGACTGAGTGACTTCACTTTCATTACTTTTCTTTCATAGCTAATGTGAAAGGAGAGTAGATGGAAAGCTTATCCTAAGTGAAAATACCTAAGATTTTTTTTCAGAATTGAAGAATTATCTTAGTCTTCAGACTGAAATACACACAGACTGCTAAAAGGATAAATACAATTAATCCATACCTACTCCACTGTAGTGATACTGCAGAACATAGTAAAGAAAAAACATCTTTAAAGCTGTAAGAGAGAGAAAAGGAAAACTGATTACACACAAATGACAAATAGTCTGAAAACAAACTTCTTATCAACCAAAATGGATGGCACACAGCAATGAAATATTACATTGAAAAAGCTGAGAGGAAAGATAAACAAACATACATATAGACACACACTACTATTTCTGGATGTCTAAATAGTTAGACTTACCTGTTTTAGTTGGCTTTCCTTAAATAAAATAAAACATATTGAAAATAACATTTACTAAAAATTAATCCTTTATGTAGATTTTAGAAAATACAAAACAATTCTAAAAATCCAATTACACAGCTGTTAAATCAAGATGCTATTTATTGTTTAGAAATTTCTACAGCCTTAAATGACGTATTTAGAGCCAATATTCTAACATTTTCTACAATTAAAAAAAAAGTAATGGTGCAATTTATTTAAATTATAGTTACAAAAAAAGAAAGCA
Organism: Oryx dammah; assembly: GCF_014754425.2. NCBI lineage: Eukaryota > Metazoa > Chordata > Mammalia > Artiodactyla > Bovidae > Oryx > Oryx dammah. The sequence continues at coordinate 77,567,905 of NW_024070187.1, forward strand.
ATCTTTAGATTCTAACTATTTATTGCTTCATAACAAAACCATTCCAAACAGAGTGGCTTAAAGAAACAACTTATTTTGCTCACAATCTAATATGTAAGAATTTGGAAGGTGATTGGTCAGATGGTGTGCCTCTGAATGTAGTATCTGTCAGCTGGGGCTGCTAAAGCTGAAAGGAGCATTTTTGAGATGACTTATTGCTTGCATGTTAGGCACCTTGGAGCTCCTTGGACTTGATTTCTCTGTTTCCATGTAGTTCCATCCTCCATGGCCTTTGAAATTGGCTTGGGCTTTCTAAAACTGAAAGAAACCAGTTAGTACTGTCCACATCCTCTCTGGATATATCCTTCTCTGAATTCATTATAAAACATTTTCTGTGTTATCAAAGATTCCAGTTTCATTAAACTTTTCACCAGTACATGATCTAGTCTGAATATAATTCCTTCATTGTCTTTCCAGTCTCTCCTTACAGTCTTTTTAAGATCATTCCTGGTTCCTGTCTCTATTATGTCTGTATCCTGCTTCCAGTTAACAAAATCCATGTGAAAAAAATGTATAGCAAACACTATGGAATGTAATCATGTAAAATTATTTTATTTTGTTCCAAATATTTGTTTTAGAGGTTCTGGAAGAGAATGATTCAGCTGGTTTGTCTAAATGATGTTGATGGGGAATTGAACTTTCACTTTTATGATTTTTTTTTTTACTCAAATGTCTGGAATCTTGATGATTCTGATCTCTTTGTCTTTGTCTCTAAGCCTATCTCTACAAGATAGCTCACCTTCCATGAGCATGAACTTTGAACTTTTCAAAGCATGTTGGTATCAGTGTAATTGCACTTCATAAAGCTGATCAGCTTCCAAATGTCAGGCAGTAGAAGCTTCCAGGCTAGTTAATGTGAACCCCTGGAACTGGCACTGCATCGATTCTGTTGTACTCTATAGTCAAGGCAGTAATATGACCTTCCAGGTTAAAAGTGATGTATAGAGGGAACTCCATCTCTTCATGAGAGACTAATAATACCACATTACAGACAACCATGTCTGATAAACGATAACCTGTGACCTTCCTTAGAGAGTATAATCTCTCACAATTATCATCCTTTAATGTAAGTCATGTGTAAAAATAATAAAATATTCAGGTAGACAACTGTTTTAGTCTGTGTGTTAGTCGTTCAGTTGCGTCTGACTCTTTTGCGACCCCATGGACTATAGCCTGCTAGGCTCCTCTGTCCATGGATTCTCCAGGCAAGAATACTGGAGTGGGTTGCCATTCCCTTCTCCAAGGGATCTTCCCAACCCAGGGATTGAACCAGATAGACCTGCACTGGGGGAGACTCAGATTCAATTCCCAACCAATATCATGTAGACAAACCACCTGAATCATTCTCTTCCAGAATCTCTAACACAAATATTTGGAGCAAAATGAAATAATTTTACATGATCAGTCTGTGGCATCTTGTTAAAATAGTCATGGGTGGCTTCTAAGTAATAAACATTGATTCCTCATATTTCTAAAGACTAGGAGCCTAAGATCAGGGTGCCAGCGTGGTCGAGTTTTGGCGAGGCCTTTCTTCTGCTGTCTTCTCATTGTATCCACACAGGACTGAGAACAGAGAGGGGAAAGCTGCCCTAGCTTGCTCTCATAAATCTAATTTCATTCATGACAACTTCCTCCCTCATGAGTAAATCCCCTCCCAAAGGCTCCACCACCTAATACCATCATCTTGGATATGAGGTTTTCAGCAAATGGATTTTGAGAAGATGCAAATATTCAGACTATGGCAGCCATTAAAAGTTAACACCTGAACTTTCTGATATGAATATTTTAAGAGAGTCAGAATTTCTAAGCAAAATCTGTGAAATCTGAAAGATATTTAACAGATTTTCATCAAAGGATAGCTCCATATGGGATATTATTATAAGGAAGCATTTTAGAACATAAATTTAACTACCTTTAATATATAGTAAATAAATCTATATATAGTAAATATAAGAATATATAGAAAAGAGATGTCTTTGCTACAAAAATGATCTCCTAAATATCAAAAAAGAATTATATGAATCTTTTTTCTTTTTCATATTACCTAAAACATGATTATTTTCTTTGAGTTTTATAATTCCACTGAATTTTAAAAGAATTGAAGATGAGGTAATATGAAGAGCTTAAATACAGAATCCATAAATCATTTCTCATCATTATTAAAATAATCATTCCGTGTGTGAGATTTTACATTGTTATTGGAATAACAGTTGATTAGGTTTACTCAATTTAAAAGAAAAGCAGATGGCTTTCATACTCGGACAGTGTTCTTTATGACATGAATGTTCATCATTTCTTAAGACGTGGTATTAGCAGCATGTGTAAGATTCCTTGTCTTGTATTCAGAGTTAGGTTTTTACATGTTTAACCTCTTTCTTTCAATTTTATAGTGCACAAAATACTACTTCAGCATTATTGTTTGGTTTCATTTTATCTTTGATCTTAGTCATATCATCATACTGTGAAACCACAGCAGCTGATTAATAATATAGGGCTACTTTTCTTATCTGGTCATTAAAACTCTGTTTTATTTTCAGAGTTTTATCAATACAGTTACTTAATTGTATTTCCATTTAAAATGTATTTAGTTAGTAAATGTGTTGGAAAATTGTTGGAAAAATCCTTTGTTGGAAAAATTCACTTACGTAAAATATAATAGTATAGTAGGCAAACAATCATTAAGAATCAGTCCTTCAAAATCCCACTTGAAATGGTTCTAAGAAAATGGTTAAAAGCTAGATAATTTCAGTTTCAGTTTCTGTGCACTGCTGTTTTCCAGGTAGCTCACCAAGGGAATGTGGTGATTTAATTGTCTGGCTGGCACAACAAGAGATGCTCTGAAGATAGCCTGAAGTTGGCTCTGTAGTATCTTGCTTCTTTCACACACACACACACACACACACACACACACACTTTCTTTGGATACTCAGCATGATGCTCAGTAAGCATAGATATGAGAAGCTAACAAAGAAGAAATGCTGTTATTTATTATTCAGATCTCTCCTGGAGTCTCTTGCCACTTAGAGTTAACATACTTCCATATGAATTATTTAACTCTTCTTGGTGGTTCATTCCAGTTAAAACCAAATCAGTCAATATATATGTCAAGAAAAATGACATTAAAATCTCCAGATTTTTATCAATCTAAATCTTTTTAAAAATATGGCTAAACAAGGCTTTGTAAATAATTCCTATGCACCTTGAAAAGATATTAGAATGTACCTCTAGAAATCTTTGTGGTCCATTCTCAAATCTCCATAGGCATATTTATCAACATTGTCAAAATATTGTTAACAAAACAAGTGTTCTTGATTGCTGCTTTTGTTTTGTTAATATTTTTTCACTCTTTGTAATACTTTGAAAAGATTGTAAAAACAGTAGGAAAGAAAATACTTCCTAACCCCATGATCCACAAAAGATTTAAGGAACCATGAATATGTGTTTGGGAGAACACTGTTTATTCCTCATATGCAATTTTTTTACTATTATTTTGAGGGGGAACTCTGTTTTCAGATGTAGAATTTTAAATTTTTCATTCCCATTACTGAAAAGAAGAAGATATACTTTTATGTTGGCTGCTATATTTATTATTATGATATAAAAAATTACCACAAACAATGGTTTAACACAACGTACTAATTGCTGTGAATCAGGAGTCCTGGCATGGGTTAGCTCAGGTAACAAAAAACCAGAGCTAAACAGTAATTAAAGCAGAAAAAAAAAAACCTCTGATTTTATTTAGGACTTTTGCAATACAGGAAAAAAGACCTTATTGTAGACATGGACCCAATTCTTAATATAGTATGGATAAATGGGGATTTATAGCCAACAAGCAGGGTGGGGGTCAGTTCAGTTCAGTCGCTCAGTCATGTCTGACCCTTTGCTACCCCATGAATAGCAGCACGCCAAGCCTCCCTGTTCATCACCATCTCCCGGAGTTCACTCAGACTCATGTTCATCGAGTCCGTGATGCCATCCAGCCATCTCATCCTCGGTCGTCCCTTTCTCCTCCTGCCCCCAATCCCTCCCAGCATCAGAGTCTTTTCCAATGAATCATCTCTTTGCATGAGGTGGCCAAAGTACTGGAGTTTCAGCTTCAGCATCATTCCTTCCAAAGAAATCCCAGGGTTGATCTCCTTCAGAATGGACTGGTTGGATCTCCATGCAGTCCAAGGGACTCTCAAGAGTCTTCTCCAACACCACAGTTCAAAAGCATCAATTCTTCAGCGCTCAGCCTTCTTCACAGTCCAACTCTCACATCCATACATGACCACAGGAAAAACCATAGCCTTGACTAGACAAACCTTAGTCGGCAAAGTAATGTCTCTGCTTTTGAATATGCTATCTAGGTTGGTCATAACTTTTCTTCCAAGGAGTTAAGTGTCTTTTAATTTCATGGCTGCAGTCAAGTAGATGGAAAATTACTAAGAGGAAGCATCAAGTGTAACCTCAGATTGCTGAAATAATTTACTTCCTTGTGGTTGTAGAACTCATACTGGCTTACTTCTTCAAGGCCAGCAAAACAGTGAGTCTCTCTCTGATTTCAGGAAAACCACCAGTTGCTTTTTTAAGGGCTTTAACCTGATTAAGTTAGACCCACCTAGGATAATCTCTCTAAACTCAAAATCAAACAGTTTAAGATTAATTTCATCTGCAAAATACCTTCACTTTTGCTCTATTCTCTTGGCTAGCAGCAAGTACAGTCATGTTGCTGCTCAAGAGGAAGGAATTATTCAAGGCTGTGAGTCACTGAGGTTACCTTAGAATATACTACAATGACCTACAACTCAACTCAAGTAGTGTGCTCAGTTATGTCCGACTCTTTGGGACCCATGGTCTGTAGCCTGCCAAGTTTTCTCTGTCCATGAGATTTCCCAGGCAAGAATACTGGAGTGGGTTGCCATTTCCATCTCCAGTTACCTTAGGAGAAACTATATCATTGACAGAATGAATCTTCAGTAGGAATGCTCAGAAATGTCACTGTTTTCTATCACAAACCTATATATTTTATTTTTATCAAAAATTGTAATGGTAAAATAAAAATAAGAAAAATGAACAATATATACACATTAATCTTTGCTTATAATTAAACATTTAACAAATATGTGTAGAATTAATGACTAAAGGGCATTATCTGTATTTTGACTTTACTTTTTAGCAATGAGATTACTAATTCTATATCAAGACAAAGAATTCAAAATAACTGGAACAATTACAGTGATACCAATTAATATCCAGAAATTTAGTTCCATGATCTTACATATTATTATGGCATATGGCAAACATGATACAGCTTAGCTTTTTCTTTCTCTCATTACAGTATTTCCCACCATGCACATCTGCTACACATCAACTGCTTTCCTCTTTTTCCATATGTGTCCTTTGTTTTGCCATTTTGATATATTTTTCACAATATTGCACCCATATAGAATGCTGTATTCTCCTATTCTGTGCATCCAAATCCTACCTTCTCATCAAGGCCAAGTTTTAAAGCAAGTTATCTTCATAGTACATTATTTGTGGAGAAATTTCTGCAGAAAAAAATAGCTCCTTTTTCTGAACTTTCATAGTTCTTTTTTGGGATATTATTTTAATGCACTTATAGTAACTTTACCTTTCTTAGGGGTGTTTGTGTTTCCATAAGACAATGTGTGTAACATGCTTAATAGCATCCCTGAGGCTTGAAAGTGCTTGAAAGAAAGAAAAAAAGAGAGATAGTGCTAAGCCATGTCCAACTCTTGTGATCCCATGAACCACAGCCCACCAGGCTCCTCTGTCCATGGGGCAAGAATTCTCCAGGCAAGAATACTGGAGTGGGTTGTGATTTCCTTCTCTGGGGGAACTTTCCTACCCAGGAATTGAACCCAGGTCTCCCACATTGCAGGGATATGCTTGACGGATTGACCTACATGGAAAGCTTATTATTAAGCACTTAATGCATTATAAATTTACTTATATAGATGTTAAGAATATATATATATATAATCTCAATAATTTTTTCTCCCATACTAGTGTGTCAACGGAGAAGGCAATGGCACCCACTCCAGTACTCTTGCCTGGAAAATCCCATGGACGGAGGAGCCTGGTGGGCTGTAGTCCATGGGATCGTGAAGATTCAGACACGACTGAGCGACTTCACTTTCACTTTTCACTTTCATGCATTGGAGAAGGAAATGGCAACCCACTCCAGTGTTCTTGCCTGGAGAATCCCAGGGATGGTGGAGCCTGGTGGGCTCCCATCTCCAGGGTCACACAGAATTGGACATGACTGAAGCGACTTAGCAGCAGCAGCAGCAGTGTGTCAAACATTTTTCTTCTATGGTACTTGTCTCATTCCATTTTACAACCATAAATAAGTCATAAAAATAATTGATTTTTCTCTTTCTATTCAGTAATACTGCACTATACTGGCATATCTTGGCTTGGAGATACTGTGGGTTTGGTTCCAGACCACAGTAATAGATCAAATTGCACAATAAAATGAGTCATGCCATTTTTTTTTATTTCCTAGTGCATATAAAATATGTATTTACATTATATGCTAGTCTATTAAATGTACAATAGCATTTGTCTAAAAAAATCAGTGTAAATGCCTTAATTTAAAAATATTTTTGCTAAAAATACTAACCAACATCTAAGCCTTCAGCAAATTGTAATCATTTCGCTGACAGGGGATCTTGTCTTGATGTTGATGGCTGTTGACTAATCAAGGTAGTGGTTGCTGAAGTTTGGGGTAGCTGTGACAATTTCTTACATTAAGACAACAGTGAAACTTACTGCATTGATTCACTCGTCCTCTCATGAATGATTTCTCTGTTGTATGCAATACTGTTTGAAAGCATTTTACCCATAGCACTCCTTTCCAAACTAGAATCAGTCCTCTCAAACCATGCTATTGCTTTATCAACTAAGCTTATGTAAGATAGTAAATCTTCTGTTGTCATTTAAACAATCCATTAAGTTCACTGACTTACCTGGGTACACTTCATGATGCCCCAACACAATTACAATGGTAATATCAAAGATCACTGATCATTTAAACAAATATTAATAGAAAAATGAAAAAATTTGAAATATTGTAAGAATTACCAAAATGTGATACAGAGACACAAAGTGAGCAAATGCTGTTGAAAAAATGGTGCTGATAGACTTGATTGACACAGGGTTGCTACAAAACTTCAAGTTGTCAAAAATGCAATATCAGCAAAGTACAATAAAGCAAAACAGAAAAGGGGGTTATGTTTTATAATGCATAATACTACTATGTAAGAATTCTATGAGAAACTTTTTGTAATAAGGTTAACATGGACAGACTGTTCTTTAAAACAATAGATTTAAAGGTATAATATAAACTCTTTATGTTAATCATAGAATAAGTCAATAATTATTTACTGCCATTTTTGGCTTACACCGATTTATTATTGCCCATTTATAACTTATCAGTTCAGTTTAGTTCAGTTCAGTTCAGTTCAGTTGCTCAGTTGTGTCTGACTCTTTGCAACCCAATGAATCGCAGCATGCCAGGCATCCCTGTCCATCACCAACTCCTGGAGTTCACTCAAACTCACGTCCATTGAGTCGGTGATGCCATCCAGCCATCTCATTCTCTGTCGTCCTCTTCTCCTCCTGCCACCAATCCCTCCCAGCATCAGAGTCTTTTCCAATGAGTCAACTCTTCTCATGAGGTGGCCAAAATACTGGAGTTTCAGCTTTACCATCATGGCTTCTAAAGAACACCCAGGACTGATCTCCTTTAGAATGGACTGGTTGGATCTCCTTGCAGTCCAAGGGACTCTCAAGAGTCTTCTCGAACACCACAGTTCAAAAGCATCAATTCTTCAGTTCACAGTCGAACTCTCACATTCATACATGACTACTGGAAAAAACCATAGCCTTGACTAGATGGACCTTTGTTGGCAAAGTAATGTCTTTGCTTTTTACTATGCTATCTAGGTTGGTCATAACTTTCCTTCCAAGGAGTAAGCATCTTTTAATTTCATGGCTCCAATCACCATCTGCAATGATTTTGGAGCCCCTCAAAATAAAGTCTGACACTGTTTCCACTGTTTCCCATCTATTTCCCATGAAGTGATGGGACTAGGTGCTATGATCTTCGTTTTCTGAATGTTGAGCTTTAAGCCAACTTTTTCACTCTCTTCTTTCCCTTTCATCAAGAGGCTTTTTAGTTCCTCTTCACTTTCTGCCATAAGGGTGGTGTCATCTGCATATCTGAGGTTATTGATATTTCTCCTGGCAATCTTGATTCCAGCTTGTGCTTCTTCCAGCCCAGCGTTTCTCATGATGTACTCTACATAGAAGTTAAATAAACAGGGTGACAATATACAGTCTTGACACACTCCTTTTCCTATTTGGAACCAGTCTGTTGTTCCATGTCCAATTCTAACTGTTGCTTCCTGACCTGCATATAGGTTTCTCAAGAGGCCAGTCAGGTGGTCTGGTATGCCCATCTCTTTCAGAATTTTCCACAGTTTATTGGGATCCACACAGTCAAAGGCTTTGACATAGTCAACAAACACAAATATATGTTTTTCTGGAACTCTCTTGCTTTTTCCATGATCCATTGGATGTTGGCAATTTGATCTCTGGTTCCTCTGCCTTTTCTAAAACCTGCTTGAACATCTGGAAGTTCACGGTTCATGTATTGCTGAAGCCTGGCTTGGAGAATTTTGAGCATTATTTTACTAGTGTGTGAGATGAGTGCAATTATGTGGTAGTTTGAGCATTCTTTGGCATTGCCTTTCTTTGGGATTGGAATAAAAACTGACCTTTTCCATCCTGTGGCCACTGCTGAGTTTTCCAAATTTGCTAACATATTGAGTATAGCACTTTCACAGCATCATCTTTCAGGATTTGAAATAGCTCACCTGGAATTCCATCACCTCCACTAGCTTTGTTCGTAGTGATGCTTTCTAAAGCCCACTTAACTTCACATTCCAGGATGTCTGGCTCTAGGTGAGTGATCACACCATCATGATTATCTTGATCATGTGGATCTTTTTTGTACAGTTCTTCTATATGTTCTTGCCACCTCATCTTAATATCTTCTGCTTCTGTAGGTCCCTACATTTACTGTCCTTTATCGAGCCCATCTTTGCATGAAATGTTCCCTTGGTATCTCTAATTTTCTTGAAGAGATCTCTAGTCTTTCCCATTCAATTGTTTTCCTCTAATTCTTTGCATTGATCGCTGAAGAAGGCTTTCTTATCTCTCCTTGCTATTTTTTGGAACTCTGCATTCAGATGCTTATATCTTTCCTTTTATCCTTGGCTTTTCACTTCTTTTCACAGCTATCTGTAAGGCCTCCCCAGAGGCCTTACAATGGTAAAGCCATTTTGCTTTTTTGCATTTTTTTTTCCCATGGGGATGGTCTTGATCCCTGTCTCCTGTACAATGTCACGAACCTCCATCCATAGTTCATCAGGAATCTATCTATCAGATCTAGTCCCTTAAGTCTATTTCTCACTTGCACTGTATAATCATAACGAATTTGATTTAGGTCATACCTGAATGGTCTAGTGGTTTTGCCTACTTTCTTCAATTTAAGTATGAATTTGGCAATAAGGAGTTCATGATCTGAGCCACAGTCAGCTCCCGGTCTCGTTTTTGCTGACTGTATAGAGCTTCTCCATCTTATAGTGACAGTTAAATTTAATGATTTTAAATATTTTTAAAATTCAACTTGGACTTTTTAGGTATCTTGTTTTATTATTATACTAATAGTATGTGTGCCTTAAAAGTATGATGGAGCCCATCAAGGAATTTTGCAAATATTACTTAATATTACTGCTCAACACTTTAACTTTCATCTTCATTTTATTAAACTTTCACCATATACTTTTAGCGAGAGGAAAGTTTTTGATACTTTTGACTGTTATAGTCCAGCACTTTTTTTCATCATTATCTCCTGGTTATTTGCCATCTTTCAAAGTCCAAAACTCAGTAGATAATAAAATGTGGCAACCCTCTGTGTGTGTGTGTGTAAAATCTATTTCAATCTTTCTCACTTTCATATCAGCCAATGACTCTTCAAGGCACAGATATTCACGTATTCACGTTTGAAGTGTCAGAGTTTTCTTTCCTTATCTTCTGTTAGGCTTGCTTAAGCCACATGACATTAACTCAGATGGCACTTTCAAACTGCCACGTTTAGACCATTTCTTTGCAGATACTTTTTGACCATTTGACTTTTATATCACTCACCAAAAACTCAGGCTTTCAGATTTTTCTATACCTTGCCACTTATTTTTTACTGTTTCTATTGTTGTTCTTACATATCACTCTAAAAAGAAAGGAAGTGACAGCTGATGATTATTTTTTCCTGCCAAGCCAATCTTCACTCTCTGATTCAAGTATTCTTTCTAACACTAATATTTTTATTTAAACATATTTTTGAACAAAAATATATATACTCTTTTTGTTATCCATGCTTCTTGGTTCACTATCCAATTCTCAACATTCAACTCTTGGGAATTATAGCATTCTCATCTCAGCACTTTCTCATAATTTAATATATATTTTTGTGGATTCCCATAGATCAATCATTCTAGTCTTCTTCAATATTTCTTTGAATATCTTTGCTTCTTACTCTCAATTTTCTCTTACTATTTTATTTTCTTTTGCTCACTTTAATACCTGGAATAGACTGCCAATTAAAATATGTCAAGCTGCCAAAGCTTCCCTCAGCAGGCAAAATCTGCTAAGTTTCCTTTCAAATTACAACAGTTTTTCTTTGCATATACAGCATTCCCGTTGTGTTCAAATTGTAGGCTTCTCTGGGTGAAGACCAGCCTATTGGAATCTTTGCTCTGTTAAACCCTAAGATGGTATATTTATTAGAGCAGTAACACAATCTTGCCTTGTTGAATATTGTTTCTCAAAGGACCATGGGCTTATTTATAATAAAACTTTGCTTTTTAATACAAGCCTAATTTCTGAAGGCATATGATTAAATCCACATTCTAGTAAATAAAATAAGGTGTTGATCATAAAATAATCTCTTGTAAAACTACTTAAAAAATACTGCTACATAAAAGTTGTAGGACTTTAAAATAAATGTGTAATGATCATCAAATCTATGTTCACCATAGGTGAAATCCTTGGAAGCTATGAGAATGCTATATATCAGAAATGTTAACTCAATTATTCACTTCTTGATTTAGTAGAAAGTTCCTTCTCTCATGTAGCTAACATTTTTTACATAGATGTTAAAGACAAACAACTGTGATAATAAATGAAACATATATTGACCAAATGATCATAGAAACTAAAGAGAAATAGAAAGAATAGGAAAAGCAAATAAGAAGTTTCAGCAGGATGATACTTTATAACATTAAATAAGTTGTTAGTTGAGAAAGTGAAACTTCAGCAAAGACCTAGCGGAAGTAAGGGTGAATCCATGAAAGTATATTTCTTTCCTTACTTTCTTTCACCAAACACAGGTTCTGCTGCTCACCACTCAATTCCATTAATTCAAGATGTAAATGTCAATAGAAAGGAAGGTACTTTAATTAGAAAAGAAATTTGACTCATGTCCTGAAACCAGGTCTAAATATCCTGCTCAGTCATGATAGTTTGTAAAAGGAAAAGGGATGGAAGAATCTCAGTGAATCGTTGAGGCAGGAGTTTGGGTTCGACATTATTCTCCTCTGTGTCCAGGCTGGCTGACACTCCAGAAGCCAACTTGCTTGTGTGATTTGCTTGTGATATTGCTAAGGGGGCTGTTGGGGTACTGGGCTAATCATTCTTTAACTACTTAATTCTTCCTTCTTACTTGTTTTTATCTAGTAAAATAATCAACAGGTTAATTAGGTTCTTTCAGGTTTAGCGGGGAACAGAAATGGGCAAATAGGAAAGGGGCAAAAGAGCTACTTTCATTTCTTCTTCCCTGCCTCCTTCCTTCTTTCTCTCTCTCTCTTTTTTTTTTTTTTTTTCTTTCTTCTTCTTCTGGTATTCCTAGTACATTTGTTATAATTTGTGCAGCTGTCCCAAAGTCCTTGAATACTATATTCTTCTTTCTTTAGTCTTTATTCTCTTTATTTTGGGTTTTCAAAGTTTCTATTGATAATATGCTGTAGTGCAGACTTTTTTTCCCCTCAGTGTGTCCTATCTACTGATGGGCTCAACAAAGGTCTCCTTCATTTCTCTTACAGTTGCTTTTATTTTGTTTTATTTTTTATCTTTAGCATTTCTTTTTGATTCTTTCCTTCTTGGAATGTCTCTCTCTCTGATGACATCCCATCTGTCCTGGAATGTTGTCTACTTTATCCCTTTGAGTCCCTAGCATTTTAATCTTAGTTGTTTAAAATTCCAGTCTGAGTATTCCAACACCTCTGCCACAGCTGATCCTAATGTTTACTCTGTATTTGCTAATTGTGTTTTTTGCCCTTTGTTAGGGCTTCGCTGGTGGCTTAACAGTAAAGAATCCATCTGTAATGCAATGTATATTGTCACCCTGCTTATTTAACTTCTATGCAGAGTACATCATGAGAAACGCTGGGCTGGATGATGCACAAGCTGGAATCAAGTTTGCTGAGAGAAGTATCAATAACCTCAGATATGCAGATGACACCACCCTTGTTGCAAAAAGCAAAGAAAACTAAAGGGCCTCTTGATGAAAGCAAGAGAGGAGTGTGAAAAAGTTGGCTTAAAACTCAGCATTCAAAATACTAAGATCATGGCACCTGGTCCCATCACTTTATGGCAAATAGATGGGGAAACAATGGAAACTGGCAGACTATTATTATTATTATTTGGCTCCAAAATCACTGCAGATGGTGACTGCAGCCATGAAATTCAAATATGCTTGCTCCTTGGAAGAAAAGTTAGTGACCAACCTAGACAGCATATTAAAAAGCAGAAACATAAATCTGCCAACAAAGGTCTGTCTGGTCAAAGCTATGGTTTTTCCAGTAGTCATGTATGGATGTGAAAGCTGAGCACCAAAGAATTAATGCTTTTGAACTGTGGTGTTGGAAAAGACTCTTGAGAGTCCCTTGGACAGCAAGAAGATCCAATCAGTCCATCCTAAAGGAAATTAGCCCTGAATATTTATTAGAAGGACTGATGTTGAAGCTGATACTCCAATACTTTGGCCATGTGATGTGAATAACTGACTCATTTGAAAAGACCCTTATGCTGGGAAAGATTGAGGGTGGGAGGAGAAGCGGATGACAAAGCATGAGATGGTTGGATGGCATCACCGACTCAATGGACATGAGTTGGAGTAAATTCCAGGAGCTTGTGATGGACAGGGAGGCCTGGTATGCTGCAGTCCATGGTGTCTCAAAGAGTTGGACACAACTGAGCAACTGAACTGAACTGAACTGCAATGCAGGAGACTCAGGAGACATGCCTTTTGGTATGCCTTGTAATTTTTTTCTTGACAGCTATATATGATAAAAGGAACTATTGCAATTAGGCTTGGCTCAGACAGTAAAAGCGTCTGCCTGCAATGAGGGAGACCTGGGTTCGATTCCTGGGTCGGGAAGGTCCCCTTGAGAAGGAAATGGCAATCCACTCCAGCACTCTTGCCTGGAAAATCCCATGGACGGAGGAGCCTGATAGACTACTGTCCATGGGGTCGCAAAGAGTCATACACGACTGAGTGACTTCACATAGCCATAACATAGTATAGTGGCGAGGAGTCAGGGAAGGGGAATCATCCTTTAGTCCCAGGATTAAGCCTCAGTCTTTTAGGAACCCATTCCTCTTGGCTGTAAACTTCACAAGAGTTTCTCAGATTTTTTTCTTTTTTCTCTCCCCCCCCGCCCACTATGTGGGACATGATATCTGGAATCAGCTGGATTTGAATATTCCCCTTCTCCATACCCTGATAGCTCAGTTGGTAGAGAATCCACCTGCAATGCAAGAGACCCGGGTTGGATTCCTGGATCAGGAAGATCTGCTGCAGAAGGAAAGGGCTACCCACTTCAGTGTTCTGGCCTGGAGAATTCCATGTACTATAAAGCCCATGGGGTCGCTGAGTCAGACACAACTGAGTGACTTTCACTTTCACTTCTCCACAGGGAATGCTAGAGGCAGCTGGGGTCCTGGATTCCCCTTCCCCAAGTCAAGTAGGCTCTGATAATCCCCTCAAGTTAGGTTCTGGTTGGTTTCAATTGAGGCCAAGCCTTTTTTAAGAAGAACAGTGTTCTATCGTATTTCAAAATGGTTCCTCCTGCTTAAAGTATAACAGTATTTTCCTCCTTAATTTAATTAGAACCAGTTAAGCTCCTGGAGGTAAAACTCATGCAAACTCCCACCGCTATGACTTGGACATTATAGAGTTTCTAATTCTCAGAATCATCCACAGAAAGCTTCCAGCAATCAGTCGTTTCCAGTTTAGTTTTTCCTACCAAAGCACTGATCCTGACAGCAGTCTCCACTTATAAATCTCTGCTCTAGTAAGTCACAACTCCCTGTATTCAGCTGTGTGTCTCTGAGATATCAGGGCTTGCAGTTTTTCCTGTGTCTTCCCTTTTCTTATAGATTCAAGAAAAGTTATATTTTATTCTGTCTATGTTTTTACTTTTACTAGTATGGGGTAGTGGCATAGCTTTCTCCATGCAGAATTAGAAACAAAAAGTCAAGTCATCTTTTTTTCTTTCTTTATTCTCCCTCTCTTACAGCCCTCTTTCCCCATCTGTGCATTTTGAAGAGGAGCTTTAGGTTACATTTGAATTTTCCTGGTTACTAATCATGTCAATTACTATCTCATCCTTTTAATGAACAATTAATTTTATTTTTTGGTAAAGTTCAAGTTTCTTGCCAAGTTTTCAAAGTGGTCTTACTTTCTTGGAGATTGACAGGAGTTCTGTATATATTATATAATATTATATGTTGCAAGTATATTCTCCCACTCTCAGGTTTGCCTTTCCACACTTTTAATGGTGTCTTTTGATAACTACTTTATGAATATATTATGTTATATTCTAAGATCTTTGTTGCTTTGCTTTACATATTTAGAAGTTAAAATAATATTATTTTCCTGAACAGTTACATATTTATCCCAGCTTATATACTGAAAAGTATGCTATCTCATTTTTTTTCAGTCATCTCTTACATATATGAAGTGTTGAGATATATATGGGACTGTTTCTGAACTCTCTACTTTGTTTCCTTATCTACTTAGTTTTCCTCTGATATTATCATGTGTATATTAGCTTTTTGTCACTATTGTTTTTGTTGCTGCTCAGTCACTCAGTTGAGCCCAACTCTTTGCAACCCCATGGACAGCTGTACACCAGGATTTCCTGTCTTTCATCATCTCCATGGGTTTGCTCAAACTCATGTTCTTTGAGTCAATGATGCGATACAACGATCTCATCCTCTGTCAACCCCTCTCCTCCTGCCCTCAATCTTTCCCTGCATCAGGGTCTTTTCCAATGAGTCAGTTCTTTGCATGAGGTGGCCAAAGTATTGAAGCTTCAGCTTCAGTATCAGTCCTTCCATATATATTCAGGGTTGATTTCCTTTAGGATTGACTAGTTTGATCTCCTTGCTGCCTAAGGGACTCTCAAGAGTTTTCTCCAACACCAGTTTGAAAACATCAGTTCTTTGGCACTCAGCCTTCTTTATGGTCCAACTCTTATATCCATACATGACTACTGGAAAAATCATAGCTTTGACTATAAAGGAAGGACCTTTCAGCAAAATGGCATTTCTGCTTTTTAATACATTATTTAGATTTGTCTTAGTTTTTCTTCCAAGGAGCAGTGTCTTTTAATTTCATGGCTCCAATCACCATCTGCAGTGATTTTGGAGCCCAAAAAATAAAGTCTGACACTGTTTCCACTGTTTCCCCATCTATTTCCCATGAAGTGATGGGACCAGATGTCATGATCTTAATTTTCTGAATGTTGAGCTTTAGGCCAACTTTTTCACTCTCCTCTTTCCCTTTCATCAAGAGGCTTTTTAGTTCCTCTTAACTTTCTGCCATAAGGGTGGTGTCATCTGCATACCTGAGGTTATTGGAGCTACCCCACATCCAAGGTCAGGGGCGGCAGCCGAGAGAAACTACCACATGTCCAAGGTCAGGGGTGATGGCCGAGAGTGCTAGGCTGTCACAGTGCAGGAGTGGCCGAGAGGAGCTATCCCACGTCCCTAATGGTTACCTTAAATGTTAAAACACATTGTTTCAGGTGATAAATTTGGAATTTTGTTCTTAGCCTGTACAAAATATTCAATACATTTTGCATCATTCTACTTTATCAAGGGAGATTGGAGCGATGAAGGACCCTAGGCTGGTCGCAGCACGGCACTCCCCTTCAGAGGAGTATCACCTGAGGTAATCCGGATTTCAAGGTGGGCCTCCCTTCGTTTTGAGGGAAGTGGCAAAAAACTCTCCTGACTTATTTTCTTTCTCCTCTTTTTTTCTGATCTGTCCTTAATTCCTTTTTTGGGAGTTTCAGTGAACAGGCAAATGGTTGTGGAGGCAATTGATAAGTCCTGGCTAGGGCCATTCTCTGGCAGACTTTGAAGGCCCCGCAACAGGTAAGCCTCAGTAACTAGAGCCCGACCGGGTGAAACTCCCCTTTAATCATTCTTAACTGAGGACGTTGCCTAGAATCTTCCCTGTGGGCACGGGTCAGGCACTTAAAGGCCATTAGGGCGCCTGCCACTTGAAGACTCCTGTGACAGGATAAGGGGGTCACGGAATGGGCTAGAAACCTCTAGAGTGCCCACCCCCAGCAAGAAAACTTCCATGCAATGACGCAGGCACATAAACAGTTCCAAAAGCATACCATAAGCCCAACTTTCTGGCCGCCACCACTCCCGGTAGGATTTCTGGTGGTCATCCTCAGTGACTTTTCTTTCTATTCTCTCTCGGCAGCATGGGAAATAACATTGGGAAATCTGATGAGCCCGCACTCAAGGCACTGAGATATATACTCATAAGCAGGGGACTTGAGAGTTCTGATGCTCAGGCCATTATGGTCTGGGGGACCATTGTACGGTTGGCTCCCTGGGTTGCTTCAGCCAATCTGTTCTCTTGGGACACTTGGGATTGAGTACAAACCCTTGCTAGGCAGCGAGAGGTTCGATACGGTGAGGAGTCCCCCTTAGGGTTCTGTGTAACCATTTTGGCCCTCAAGCTCTGCTTTTCATGGAGCGAAGAGCGTGTCACTGATACGGGTACCCCCAATTCAAAATCAGAAAAACAATGGGAAATTCCCTGGCCAATAGAGCGGCCTCCCTTACAATCCAAGCTTGTAACTTACAAGATGCCTATGATCTTCACGATCTTGCTCATATAAATTGGAGAGGGCTACATAAAAGGTTCCCACAGATCCCTATTAGAGAATTAAAGAAAATTATATATACTTGTAAATCCTGTCTTCCTTATTTACAAGTACCACCTTTACAGCCCCCAGGAGTAAACCCTCGAAGGCTAAAACCCAATGTGCTGTGGCAAACTGATGTGACCCATTATTCCCCTTTTGGAAAACTTAAGTATGTTTTTGCGTCTATTGACACTTATTCTCATGCCTGCTGGGCTACTGCCCACACAGGAAAAAAAGCAAAACATGCTCAAAGCCAATTTTTACAATGTTTTGCGATGTTGGGCCTTCCCCATCAAATAAAAACAGATAATGGCCCTTGCTTCATCAGCCGGAGCTTACAGAAATTCTTCCAACAATGGCACATTCGTCATAACACCAGAATCCCACATAACCCCCAGGGACAAGCCATAATTGAGTGCCACCATCAAAATTTAAAGGCTCAATTACAAAAACAAAAAGGGGGAATAAGCCCTCACCAGCAACTTGGAATGGCAATTTTTACTCTAAACATTTTAAAATTTTCAAAAAATGAACCGTTACCATGTTTTCAAAAACATTGGTCTAACCAAGAAATAAAACCTGAAATACAAGTGAGATGGAAAGACCCCATCACTGGCCAGTGGAAGGGGCCCGATCCACTCCTTACAATGGGAAGAGGATTCGGATGCATATTCCCCACTGGGGACCCCAGCCCTATATGGGTGCCAGCAAGGAATCTTAAATTTATACCACAAGAGAGAGGTCAAATCTCAAAATCTGACACAGATTAAAGAGACACTCACATATTGAGCCCAAGAACAAAAAGTTCCTGAGGCGATCTTTTTCCCTTTCAGATCATCGATGCGGCGACCCTGGTGGACACTGCTCCTGGGGATCGTCGGATTACCTATCCTCTCCTTGCTGATTTTTGTCATTGCTACCGCTGTGCAACAGTTTTTAGAATATTTGAAGCCTGGGTTTAACAACACACAAGGCCATCAACCACGAGGGTACAACAGTGTCAGCATCCGTGTTGGGAGTTCAACAAGCTCAGACCATCGAGTTTATAGACAACATATCCACTGCCTCTGCTCTAGGATTTCAAACCAGCTCGAACACCTGAGATCTGCCATAACGGGACTCCAACAACAGCTTGATCTCCACGCCAGAGCGATCGAGACTATGAGTGTTCTGGCACGGATAGACTACGATATGAGATACCCCAGCTTTTGTCTGACAGCTTTTCCAGTGTTGAATGAGACTCTAACAGGTGAAAAAGGGAGCAATGGACTTATGGGACTGGATACAAAGTACATTTACCTGTTTAAAAATACCTTCTATCTGATTGTTTTTGTTGTTTTGCTTGTTGTGCTGTTAAAAGTAAAAAACCTCACAGCCTGCAATAGACATTTACGACAAAAATAGTTATCCTTGCCCAGGTCATGGAAAAGGAGCCCCATGTTGGGCACCCACAAAACCCCTGGATTAATTTAGCCCTTCGAGAGATTAACCGAGACATATAAATAAAGAGTTCTAGATGCCCATCATCTAGAGAGATTCCGCCTAGCCCCCAAGAGGTGGCTGGATAGCCAATGACAAGTAAGACCCTCAGAGGAGGGCAACCTAAGACGGGCACAGCCGTGAGAGGGGCTGGCGAGGCTGGAGGTTGGCCACCTACAGCTTTACGCCTTGCTCTACAGAACATCAATACAAATGTCTCGAGGGCTTAAATAAAATAAAAAAGAGGGAGATGTGGGGCCCTAAGTGGGAAACCTTAAAAAAGAAGGGCTAGCTTTATGGTTTAGAGCTAAGATGGCGCCTGGTGGAAGAGATGAGGGTGCAGCCTAAGTTGTCTGTCGAAACTTTTGATTGGCTCTCTTGATTTCTATGCACGTAGACAGCGCGTGATCACCATAGACTCCTGTTATAATGATGGCACATGATGATTTGACCTTTAATGTGATTGGTGCAACTATGGAAAGTCCCTCGCAAACCCCTCCCTGCTTGCCTTTATAAACCAAGAGCTTACGACAATAAAGCAGAACTGCTTAGATGGAACCCCTGTCGCATCTGATCGTCTCTCGATTGCTGAGGGGCTGGGTTGGCGGACAGCTGGCTCACCCCTCCTTGGGACCCCTCGACCTTGCTGAGGGAAGTTCAACTGCTTCTCTCTTTCTGCAGAGTGTCCCCCGCACCCCCTGGGAAGACCTTCCTGGGAAGGAGGGAGCAGCAGCCTGGCTCCTTCTCACCCCTCTGTCTCCCATGCTAATGCACACACCATCATCCCAGTCACTTTCTTTATAAATAAAGATGACAGACCCTAAGTTTTTTGCTATTTTATTTTTGCTATTTTATTTTATTTTTTAAAATTATGTATTTATGCCTGCACTGGTTTCCATTGCTGTGCTTGGGCTTTCTCTAGTTGTGGAGAGTGAAGATTACTCTTTGTGGGTGGTGCAGTGGCTTCTTTGTTGCAGAGCATGGCTCTAGGTGCTCAGGCTTCAGCATTTGCAGTGCATGGGTTTAGTTTCTCCTGGCATAGGGGATCTTCCCTGACCAAAGATCAAACCTGTGTCCCCTGCACTAGCAGGCAGATTCTTAACCACTGGACCACCAGGAAAGCCCCAATCCTGGTCACTTTGACTCAGGCCTGATTGTGTGCCTCTGCCAAGATGTTGTAGCTCCAGGGGACAAGGCTTTGTCCTTCTGTCCCTCTGCCCAGTTGGAGCACATGATAGAGAACAGGTGTCTTTGGATGGCTGAGCTGAGTGATGAAGAGGAAGTTTTTGTCTTGAGAGATTTATGGTACCTGGAGAAATCTCACTCCTTGGCCAGGCCCAAACTTGCTTTCTGCCTTCCTCAGAGAAAAATGTTTGATCCTCTCAGCCACATTCTACTCAGTCTAGCCTTCAAAACTCTCCATCATCTCAACTACTGCACCTATTTCTCATGCATTCTCTATTCCAACAAAGCATTTTCCTCATGATTACATAAGAAGGACACATTTTCATTTTCCTTCTAGTCTTTACATATGTTGTTCCTTTTCACAGGAAGTCCATCCTTTTCTCTGATTCTAAACCATTTTTTAAAGACTTTTAAAAGTTTAGAATACATTTATATTTACAGGAAAATTACAAAGATGGTACCAAGTATAGCAAAGAGCTGATTCATTTGCAAAGACCCGGATGCTGGGAAAGATTGAGGGCAGGAGGAGAAGGGGACGACAGAGAATGAGATGGCTGGATGGCATCACCAACACAATGGACATGGGTTTGGGTGGATTCCAGGAGTTGGTGATGGATAGGGAAGCCTGGCGTGCTGCAGTCCATGGGGTCGCAAAAAGTCGGACTTGACTGAGTGACTGAACTGAACTGAACTGAACTGAACTGAACATTATTCTAAGTCTAGAAATGTGATAGTCATTTTTTCCACTTTTTTTCTTCTTATAAACTTTCCTATTGCTAAATTTTAGAATGATCTTGTTTAGTACCACAGAGAAATATATTCTGATGTTTTAATGACATTATATTGAACTATATTAAATTGGGATTATACTGACCCTAAAGACCAATTTCAGAGAATTGGTGTTTTACATTATTGAGACCTAATCAGAAATACTGTTTTATCCTCACAGTTATTTATGTTTTTTTCCAATATTTAGAGAATTTCTTTAATTTCTCTGAACATAATTTTCTAGTTGCCCTTAGAGATCTTAGTATATTTCTTAAATTTTTATTTTTAGATTTATTCCTAATGATTTAGGAATAAATTTTAAAATTCACATTGTATTTTAAAATATAGCACTATTTTAAAATGCTCACTATTGCACATTGTGTTTTAAAATATATTCCAATTTTAATAGTCTGACTTCATACTGGAAATTTGTAATCTATCTTTAAGAATTGTTGTCATTCTAGTTGAAAAACACTTTATACTCCACTCACATTCAGCTTTACCTGCTCCAGTTTGGGCACTTTAGGTTCTTAGCAATAGTTTAATGTCATTGCCTCACATGAGTAATTAACCAAGTCATATCTCTAGTTTCCTGAAATAAGAAAAAAAAATGCAATATTTTCAGGGTGACTTCAGAGACAAGGGTGTGTGTACTAAAAAAATATCATTCTTTCAGGTTATAATTTAATGATCTTAATTATAAGTAAAATTGTCAAAAATGAAAAATAGGACATCATTGCCACTATTACTACTTCACTGTATTTTATGTAATTGTGTTATTAACTTAACATTTTAATTCAAATTCCAGTATTAGTTATTATGTGTGTGCTCTTGTGTGCTCAGTGGCGTCTGACTCTTTGTGGCCCAAGCACTGTAACCTTCCAGTCTCCTCTGTCAGTGAGCATCTCCAGGCAAGAATACTGGGGTGGGTTACCACTTCCTAACCCAGGGCATCTTCCCAACCCGGGGATTAAAACCTCATCTCTTGCGTCTTCTGCATTGGCAGGTGGATATTTTCACACTAGTTCCAGCTGGGAAGTAAAAATACATAGCTTTTAACAATTTGCTTGCTTTTTTCCACCAACTTTTTCTTACTCATAGATCTATTGACATTAAATTTCTGGTCACAACAGCCACTTATGGAATCTTCTAAAAATCTATGTCATTTCACGCTTATATGTGTTTTTCATGTTATTTATTTTAGTTAGAATCCTTTTACCTCTTTCAGCAAAGTCAGAAAGCTTCTTCAATGCCTCATCAACTTCAACCTTCTTTTAAAAGTTTTACTCATTCCTACAATCAGAATTAAGGAGTCCCTCCTTTGGACTCCTTATGAACTTAATTTTTGCTTTGCTTTATCAAAAATAGTAAATTTCATAAGTACTGGGATTGTTTCTGATTTCATTTTTTATTATCTGGGAACAGTCAGAGTTCCTTTTGTGTAGTGAGCATTCACTGCTTATTTTTAGCTTAAATCACACTTTCTTGTGTGTAAAATACAGTATTTTAAAACTTTGTTATGTTGAATTGAAGACAGTGAATTGTCTGAATGGCTATTTCAGATTTCAGTGTTTATAGTTGTATATAAACTAGACATAGATCAACTTCTGTGTTATTCTCAATAAAACAAGCTGTGCATTGTGTCCTCATTTCTTTGAACTTGAATTCTGTCACATTTCAGGGAATAAAGAGGTTCAGAATTTGCCAATCCTGAGAACTTTGTGAAACATTTGTTTCTCTAAGAAGTATATCTGTGGTTTGTGTGCTAATTCACTTCAGTAGTGCTGACTCTTTGAGACCCCATAGACAGTAGCTCTCCAGGCTCCTCTGTCCATGGAATTCTCCAGGCAAAAATACTGGAGTGAGTTGCTGTTCCCTACTCCAAGGAGAAGTAATGCTATCCTAAATGCAATATTTGATGAAGCATCCTAAACCCTAAACGTAAATGTCTCTCACCATTTTAAGTGTTCCTCTTCCCCAACGTTGTGTAAATGCAAAGCACATCCCAGTTTGTGGTAACTTTTCAAAGGAAAGGGAGTGCATATCTGAGATACAGCACTGAGCTAAAAAGAAATAAAAGAAATTCAATGGAATCCAAGGAGAGAACAGGTTTTACATCTCACAGATGAGTTGGAAAGATAGATGAATATGAATCTCTGCATTTGAATACCTAAAGCCTTTTATAATATTATATCGTTTGCTCTCAAGCACACAATTCTTGTCATTAAAATACTTTCAATATTTTATTTAACAAAAAATACTCTGAACTACTGTATGGATAAGAGAAACTGACACATTAAATTGTATCTTCAAATATAAAGATGTAGAGAGAATTTCCAAAAAGCAACTCAGTGGGTTAGGTAAAATGTAGGTGTTACCTAGTAGTGTATAAGTGCATGTAGTTAATTCTTCTGGAGCATAGGTAACAATTTCAGATTAAATTAGTATGCTTTTTAAAAATTTTTCTTTCTTTTGAAAGGTTTCTGATCATTTTACTGTTTCTTTATTCATGAACATTGGAATATGGTCACTCTTTTTCCTATTCTAGGCAATATTTATAGCAATTTGTGTCTTCTTTAAATGCAAGGATTATCTAATTAGCATATTCATTCAAAAGCAAATATTTTGGCGTACATATCATGTGTCAGGCACTATGATAAATGTTGGGACATATCTGTGAACAAACCAAATAGCAAAATAAATCTGATTGCTTGAAATCTAGAAAATTCTTTGATAGAAGTTAAGAAATGTAATAAATAAGTATTGACAGAAATTTAAAATATAATGGATAGATAAAATATTATATTTTTAATGGTGGTAAATACCAAGAAAAAAAGGTAGACTCACTTAAGAGGGATGATGGATATTGAGGGTGGAAATGGGTGGTAAGTTTCAGAAATCAAGACACACATTGATAAAGTCAGTTTTGAGCAAAGACTTGAAGGATGTGGTTGAGTTGGTCATGTGGATTATGCGGAACAGTTTTAGAGGGAAATGGGATAACACAGGATCATACAACTTGCTGTATGCAAACGGTCTGAAAGGAAATGATATGTCTATGACAGAGCAAGACTCTAAAGTGAAACTGTTACATTTTTTGTCTGTTTTTGAGAGTATTTTAAGTGCAAGGAAATTCACTTTGTATTACAACTTTGTGATTTCCAATCCAATAACAACCCTTCAAGGTAGTTCTATTGTTCCTATTTAACGAATGAGAAAATTAGTCTCAGAAAAATGAAAGATAGTTAAATCACTCATAATGAGTAAGTAGTGGGGCTTGGAGTTCAATAGTAGCATTTGTTTATGTGAGTTTATTTAAATTTTGAACTCTTTTCATTATGTGAACTTTTTGTTATATAAAAACCCCATGAATATTGCTTGTTCTTTTTTTTCTGACAACCAGATTTTGCATAGAAAATTCAATATTTGTTTTTAGAAGTTTTAAAATACATTAATGAGAAACTTGTCAAAAGAATTTTATTCAAGTTACCCTGGGTAATTAGAATTTAGAGTCCTTGGTTTTTATTTCATCTTCTTCTATATGAATTAAAGTATACCATGGCTTTGAAACAAAATCCTGTATTTGGGTATCTATGTATTTTAACTTGATAAGTAAAATAGAGAATATTATTCATATTTCTGATGATATTAGTCATCTTGGCAATAGAATTGGAACTGATATCATGTCCCTTTTAAAAATTGTCTATCGTTTATTTTGAAAATGAGGTGTTTCCAATTTGTACAATTAATCAGTTGCCTTTATAATGTATTGGAGTGTAAGTCTCATCCAGGTAGGTCCTATGCAGGCCATTCCCCTTCTTAAACTTATTATTTATATGATATAGTGGTTTTATGTGATTAATGGTTTGATTCTATTTCAAACTTTTTGTTTGTATTTTATACTTTACCAGAAAAAATAGCTTATCCCCACTACAGTAGATAGCTAATGGTATCCTTTAAGTAAAATTTATTTAAACCAGTTAAACTGACAGAAAGCAAATTTCTATCTTTGGAAAAAAATACATTTTACCCTCTAAGAAGCTAACTATAAGATGTTTTGTTGATTATTATTCTAGGCAACAACAAAAGAAAAGGCAATTGTATGGTGTTCCTTACACATATAGCGAATACAGGATTCATTTAAGATAAATTGAACTTTTGGGGTTATGACATAGAGGAGATGAAAAAGAAATATAATCTGTCTTAATTGATTTCATGAAGGATTCAATGACTCATACTTTCTACATTTTTTTTTTATGCATGTCTTAGTGACAATGATAGATGGCTACTTTACTATACTGTTCTTCAAGTATCAAATGTTGTACATTTAAATTATTTTTTTATGGTAAAGAAAAAGTCATCCACTATTTCCCATTTGAAAATGCAGTTAACTGGAAACTTGATAGTTTTGACACTCAAGGAATCTGACTGAAATTCTTACTGTTTCTGCTTTTGCTGTTTTTTTGACCTAGAAACCAGTCTTTTGATTTTCAGATTCACAGTTACTTCTGTTAATGCCGATATCTCAGTGGTTCTTCTCTCCCTAGTGCAGCCTTTTATTGAGAGTTTGTGGTTCATTGTCTCTATGCTTTTCAAACTCAGGAGAGTTAGATGTCACAAAATACCTTTCTTTATTTAATCTCTCTTTTTCTCTCACTCTTCTAGATTTTAAAAATAGCCTCTGAACTCTCTCCTGATGTCCCTCCAATCTGTTCCTTATATTATTGGTAATATAGACTTTCAAAATGCAAGTCTTATTTCATTACTATCCTGCTTACACTTTATTTATATTATATTATCTGTAATGGGGAGGACTGTTTGGATTGGCACTCAGGGTTTTCCATGTCCTGCTATGCATCAATCCTTATCTTTTGCTATTGTGAGACATGTTCTAGATAGTTATATTTTCTTAAATATGTTATAATGTAATTATTTCTTTAAATAAAACTTTTCACATATTTTAGGCCTTAAAGTTATTGAGAACTTGAATTTTATGACACTCATCCCTGGATCGAGTTATCACTTTTGTTGCCTGACATGTTCTTACTTTGATATGTTAAATTTTCTTATTCTTTTCAATATTTTAATTTGAAGTATTTTTAAAGGTAATTGTAGTTTAGCAGATTATTGCATAAAGGAAAATGAGTAGTGAAAGGGCACTCAGAAGTGCTGCAGTATCATTTCAAGTCTACCACCTACTAGCCACCTGACTGTAAACCCCAGATTCATTATCTACAGAGATAGAAAAATGATTCTACCCTGCCTACTTCCAGATTGTGAGGGTCATAAGTGATGAGATATATAAAGATAATTTGTGCATTGTACATTGTAAAAATAATATCCATTACTGCTATTGAAATTAGGTGAAATTACTGAAATCTATTTTACATATTCAGTAAGCACAGTGATATGAATGGCAATGTTTGTTTAAAAAAAAAAATGTTACTCAAATATGCTACTCTGTGAAAGATTTTGCCTGATGACACTTTTGAAAACCGTCTTCTGTGTTGTTATGGAGAAGGTTGTGTGTATATTTCTGTGTTTGTGTGTGTGTGTGTGTCTTTATTACTTACTACAAGACACAGTTATGAATTTCTCCTGTTTATTATTTAAGGATCTGATAAAACTATGTTCATTTGCTTTAGATTCACATACATAGAAGAAATTCCAATAATTTTAATAATCCTCATATTTTCTATAGAAAAATATAATATTAAGTAGTAAATTAAAGTTATATTGACAATAAATGTTAGTATCACAATAATGATCATTTACAAATTTCAATGATAATGAA
Organism: Oryx dammah; assembly: GCF_014754425.2. Taxonomy (NCBI): domain Eukaryota; kingdom Metazoa; phylum Chordata; class Mammalia; order Artiodactyla; family Bovidae; genus Oryx; species Oryx dammah. The sequence goes on from NW_024070187.1 coordinate 77,594,473, forward strand.
AGTATAAGGAATGAAATCAAGATATTTTTGTTTGCATTACATACATTTCTAAATATCAAAGATCAAAATAGATCTCAGACATTCATTTTTTAAAATTATTTTAAAGGGAGACAGAGGGAAGAGTGTTTAAGACATTGATGGATGTTTTATACCAGGAAGCAAGTTTCTGAGGCTTGAATATATCTTACCAATTATCAACAGTAGCTTTGCTTTCACCCTCCAATCATTGCTTCAGTTTGAAAAGAAAACTAATAAGTGATACTGGTGTTGCAGACACTGACATGACCCAAGAAGTGTTGTCTCTGGGAAAGTGAAAATGGTACTACCTGTAACAAGAATGATTAATTTCTGTGAGGTATGAGTAAAAGTATCAGAATATTAAACTTTTGAGATCAAATTTGAGGCAGGTGAAGAAGATACTGAGTTACAATAAGGACTTTCTATCTTGCTCCACACTACTTTTATGATTTGGTACATTTTCCTGTTCATGCCCATAAATTCATTTTGTATTTCTTAAAAGAAAGCAAGAATAGTTCTTTAATACTTCACAAATATCAGGCTCATTTAATCGTTCTTTCCTTACTTTCAAAACAATGTCCTTAATAAACACATAAACTATAGATTTGGTAATACTTGCTTGTAATTTAATTTAATGACATTACTTTCATTTTAGTCACAATTTCCTAGGGAAATTATAATAGTTTTAGAATTACATAATTTCTGCTTCCCTTTCTCATCTTATTTTCCTTCTTGATCCTTAGTTTATAATTTAAGCAGAAAACAAAATGAAGATCTTGTATATGTATGTGTGTGTGTATACACACACACTCACACACACACATACACACATATGTATATATATATAATTCTGAAAAAATATTGAAATCAACCTCCATGTCTGATAGTGTTATTGTTGGCTAAGTTGCAAGCTGCTTTTGAGAAAAAAAGAAATATCAATATTTCTATTCTCTCCATTTGTTCTGGCTTACACATCAGCAGTGCAATTATATTAACCTGCTAATGAGCACTCATTATTACCTGGGTCTGCAATAGAGACTTTATTGGCAATTTCATATTTAATTCTAATAACTGTGCTACAGATGATAGCATTGAGGCCCACACTGGCTAATTTTCCCATATTTATCCAGCTCATCTGACTGTTGAAACAGGAAATCCCATTAAGATCTGTGTGACTCTAAAACTAATGCTCTTTTTATTACTAAAGAGAGCCTCTGGTTTTTAGCTCCTAAAATTCATTTTCTGAATCAGTAATTTGGCTTGCACTTTGTGAGATTTTTACATGGTTTCCTCTTTCATTTTTTTCTGAAGAGACTTACTACAGAGAATGTTAGAGTATATTAGGCAACCAAACAAGAGAAAGTCAAGAATCCAGTCATCCATCAATCAGTTTTCAACAGTTAAGCCCCCAACCTACCACCATCATTCTAACTCCTAATTTTCATAAGCAGAAATTGAAGATAATTTAAAAAATAGATCTTGTATGATAATTCAATAAGATAATATGTAAAATATTAATACAAATATTTACCATGGTGCTTTACACATTGTCAAAGTTCATATGTGTATTATTATGTAGCATTTGTTTAGAATTTTGAATTTTTTCATTTAAAAATGTAATTATTTTTATGTGCCTGTGAGCTTTTTTTCCTCCTTGATGACAATTTTTTATGCAGAGACTTCTGAAAGCGGTTGTGACATAAGAGAACCTCTGGGGTGGGGGGGCGAGTAGAAACTACTTCCAATGTTCATGACAGGACTGGGGTTACTAAAGGTCCCTGAATAGAAAAGTATGACTGATGGATGCAGTGATTTCTGTAGCAAAAGCCATTTCTTTACAGATTATAACAAGCAAACGCTTTTAACTTCTAACGTGTATTTTAGTTGAGCTAAATTGCTCAGTTGCTAAGTCATGGCTGACGTTGCAAACCCAAGGACTGCAGCATACCAGGTTTCTGTCTTTCAGCATCTCCTGGAGTTTGCTCAAACTCATGTCCACTGAGTTGGCAATGCCATCTAACCATCTTGTCCTCTGTCATCCTCTTCTCCTGCTTTCTATCTTTACCAGCATCAGGATCATTTCCAATGAGTCAGCTCTTCATGTAACTGAGAGGCACATGCTGTTTACTGATTTCAACATGTGGGTTAATTTGATATTGTATGTGCATGATTTTATGAGGCATTGGAGAGTTTTTGTTTTTACTAATATCACACCATCCTATTTTTGCTTCTGAACATTTTAAAAATAACAGGATGTGGTCCTTAAATGTTCATTAGTAGGATATAGCCAGTCAAGTAGTGTTGGTAATTGTTTAACAACTAGTCTTTTAGGGTAAAAGAAACACACACACACACACACACACACACACACACACACACACACAAGTACAACTCTCCCAACAAACACACAAAAAAGGCCTTATTTAAATTTTTCTGTTTTAGCATTCTTTCTACTTTCTACTTGCTCTCATCAAATTCATAGCTTAAAAGTTCTTTGTCAAGTGCAGCTTAACCACATTATACCTTTGCTTAAAAGTATCCAAGGATATTTTTTTTAATCACTTACTGAGTACTTTGGGCTTCCCAGGTGGTGCTAGTGGTAAAGAATCCACCTGACAATGCAGGAGATGTAAGAGACATGGGTTCAATCCCTGGGTCAGAAGATCCTCTGTAGGAAGGGCATGGCACCCCCTCTAGTATTCTTGCCTAGAGAATCCCACTGACAGAGGAGCCTGATGGGCTACAGCCGAGGGTCACAAACGGTTGGACACAACTGAAGGACTTAGCACTGGGTAGTTCACCTAATATACAAGGTCGGCAGTGACATGTCCTCTGACTGTTTCCAGGCACATATTTAGTCATGCCATGCCTTGTATTTTATGTTTCTGAAGATTCAAATTAGTTTTGTCCTCCCTCTCACCCCCACCCCCTGCATTGGTAACCTGTACTATTTTACAGCATTTACTGTCTCTTATTTCTGCAATATCCTTTTCTTCTCTTTGAGTCTAAATATCTTTCAGTCAGTTCAGTTCAGTAGCTCAGTCGTGTCCAACTCTTTGCGACCCCATGAATCACAGCATGCCAGGCTTCCCTGTCCATCACCAACTCCCAGAGTCTACTCAAACTCATGTCCATCAAGACGGTGATGCCATCCAGCCATCTCATCCTCTGTCATCTCATCCACTGGAAAACCTCTAGCCTTGATTAGACGGACGTTTGCTGGCAAAGTAATGTCTCTGCTTTTGAATATGCTATCTAGGTTGGTCATAACTTTCCTCCCAAGGAGTAAGCGTTTTTTTATTTCATGGCTGCAATCACCATCTGAAGTGATTTTGGAGCCCCCAAAAATGAAGTCTGACACTGTTTCCAGTGTTTCCTCTTCTATTTCTCATGAAGTGATAGGACCAGATGCCATGATCTTCATTTTCTGAATGTTGAGCTTTAAGCCAATTTTTTCACTCTCCTCTTTCACTTTCATCAAAAGGCTCTTTAGTTCCTCTTGACTTTCTGCCATAAGGGTTGTGTCATCTGCATATCTGAGGTCACCCGGCAATCTTGATTCCAGCTTGTGTTTCTTCTAGCCCAGCGTTTCTCATGATGTACTCTGCATAGAAGTTAAATAAGCAGGGTGACAATATAGAGCCTTGGTGTACCCCTTTTCCTATTTGGAATGAGTCTGCCGTTCAATGTCCAGTTCTAACTATTGCTTCCTGACCTGCATACAGGTTTCTCAAGAGGCAGCTCAGGTGGCCTACTATTCCCATCTCTTTCAGAATTTTCCACAGTTTATTGTGATCCACACAGTCAAAGGCTTTGGCATAGTCATTAAAGCAGAAATAGATGTTTTTCTGGAACTCTCTTGCATTTTCCATGATCCAGCAGATGTTGGCAATTTGATCTCTGGTTCCTCTGCCTTTTCTAAAACCAGCTTGAACATTTGGAAGTTCATGGTTCACGTATTGCTGAAGCCTGGCTTGGAGAATTTTGAGCATTACTTTACTAGCGTGTGAGATGAGTGCAATTGTGCAGTAGTTTGAGCATTCTTTGGCATTGCCTTTCTTTGGGATTGGAAATGAAAACTGACCTTTTCCAGTCCTGTGGCCACTGCTGAGTTTTCCAAATTTGCTGACATATTAGGTCCAGCACTTTCACAGCATCACCTTTCAGGATTTGAAATAGCTCTACTGGAATTCCATCACCTCCACTAGCTTTGTTCATAGTGATGCTTTCTAAGGCCCATTTGACTTCACATTTCAGGATGTCTGGCTCTAGGTAAGTGATCACACCATCGTGATTATCTGGGTCGTGAAGCTTATTTTTTGTACAGTTCTTCTGTGTATTCTTACCACCTCTTCTTAATATCTCCTGCTTCTGTTAGGTCTATACCATTTCTGTCCTTTATCAAGCCCATCTTTGCATGAAATATTCCTTTGGGAACTCTAATTTTCTTGAAGAGATCTCTAGTCTTTCTCATTCTGTTGTTTTCCTCTATTTCTTTGCACTGATCACTGAGGAAGGTTTTCTTATCTCTCCTTGGTATTCTTTGGAACTCTGCATTCAGATGCTTATGTTTTTCCTTTTCTCCTCTGCTTTTCACTTCCCTTCTTTTCACAGCTATTTGTAAGGCCTCCTCAGATGGTCATTTTGCTTTTTTGCATTTCTTTTCCATGGAGATGGTCTTGCGCTCTGTCTCCTGTACAATGTCATGAACCTCTGTCCATAGTTCATCAGGCACTCTGTCTATCAGACCTAGTCCCTTAAATCTATTTCTCACTTCCACTGTATAATCATAAGGGATTTGATTTAGATCATACTTGAATGGTCTAGTGGTTTTTCCTACTTTCTTTAATTTCAGTCTGAATTTGACAATAACGTGTTCATGATCTGAGCCATAGTCAGCTTCTGGTCTTTTTTATGGTGACTGTATAGAGCTTCTCCATCTTTGGCTGCAAAGAATATAATCAATCTGATTTTGGTGTTAACCATCTGGTGATGTCCATGTGTAGAGTTTTCTCTTGTGTTACTGGAAGAGGGTGTTTGCTGTGACCAGTGAATTCTCTTGGCAAAACTCTATTAGACTTTGCCCTGCTTTCTTCCATACACCAAGGCCAAATTCACCTGTCACTCCAGGTGTTTCTTGACATCCTACTTTTACATTCCAGTCCCCTATAATTAAAAGAACTTCTTTTTGGGGTGTTAGTTCTAAAAGGTCTTCTAGGTCTTCATAGAACCATTAAACTTCAGCTTCTTCAGCATTACTGGTTGGGGCATAGGCTTGGATTACCATAGTATTGAATGGTTTGCTTTGGAAACGAATAGAGATCATTCTGTCATTTTTGAGATTGCATCCAAGTACTGCATTTCGGACTCTTTTGTTGACCCTGATGGCTACTCCATTCCTGCCCATAGTAGTAGGTATAATGGTCATCTGAGTTAAATTCACCCATTCCACTCCATTTTAGTTTGCTGATTCCTAGAATGTCACCATTCACTCTTGCCATCTCCTGTTTGACCATTTCCAATTTGCCTTGATTCATGGACATAACATTCCAGGTTCCTATGCATTATTGCTCTTTACAGCATTGGACCTTGCTTCTATCACCAGTCACATCCATAACTGGGTATTGTTTTCTGCTTTGGCTCCATCCCTTCATTCTTTCTGGAGTTATTACTCCACTGATCTCCAGTAAGATATTGGGCACTTACCGACCTGGGGAGTTCCTCTTTCAGTATCCTATCATTTTGCCTTTTCATACTGTTCATGGGGTTCGCAAGGCAAGATATTGAAGTGGTTTGCCATTCCCTTCTCCAGTGGACCATATTCTGTCAGATCTCTCCACCATGACCTATCCATCTTGGGTGGCCACACAGGGCATGGCTTAGTTTCATTGAGTTAGACAAGGCTGTGGTCCTAGTGTGATTATATTGACTAGTTTTCTGTGAGTATGTTTTCAGTGTGTCTGCCTTCTAATATACTCTTGGAAACCTTACCTGGGTTTCTCTTACCTTGGTCATGGGGTATCTCTTCACGGCTGCTCCAGCAAAGTGCAGCCACTGCTCCTTACCTTGGATGAGGGTTATCTCCTCAGGGCTGCCCCTCCTGACTTTGAATGTGGAGTGGCTCCTCTAGGCCCTCCTGCACGCATGCATCCACCGCTCTTTGGATGTGGGGTTGCTCCTTTACTTGACTACTATAATTCATCCTGTCACTTCCTTTGGAAAGTTGATTCTCAGTTCAGTTCAGTTCAGTCGCTCAGTCGTGTCCGACTCTTTGTGACCCCATGAATTGCAGCATGCCAGGAGTACCTGTCCATCACTATCTCCCGGAGTTCACTCAGACTCATGTCCATTTAGTCCGTGATGCCATCCAGCCATCTCATCCTCAGTCATCCCCTTCTCCTCCTGCCCCCAATCCCTCCCAGCATCAGAGTCTTTTCCAATGAGTCAACTCTTCGCATGAGGTAGCCAAAGTACTGGAGCTTAAGCTTTAGCATCATTCCTTCCAAAGAAATCCCAGGGTTGATCCCCTTCAGAATGGACTGGTTGGATCTCCTTGCAGCCCAAGGGACCCTCAATCAACTGCAATTTGGAATAGCTCTCTCTTCTTCCAGTTCATATACTCTGTACCCCTCTGTGATCACTGCATTTCATATTAGGTCATGAGACTTCAGAATTAAGCCCTGTAACTGTTGAATATTAGGCATTTTATAGAGGATCCTGGTGGGCTGTGGTCCATCAGATCACAAAGAGTCAGACATGAGTGAAACAACTTAGCACATGTACAGATAATACTTATTTAATGTATAAGTAAATGCATAAGTAAAATATATTAAAGAAAAGTTTTCTGATCTTTCCCACTGGAGCAAAATGTCTACATACATTGCAAATGTTTCAAATGCTTTTATAGAGAAATGGGAGGAAAATGCTCATGTTTTCAAATATTGTATATTTAAATATTCTCTTCAGAAGAAGAAGCTGAAGTTGAATGGTTCTATGAAGACCTACAAGACCTTTTAGAATGAACACCCCCAAAAAGATGTCCTTTTCATTATAGGGGACTGGAATGCAAAAGTAGGACGTCAAGAAACACCTGAAGTAACAGGCAAATTTGACCTTGGAATGCAGAATGAAGTAGGGCGAAAGCTAATAGAGTTTTGCCAAGAGAACTCACTGGTCATAGCAAACACCCTCTTCCAATAACACAAGAAAAGACTCTACACAGGGACATCACCAGATGGTCAACACCAAAATCAGATTGATTATATTCTTTGCAGCCAAAGATGGAGAAGCTCCACACAGTCAGCATAAACAAGACCAGAAGCTGACTGTGGCTCAGATCATGGACTCCGTATTGCCAAATTCAGACTGAAATTAAAGAAAGTAGGAAAAACCACTAGACCATTCTAAATCAAATTAAGTCAATTTGATCCAAATCAAATCCCTTATGATTATACAGGGGAAGTAGATTTAAGGGACTAGATCTGATAGACAGAGTACCTGATGAACTATGGACGGAGGTTCATGACATTGTACAGGAGACAGGAATCAAGACCATTTCCATGGAAAATAAATGCAGAAAAAGCAAAATGACTCTCTGGGGAGGCCTTACAAATAGCTGTGAAAAGAAGAGAAGTGAAAAGCAAAAGAGAAAAGGAAAGATATAAGCATCTGAATGCAGAGTTCCAAAAAATAGCAAGGAGACATAAGAAAGCCTTCTTCAGCGATCAGTGCAAAGAAATAGAGGAAAAGAACAGAATGGGAAAGACTAGAGAGATCTTTTCAAGAAAATTAGAGATAGCAAGGGAACATTTCATGCAAAGATAGGCTCAATAAAGGACAGAAATGGTATGGACCTAACAGAAGCAGGAGATATTAAAAAGAGGTGGCAAGAATACACAGAACTGTACAAAAAGATCTTCAAGACCCAGATAATCACGATGGTGTGATCACTCATCCAGAGCCAGACATCCTGGAATGTGAAGTCAAGTAGGCCTTAGAAAGCATCACTACAAACAAAGCTAGTGGAGGTGAAGGAATCCCATTTGAGCTATTTCAAATCCTGAAAGATGATGCTGTGAAAGTGCTACACTCAATATGCCAACAAATGTGGAAAACTCAGCAGTGGCCACAGGCCTGGAAAATGTCACTTTTCAATCCAATCCCAAAGAAAGGCAATGCCAAAGAATGTTCAAACTACCGCCCAATTACACTCATCACACAGGCTAGTAAAGTAATGCTCAAAATTCTCCAAGCCAGGCTTCATCAGTACATGAACAGTGAACTTCCAAATGGTCAAGCTGGCTTTAGAAAAGTCAGAGGAACCAGAGATCAAATTGCCAACATCCACTGGATCATTGAAAAAGCAAGAGAGTTCCAAAAAAAAACCGTCTATTTCTGCTTTATTGACTATGCCAAATCCTTTGACTGTGTGGATCACAATAATCTGTGGAAACATTCTGAAAGAGATGCGCATACCAGACCACCTGAGCTGCCTCTTGAGAAACCTGTATGCAGGTCAGGAAGCAACAGTTAGAACTGGACATGGAACTACAGACTGATTCCAAATAGGAAAAGGAGTACGTCAAGGCTCTATATTGTCACCCTGCTTATTTAACTTCTATGCAGAGTACATCATGAGAAATGCTGGCCTGGAAGAAGCACAAGCTGGAATCAAGATTGCCAGGAGAAATATCAGTAATCTCAGATATGCAGATGACACCACCCTTATGGCAGAAAGTGAAGAGGAACTAAAAAGCCTCTTGATGAAAGGGAAAGAGGAGAGTGAAATAGTTGGCTTAAAGCTCAACATTCAGAAAATGAAGATCATGGCATATGGTCCCATCACTTTATGGGAAATAGATGGGGAAAAGGGGAAACAGTGTCAGACTTTATTTTCGGGGGCTCCAAAATCACTACAGATGGTGATTGCAGCCATGAAATTAAAAGATACTTACTCCTTTTAAGAAGGGTTAAACCTAGGTAGCATATTTAAAAGCAGAGACATTACTTTGTCAACAAAGGTCCGTCTAGTCAAGGCTATGGTTTTTCCAGTGGTCATGTATGGATGTGAGTGTTGGACTGTGAAGAAGGCTGAGCACGGAAGAATTGATGCTTTTGAACTGTGGTGTTGGAGAAGACTCTTGAGAGTCCTTTGGACTGCAAGGAGTTCCACCCAGTCCATTCTGAAGGAGATCATCCCTGGGATTTCTTTGGAAGGAATGATGCTAAAGCTGAAACTCCAGTACCTTGGCCACATCATGCGAAGAGTTGACTCATTGGAAAAGACTCTGATGGTGGGAGGGATTGGGGGCAGGAGGAGAAGGGGATGACAGAGGATGAGATGGCTGGATGGCATCACTGACTAGATGGACATGAGTTTTGAGTGAACTCTGAGAGTAGGTGATGGACAGGTACTCCTGGCGTGCTGCAATTCATGGGGTCTCAAATAATCGGATACGACTGAGTGTCTGTACTGAACTGAAAGCACTTGCCTAGGACCATAAAAGACTTTGGTAAATTTCAACATGTAGGTTCTTTAAGGGCTTTAGAAAGCCTCCTTACAAATTTAACTAATACTTCTCAGGATAATCTTTTTCAGACAGTTTCATTCAGTACAGAGAGTTGACTCTCCGTTTGTCACAACCATGACTTTTAGAACTCAGATCTCTTATTTTGAATAATAAATCTCCTAAATATTCTTTTTATGCTTTCCAATGATTCACAAAACCAAAGAGACAACTACCCATGATAAACCATTTTTTCGTGATTGAATAAAAGTTTTGATAAATTCACCAGGAGAAATTTATTCTGTTATTGAGGCCAAGCACTGTCTTATTCACATGATTTTGCTTTTAAAAATGCTACCTACTGACCTTAGAAATAATAAGCTAATGGGCAATGATTCAATCAATAGAAAGGACCACTTAATAAAAAGTGATGGGGACACTTGAGGAAAAAATAGATGTTTTAAATATTATTTTTTAAATGAGTTTCTTAAGCAGTTCTCTGAATTCAGTATTCATGTGAGTGAACTGCTTTGTTAGCAGCCCAATTTACAATCTATAGCAGCTTTTTCAATGTCTGCTGATAATCTAATGCTATTTCAATCAACAGAGAACATGAGATTTTAATAAATATCTATTTATTATAATCATACAATTGTATATCAGAAAAAATACCCTTCAGTTCAATTCAGTTCAGTCGCTCAGTTGTGTCCGACTCTGCGACCCCATGAATTGCAGCATGCCAGGACTCCCTGTCCATCACCAACTCCCGGAGTTCACTCAGACTCACGTCCATTGAGTCAGTGATGCCATCCAGCCATCTCATCCTCTGTCATCCCCTTCTCCACCTGCCCCTAATCCCTCCCAGGATCAGAGTCTTTTTCCAATGAGTCAACTCTTCACATGACGTGGCCAGGGTACTGGAGTTTCAGCTTTAGCATCATTTCTTCCAAAGAAATCCCAGGGCTAATCTCTTTCAGAATGGACTGGTTGGATCTCCTTGCAGTCCAAGGGACTCTCAAGAGTCTTTTCCAACACCACAGTTCAAAAGCATCAATTCTTCGGCGCTCAGCCTTCTTCACAGTCCAACTCTCACATCCATACATGACCACTGGAAAAACCATAGCCTTGACTAGACGGACCATTATTGGCAAAGTAATGTCTCTGCTTTTGAATATGCTATCTAGGTTGGTCATAACTTTATTTCCAAGGAGTAAGTGTCTTTTAATTTCATGGCTGCAGTTACCATCTGCAGTGATTTTGGAGCCCCTGAAAATAAAGTCTGACACTGTTTCCACTCTTTCCCCATCTTTTTCCCATAAAGTGATGGGACCATATGCCATGATCTTCATTTTCTGAATGTTGAGCTTTAAGCCAACTTTTCCACTCTCCTCTTTCACTTTAATCAGGAGGCTTTTTAGTTCCTTTTCACTTTCTGCTATAAGGGTGGTGTCATCTGCATATCTGAGGTTATTGATATTTCTCCTGGCAATCTTGATTCCAGCTTGTGCTTAAATTAGTCTTTATTTCTTTGTGTTATCTGGAATTGTATGCCATAACTCTGACATATGGAGTTATCACATCAAAGAAAAGACTAAATCATTTTTACTTTTTCAATTCAATTGGAAAAAGCTCATTTCAAAACAGAAATGTAGGTGATAACTTATTAAATGCTTTAAAAAATATATTATCTTCCAAAATTTTCTAAGTAGGTCCCTGGAATGTCAAGTTCAGGGTTTACTTGCTTTATGTGGTGGAATACCGGGGTCCAGCCCCAGTGGGTCCAGGGAATTCGAAGGTGGGGATGGTGTCAGCGTCTTTGGAAAAATACACATTTAATTACAGATATATAGAGAGATTAGAAATGGATAGTGTAGTAGCAGATAGTGTAGTGGAGAAAAGGAGGCTGAATCCAGATGGGAATTCAGCCAGAGAAACGGGAGCAAGAAAGAAGCGACATGGTGGAATCAGTCTTTCTGGAAACTGATCCAATTTCTTTATTTTGGAGTTTGCTTATATACCTTTTGTTACACATAGGGATGAATACAGAGTCATGCGGGGGTCTTAGGGATATTACATCATCTTCTGGCCATGAGTAAGACCTGCTGACATTCTATGATCCTTTCTTTCTGATAACCAAAAACCTTATTTCCTCCAAGGGTGTTTTTTCTTAAACCAGGCACCACCCTCCAAGTAAAGTTGCATTCCTGTAGGGTGAGGGTGTAGTGAGTTACAATCAAGAAAGGAATTTATTTAACCCAAGGTTAACAGGATTAATCTTAAAGGTTAATGCTTATTTCTCCTATATGCTTAAAGGTTAATACCTATTTCTCCTATATGTTAGTTATATTCATTATACGGGCAGGGAATATGGAGATTTAGCAGCAAACATCAGCCCAACAAATGAAAATCCTTTTACCAATGCTCCCCTTAAGATCTATTTAGTCTTAAGATAGCGATAAAGTTACATTTTTACATAACAAAGACACAGTGATTTATAACAAAGCACAGTGATCTATTACAAAAGAGAAAATCCATTAGCTCAAAAAGTCTAGTATTGCTAACATCAAAAACTACTATATTTCCTTTTCTATATTCCAAATACATTGATTAATATATTCCCAGGTGCCTAAGGATATGGAGGCCTGGCGGCAATCATTGACTCAATGAGAAGAAAAAGCCCTATGCTAATTAAGACTCTCAAAATACTCCAAAACTCTCTGTGCTGTTTATGGTTAAGAGGTAGTAAACAATCATGTGGCAGGAGTATGGATAATCCTGTCACACAAGCTAGTCTGCCAGCAGAGAGGTTTGACCTGAGACATCCTTGTCACACCCAGAGCAGGGAATTAGCAGCAATTATTGACACAACAAATGAAAAACCCTTCACCAATATAATTCCTAACCAACCCACTATACTAATAATTTCTAACTCCCCAAAAGAATTTACCTTTAGTAAGTCTAAAACATCTCCTGCCTCTCAGATTGGGAGGCTGTAAACAATCACATGTGGCCGGACAAACCTATACCAGTGGGCTAGATAACCTTCAGAGGAGTTCATAAGCTGAAACACTCTTGTCATGCCCAAGAATTTTTATTGCCTTGGAGCTGCACGTTTACTCCTTCTCTGAGAGAAATGGTTATGGGGGAGAGCCCCCCGTAAAGTCAGAGGTGTAGGCGAGAGCATAAAACAGACTCTGGTTTTGGGGTAGATGCTCGGGAACAGGGGGTTTCCTGAGGCTTGATCACGCCTTTGTGTATGCCAAGCCTCCTTCCTCATGACCTTTGCCATGGGCGGAGTTCCTCATGCTGGCCCCCAACAGTTGAATAACTGGGAAAATCATGCATTGAATTTATCAATTGCTTTGTAATTATATATGATACAGAGTGTTTCTTTCATTCTTCCTGTAAATACTGTAGTGAAATATTTTCTTTCTTAATTAAGATTTTTGAGGCATTTTTCTTTATGGTCTCAAATTATAAAATTATTTGTACTATCTTACATTAACTGTAATAGGTCTAGGGAAATAATAATTACATTTTTTAGCTATAAAAGCAATCAATGTCATACAAAATTATTTTTAATATACATAAACAACCATTTATTAAGAAGTAAGGAAAGGCAATTTACTATCATCCATGAAGCTGAACTGCCAGAAAGCTAAGGAAAGTAAAGTGGCTCAATTGTGTTCAACTCTTTGTGACCCCATAGACTGTAGCCTACCAGGCTCCTCTGTCCATGGGATTTTCCAGGCAATAGTACTGGAGTGGGTTGCCATTTCTTCCTCCAGGGGATCTTCCCAACCCAGGGCTTGAACCCGGGTCTCCTGCACTGTAGACAGATGCTTTACCGTCTGAGACACCAGGAAGTCCTGGCAGAAAGCTAAGATATTGCCAAGTTACCCTTTACTTACTGCTGATCCAGAAATATTAGGGAACTGGTTTTGCTTTATTGTCTTGTGTAAATATGCATCAGTTCAGTTCAGTTCAGTTCAGTTGCTCAGTCGTGTCCAACTCTTTGCGACCCCATGAATCACAGCACGCCAGGCCTCCCTGTCCATCACCAACTCCCAGAGTTCACCCAAACTCGTGTCCATCAAGTCAGTGATGCCATCCAGCCATCTCAGCATAAGTTCTCATTAATGAGCACAATTTAAATTCAACAAAAATATCAAGCTCAATATTTCCAGATTTTGTTTTAAGAATATAAACATGAACAAGGCATGATCTGTTCAGTACAGTCGCTCAGACGTTTCTGACTCTTTGAGAACCTATGGACTACAGCACGCTGGGCCTCCCTGTCCATCACTAACTCCCAGAGTTTGCTCAAACTCATGTCCATTGAGTTCGTGATGCCATTCAACCATCTCATCCTCTGTCGTCCCGATCTCCTCCTGCCTTCAATCTTTCCCAGCAATATAGTAGAGCAAGAACATGGTGGCAAGCATATACATCAGTGTATTTATTATATGTTCTGCAGAAGTACAGCAAGAAATAGTATTTTTTAATAGTCTTTATTTGAATTTTTATCTAAGTCATAAAAGCATTTAGTTTTTACAACTTGATATATGGCTTGCTATTGGAACTCTAACTCATTTCATAAAGTATATAGCTTCAAGGAAGCAGAGACTTTGTCATATTGCTCTCACTGTGTATATACTTTCAGCTGATTCAACATACCATGCTTGTGTACCAAAATATCTCCAATATAGTTATTGTTATAATAAAATACATTTAAATGTAAAATTTTATCATATTTTCTATTGAGAAAAATTATTATGAAAATCTTTATACACACTAACATAGCACTATGTAGTCCTTAAGAATTATCAAAGTTAAAAATGAATGATATATTTTTCTTTTATATTACTCTAAATTTGTTGATGTTTTCTTGAATGACAAGTGATTATAGCCAATAACCTGTTGATGAACTAATATTAAACTGAAAATGAATATAAATGTTTGTTCTTTCAACATAAACATTTTATAATAAATGAGAGTTAATGCTTTTCAAAAGAAATTTGTGCTATGATCAACATCAATATGAAAAAAGGTATGTAGAATTGTAGAAGTTATCATATGATTTTATTTTCATAATGAGATTAGTTAACACCTTTAAAAATCTTATATAATGCACATAAAAGGGCTTTCCAGTGGCTCACAGGATAAAGAATCTGCCTGAAATGCAGGAGATCTGGGTTCAATCCCTGGATCATAAGATCTCCTGGAGAAGGGAATGGTAACTCCCTGGGGTATTCTTGCCTGGAGAATTCCAGTCCATGGGGTCACAAGGAGTTGGACAGGACTGAGCAACTAACTTTCAATGCACATAAAAACAAACAACCAAAAATAAGATAATTGGAAAAAGGATTTTTTTCTTTCTTTTAAAAATCTTGTAAAGAGATTAAGGAGAGGTTTAAACCAATTTACTAACAGTTTCAAAAACATTCCTGTTAGTTTCTAAATGTTTATTAGCAACATTTCAGTAAATGCATGTGTGAACAGTTTGTTTGGGTTAAACATGCTACTCAGCATAAGTCATCACAACCCCTGATGGGTTGCTTTCTTTTAGATCTATACATCTTATTTTTCATAGTATATTTTTCAGGTATGATGGTCATTAAAACACAGTTGTGAATTATACTTGTATTGGACAAGGTCATAAATTCATTACCACAAGTTGCTAAATAAAGATATTCAAAAAATAGAGATGCATAATCAATTATTTATTTCATTAATATACATTAGATTTTAATGAGGCCTAAAACCTTGTTTAATAATTGCAGTTAAAATATTGTGTATCCTTTAAAAATCTCTGTCATTCATTATTATAATACAAATGATATCTACAATGGCATGACATTTATAAATAAATTCATATTAATATTTGAAAAGGCAACAAGTCTAGCTCAATAATTTCTATATCTTTATAGCAATGGACTCTTTCTTTCAGACTTTTTCTTTGTGAAAAAACAAAATGTATTTGTTGTTTGTTGTTCATTTGCTACGTCGTGTCAGACTCTATGACTTGATGCACTGCAACACAACAGGCTCTTTTGCCCTCCGTTATCTGCTGGAATTTTCTCAAATTCATGTCTACTAAATTGGTGATGCTATCAAACCATCTCACCCTCAGCCACCCCCTTCTCCTGTTTCCTTCAATCCTTCCCATCAGAGTCTTTTTCAATGAGTTAGCTCTTCACATCAATGACCAAAGTATTGGTGATTCAGTATCAGTACTTCCAATGAATATTTAGGGTTGATTTCCTTTAGGATTGACTGGTTTGCTCTCCTTGCTGTCCAAGGAATTCTCAACAGTCTTTTTCAGCACTAAAATTATAAAGTATCAATTATTTGGCCCTCAGTCTTCTTTATGCTTCAGCTCTCACATTTGTACATGACTACTGGAAAAACCATAGCTTCAACTATATGGACCTTTGTCAACAATACTATATCTCTGTTTTTTAAAATAGTATTTAGGAAAAAAAAAATAAAAAAAAAATAAAATAGTATTTAGGTTTCCTCCCAAGGAGCAAGAATCATTTAATTTCATGGCTGTAATCACGGTTCACTGTGATTTTGGAGCCCAATAAAATAAAATCTGTCACTACTTTCATTTTCTCTTTGACATGAAGTCATGGGGCTGGATTACAT
This sequence comes from Oryx dammah, assembly GCF_014754425.2. Taxonomy (NCBI): domain Eukaryota; kingdom Metazoa; phylum Chordata; class Mammalia; order Artiodactyla; family Bovidae; genus Oryx; species Oryx dammah. The sequence continues at coordinate 77,610,648 of NW_024070187.1, forward strand.
GACCTTTGTTTGTTTGTTTGTTTGTTTTTTTAACATTAACTTTCAAGCCAAATTTTTCACTCTTCTCCTTCATCCTTATCTAGAGCTTCTTTAGTTCCTCTTCATTTTCTGACATAAAATGGCATAATCTGCATATCTGAAGTTATTGATATTTCTCCAAGCAATCTTGACTCCAGCTTGTGATTCATCCAGTCCAGCTTTTCATGTGATGTACTCAATATTAGCTAAAAAAGCAGAGTGACAAATGCATTCTTGTCATACTTCTTTCCCAATTTGAAATCAGTCTGTTGTTACATATCTGGTTCTTTTTTTTTTTTTAATATAAATTTATTTATTTTCTTCTTGACCCACGTACAATCATATGTTAATAAAAAAACCAAAATATATTATGATGTGGATAGATTTGCTGTGGACTTTGTATTATCTGTGGAGAAGGAAATGGCAACCCACACCAGTGTTCTTGCCTGGAGAATTCCATGGACAGATGAGCCTGGTGGGCTGTGACCCATGGAGTCACAAAGAGTTAGAGCTGACTGAAGAGACTTGGCATTCATGCATTGTATTATCTGTGAGAAATCCAAATCACCTAGCACCCTCTTCTTTGATCTTCTCAATATCTGAAATGCTCTGGAGTCTGGCAGTACAGTTTGAAAAGCATTCATTTGAATAATAAAAGTTATCTTCCCTTGGGTAAATGTGTGTGTGTGTCTGTATAAACATGTGCATATATATATGTACATGACACATTCCATCAGTTGTACTGTTTTATCTTCTACACCTAGAATTGCATTTTTACTCCCTTTTATTCTAACAATTTAGTCACCTTCTTCTCAACAGTATCTTAACACATACAATCTGCAAAAGCTTTACTTTTAACCCTCACTAGTATCCCTAAATCTGAGTTTGATCACAGCCATCATTCTTAACTTGAATACTCATGTATAGAGATTATGAGGACAAATTCAGGCATGCTACATTTTATTTCCTGACCTCTCTTCATTTGAAAGATATTTCTGGAAATCTTCTAGCATATAGATCCCCTTGATGTAAAAAGTAATGAATATAGGACAAATGCTGGTTGGACTGGTCTCAGAAGCTTAATCTACCCTTGGACATTCCAGTTATCCCTCTACAGGAAATATTGAGAATATCTATATCCCAGCAAGTGTCTTTCTATCCAGACACCCATTTTCACAATTATCTTTCCTGAGCTTGATGTTGGCGATAATAGATAATTGATAGGGAGTATTTTAACTTTTTCTGGAGACTGTTTCAAATCTGACATAGAGAAAATTCAGTGTGTGTGCCAGCCTCCTGAGTAATGCTCAGATGGGGAGATATGTGTCTTGCACTCTGCTATTATCTGTCTTTATGATTTAATTCTTTGTGCATAGTTAATGAATTATAATGGCATTTTAAAAATCATTATATTATATAGAATCTTGAGATATATTTTCCTAGCATATGTTCAAGTCCCAGTTATTTCTATTTAAACTTTAATTACTACTATTAATTTTCTTATATTAAAAAATCTATTACTAGCAGATATTAATTCAGAGCACAAATAATTCAAACAGAAAACAGATGTGTTATAGACGGTATACATTTTCTTAAATTATTAATAATCTTATTATGATATATTTACCTATATTTCTTTTAAAGTTAGTGAACAAAAACTTTTGTAGAAATGAATGTCTAATGTATCCTTTTAAGAAATATACTTCTTTATCTAAAGAAGTTGGCAGTGATTTGCATGGCATCATCTGTCCATCCACAGGGCTGCCTATGTGACTCTGGTTGGCTAATCAGGCCTTTTATTCCAAGTTACAGCATTGTATATAGATACTGTCATATGACAAAATCTTTCCACTCAAGTTGACCCATGGTCATTTGAACAAATGAAAGAATGCTAATGAGAGAGAGAACATAGTTGGACACTGTGTCTAGCTTCTCTTGGAACAAACTGAATTTTTTATTGTTAAAATAGAGAATATATTTGCCCAGTTATTGTATGTTTCATTTTTTATATAAAAAATTTTCCCATATGATTATCTCAATAGATGCAGAGAAAGCCTTTGGCAAAATTCAACAACCATTTATGATAAAAACTCTCCAGAAAGCAGGAATAGAAGGAACATACCTCAACATAATAAAAGCTGTATATGACAAACCCACAGCAAACATTATGCTCAATGGTGAAAACTTGAAAGCATTTCCCCTAAAGTCAGGAACAAGATAAGGATGCCCACTCTCACCACTACTATTCAACATAGTTTTGGAAGTTTTGGCCACAGCAATCAGAGCAGAAAAAGAAATAAAAGGAATCCAAATTGGAAAAGGAGAAGTAAAACTCTCATTTTTTGAAGATGACATGATCCTCTACATAGAAAACCCTAAAGAATCCACAAGAAAATTACTAGAGCTAATCAATGAATATAGTAAAGTTGCAGGATGTAAAATCAACACACAAAAATCCCTTGCATTCCTATACACTAATAATGAGAAAATAGAAAGAGAAATTAAGGAAACAATTCCATTCACCATTGCAATGAAAAGAATAAAATACTTAGGAATATATCTACCTAAAGAAACTAAAGTCTTATATATAGAAAACTATAAAACATTGGTGAAAGAAATCAAAGAGGACACTAATAGATGGAGAAATGTACCATGTTCATGGATTGAAAGAATCAATATAGTGAAAATGAGTATACTACCCAAAGCAGTCTATAGATTCAATGCAATCCCTATCAAGCTACCCGTGGTATTTTTCACAGAGCTAGAACAAATAATTTCACAATTTGTATGGAAATACAAAAAACCTCGAATAGCCAAAGCAATCTTGAGAAAGAAGAATGGAACTGGAGGAATCAACCTGCCTGACCTCAGGCTCTACTACAAAGCCACAGTCATCAAGACAGTATGATACTGGCACAAAGACAGAAATATAGATCAATGGAACAAACTAGAAAGCCCAGAGATAAATCCACACACCTATGGACACCTTTTCTTTGACAAAAGAGGCAAGAATATACAATGGAGTAAAGACAATCTCTTTAACAAGTGGTGCTGGGAAAACTCGTCAACCACTTGTAAAAGAATGAAACTAGAACACTTTCTAACACCATACACAAAAATAATCTCAAAATGGATTAAAGATCTAAATGTAAGACCAGAAACTATAAAACTCCTAGAGGAGAAAATAAGCAATACACTCTCTGACATAAATCACAGCAGGATCCTCTATGACCCACCTCCCAGAATACTGGAAATAAAAGCAAAAATAAACAAATGGGACCTAATTAAAATTAAAAGCTTCTGCACAACAAAGGAAAATATAAGCAAAGTGAAAAGACAGCCTTCTGAATGGGAGAAAATAATAGGAAATGAAGCAACTGACAAAAAATATACAAGCAACTCCTGCAGCTCAATTCCAGAAAAATAAATGACCCAATCAAAAAATGGACCAAAGAACCAAACACATTTCTCTAAAGAAGACATACATATAGCTAACAAACACATGAAAAGATGCTCAGCATCACTCATTATCAGAGAAATGCAAATCAAAACTGCAATGAGGTACCATTTCATGACAGTCAGAATGGCTGCTATCCAAAGTCTACAAGCAATAAATGCTGGAGAGGGTGTGGAAAAAAGGGAACCCTCTTACAGTGTTGGTGAGAATGCAAACTAGTACAGTCACTATGGAGAACAGTGTGGAAATTTCTTAAAAAACTGGAAATAGAACTGCCTTATGACCCAGCAATCCCACTGCTGGGCATACACATGGAGGAAACCAGAATTGAAAGAGATACATGTACCCCAATGTTCATTGCAGCACTGTTTATAACAGCCAGGACATGGAAACAACCTAGATGTCCATCAGCAGATGAATGGATAAGAAAGCTGTGGTACATATACACAATGGAGTATTACTTAACCATTAAAAAGAATACATTTGAATCAGTTCTAATGAAGTGGATGAAACTGGAGCCTATTATACAGAATGAAGTAAGCCAGAAAGAAAAACACCAATACAGTGTACTAACGCATATATATGGAATTTAGAAAGATGGTAATGATGACCCTGTATGCAAGACAGCAAAAGAGACACAGATGTATAGAACAGTCTTTTGGACTCTGTGAGAGAGGGAGAAGGTGGGATGATTTGGGAGAATGACATTGAAATATGTATAATATCATATACATATACAGGGTACAGGATGCTTGGGGCTGGTGCACTGGGATGACCCAGAGGGACGGTACGGAGAGAGAGGTGGGAGGAGGATTCAGGATGGGGAACACGTGTACACCCGTGGTGGATTCATGTTGATGTATGGCAAAACCAATACAATAATGTAAAGTAATTAACCTCCAATTAAAATAAATAAATTTAAATACAATATTGTAAAGTAATTAGCCTTCAATTAAAATAAATAAATTTATATTAAAAAAGAAAAAAAAATTTCCTAAGCTATATTGCTTCATTTTAATAGAAAGATATCTGACCACTTAATCACATAAACAGATTCATACATAAATAGTGGGACAGATTAAAAATGGCCACAACTTCTTTGCCATCCCTTCCTTTGAAAGATGCAAACTATATTCCATCCCCTTGAGTCTAGGCTTGGAACATGACAGAACTAATGCTTGCCAGTTTGGGGCCTAACCTTTAAGAGATTTGCAGTTCCTGTTTCATTTTTCTTGGAGCACCGACTTTCATTTGGTAAGTCAGGCCATTCTGTGTGCAAGATTTTTGAAAGCCTATGGTAAACATGGGCTTCCCTGGTGACTCACCTAGTAAATAATTTGTCTGCAATGTGGGAGACCTGGGTTTGATCCCTGGGTTGGAAAGATTCCCTGCAGAAGGAAACAGTTACCCACTCCAGTATTCTAGCCTGGAGAATTGCATGGACTCTGTAGTCCATGGGATTGAAAAGGGTTGGACATAAGTGAATGACTTTTACTTCACTTCATTGTAAACATAGACAGGCCTTGAAGGGAAGTAAGGAGAAAGAGACAAAGTGATAGAGAAGTTCCACCAGCTCTAGCTGTTCCAGTCCCAGCTATTCAAATCATCTCAGCAGAGACCTCAGATATTGATAAATTGAGATAAGCCTCTAAACTCCACCCATATTCTTGACCACAAATACTGAAATAAAATGATGATAAATTGTTTTAAGCCATTTGATTTTGAATAGTTTAAAAAATGGAAAAAACGGTGACATAATTATTAAAGATGTTTTTTCATGATTTTATTTCCCAAGTTTTCTGTACATAGAAGGTATTATTTCTGCAGACAAACAGAAAACCTGAGTGGTACATGTCAGTATTAACTCACTAATTAGTTTTTGGTTGACTTTGTCACTGTTCTAAGTACTATAACTGAGAATACAACCTCATTGTTGACTATATTTGGTATAGACAGTTTCTATCTCTCTACTTCTATTCCACTGGCCAGGGAATACCAGATTCCTTACAATTTAGTCTTTCATCTCTATGTATTTACAAAATAGTACTGTCTGTGAATATTTTATATAGCATTTAAAACTTTGGCAGAGTTTGTGATAGTTTACTTGCCAACAAACATTCTTATATATGTGATTTAGATATTTCATAGCATTTCATTATTTTGCTTAAGTTCTTTTATTAACTGTTTGTGTCCATGCTTGATAAGTTGCTTCAGTTGTGTCCAACTCTGTGAGACCTTATGAACTGTACCCTGCCAAGCTCCTCTGTTCATGGGATTCTCCAGGCAAGAATATTGGTGTCAGTTGCCATGCCCTCCTCCAGGGGATCTTTCTGACCCAAGAATTGAACCTGCAACTCTTATGTCTCCTGCATTAGCAGACAGGTTCTTTACCACTCAGTTCAGTTCAGTTCACTCTCTCAGTCATGTCTGACTCTTTGTGACCCCATGAATCGCACCACCTACTTTTTATCAATTTGGTTACTATATATTTTCAATATATATTTACCTATATTAAAAATGTCTACAGCAGGTTTAGTCTCACGGCCATGTTTAAGGCAAGAAGATTTAAAAATGGTAACACCTACCTTTGCCATTTTTTGACAAAAATTTAGTTATTTTACAGAAATCCCCAACATACTCTGCTATACCTCACTGGCCAGAATTATGTCATCTTCCTCACTCCCTCAACTCCTCTGGTTCCAGAACATTGTGTCTGGAGAGATGCATTGTTAGGATGGCCCATTTCCATCTCCCCAGACTTGAGATTCTTTTAGAGTAAAATGAGGAAATTGGTAGCCAGTTTACCATCATGTACTCTTTGTTAAAAACATTTAAGTTTTGTTTTTTTTTGTTTATTTTTACTGAAGTATAGTTGATTTACAATATTACATTAATTTATGCTTTACAGCAAAATAATTCATGTATACACATATCTATATACACATACACACACACACACACACACACATATATATATATATATATATATATATAAACATATATATGTATTATTTTCCATTAGTTTACCAAAGGGTATTGAATATAGTTTTCTGTGCTAGACAATAGGACTTTATTGTTTATCAATTCTATATATAAAAACTTATATCTACTAACCCCAAGCTCCCACTGCATCTCTGCATCAGCTACCTCCCACTCTGCAACCCACAGTTTGTTCTCTATGCCTGTGTTTCTGTTTCATAGATGATAGGTTTCACATGTAAGTCATATCATGTAATATCTGTCTTTCTGACATACTTAGTAAGATAATCTCTACTTGTATCAGTGTTGCAGCAAATGACATTATTTTCTTTTTATGTCTGAGTAGAATTCCATTGTATATATGTACCACATGTTCTTTATCCATTCATCTGTCAGTGGACATTTAGATTGTTTCAATGCCTTAGCTCTTGTGACTAGTGCTTCTGTGAATATAGAGGTGTATGTATCTTTTTGAATTACAGATTTATTTCAATATATGTCCAGGAGTAGGATTGCTGGATCATACGGTAGTTCTGATTTTAATTTTCTGAGGAATCTCTGTACTGTCTTTCATGGTGATTGCACCAACTAACATTCCCACCAACAGTGCAGGAGGGTTCCCTTTTCTTCACACCCTCTCCAGCATTATTTGTAGATTTTTTGATAATGGACATTCTAACTACTCTGAGGTTGTACCTCATTGTAGTTTTGATTTGCATCTGTCTAATAATTAGTGATGTTGAGCCTTTTTTCTTGTGCCTATTGACCATCCATATTTAATTCTTTTGAAAAATATCTATTTAGATATCTGCCCATTTTGGAATTGAGTTTTTTATTATTTTTTGTTGCTAAATTGTACAATCTGTTTGTATGTTGTGGGAAATGTCATAATATTTGAATCTTGTTAGTAATTTCATTTCAATCATATCATATGACCCTTGTCAGTCATATCATTTGCAATTTTTTCCCCATTCTGTGGGTTGTCTTTTTGTTTAGTTTATGGTTTCCTTTGCTATGCAAAATTTTGTAAGTTTGATTTGATTTCATTAGTTTATCTATTTATTTTTTATTTCTATTGCCTTGGAAAACTGGCCTAAGAAAACATCCATATGATTTATGTCACAGAATGTTTTGCCTATGTTTTTTTCTAGGAGTTGTATGACCACTGTCTACTCTTAATTCAATTTATAAGACATATTTGTTGTGTTGTGCTGTGCTGTTCTCAGTCTCTCAGATGTGTCCAATTCTTTGAAATCCTATGGACTGTAGCCCACCAAGATCCTTTGTCCATGAAATTCTGCAGGCAAGAATAATGAAATGAGTTGCCATTTCCTATTCCAGGGGATCTTACTGACCAAAGTTTCCTGTGTCTCCTGATTTGTCAGGAGAATTCTTTACCACTGAGTCTCTTGGGAAGCCCTGGCTCTGGTTGAGAAATAGATAAGCAGTAAGTAGATAGGGAGAAAGAAAGAACAAAATAACAGTAGTTAATGCAAATTAGGTCTATAGAAATGGAAGAATAAGGATTTAACATTTCTTATTTTAATTCAAAGTATCCTGTAGTCATATCACTGCAGATGGTGACTGCAGCCATGAAATTAAAAGATGGTTGCTCCTTGGAAGAAAAGTTATGACTAATCTAGATAGCATATTAAAAAGCAGAGATATTACTTTACTGACAAAGGTCCATCTAAGTCAAAGCAAGAGTTGGACTATAAAGAAAGCTGAGTATCAAATAATTGATGCTTTTGAACTGTGGTGTTGGAGAAGACTCTTGAGAGTCCGTTGGACTGCAAAGAGATACGACCAGTCCATCCTAAAGGAAATCAGTCCTGAATATTCCTTAGAAGGACTGATGCTGTAGTTGAAAGTCCAATACTTTGGCCACTTGATGGGAAGAACTTACTCATTAGAAAAATCCCTGATACTGGGCAAGATTGACGGCAGAAGGAGAAGGGGACAACAGAGGGTGGGATGGTTGGATGGCATCACTGACTCAATGGACATTAGTTTGTGCAAGCTCTGGGAGTTGGTGATGGACAGGGAAGCCTAGCATGCTACAACCCTAGAGGTTGCAGAGTCGGACACGACTGAGAGACTGAACTGAACTGAACTGAAACACAGCATCCACTTTGCTTCCCGTGCATTCAGAAGTAATTTTGACTTTCATGTCTTATTATTTTAAGAAATATATTCTGAAAGGCTGTCAAGTGAAGTGAAAATTGCTCAGTCGTGTCTGACTCTGTACGACCCTATGGACTGTAGCCCATCTTGTTCCTCTATCCATGGGATTCCCCAAGCAGGAATACTGGAGTGAATTGCCATTCCCTTCTCCAGGGGATCTTCCCAACCCAGGTGGATTCTTTACCAGCTGAGCTACCAGGGAAGCTATAGTTACTTAGGCTATAACTGCTATCAATAGTGACTTCTCTGGTGGACTTGGGAAAATTCCATTGGAAACCCTCTGGAAAGGATTTTCCATTTTAAGTGTTATTCAGCATATTTATGATTCATGGAAAGAGATCAAATATCAATATTAATAGGAATTTGGAAGAAGCTGATTTTAACGCCCATGGATGACTTTGAATGGTTCAAGATTTTAATAGAGGAAGTAACTACATTTGTGGTGAAAATAACAAGGAAGCTAAAGTTAGAAGTGGAAGCTGAGGATATGCTTGAATTACTCCTATCTCATGAAACTTTAATGAATGAGGAATTTTTTACAGATAAGGAAAGAAAGTGTTTTCTTGAGATGGATGCTCTTGATCAAAATTCTGTGAAGATTGTTGAAATCACAACAAAAGGTTTAGAATATTACATAAACCTAGTTGGTAAAAAAGGAGCAGAGTTTGAGAGAACTGACTCCAACTTTGAAAGTTCTACTTTATGTAAAATACTATCAAATAACATTGCATGCTACAGAGATATCTCTAATGAGAGTCAAGCAATATGGCAAACTTTATTGTTGCTTGATTCTTAGAAATTGCCTCAGCAAACCCAACTTTTCAGCAGCTACCACAATGATCAGTCAGTAGCCAGCAACACCGAAGTAGGATCCTCCACCAGCAAAAGAATTATAACTCATTGAGGGTTTAGGTGATATTTGGCAATTTTTAGCAGTAAAGTATTTTTAAATTAAGGTATTAACATTATTTTTAACATAATGCTGTTGCACACTTAGACTACAATATTGTATAAATGTAAAGTTTATAGGCACTGGGAAATGAAGCAATTCATGTGACTCACTTTATCATAGCATTGGCTTTATTGCAGTGGTCTGGAAATAAACCTGTGCTCTTGGATCCCACATATGCCTGTACTTTCTATTTATGTACTGCAAGACATTGGAATTCATCTATATAATGCAACTATAACATTCTTACTTCATTCTTAAAAACTTGGATGCTTTCAGTATGGCACTTTGCCCACAAAATTGCTATATGCTATGTACTATTGCTTAATGTTTCTGGCTCTAATCCAACATGCTTATCTCAGTTCAGAGATTACCTGCATTTAGAGTATAAGTAATTTGTTTTTCTTTTCTTTTCTTCAGTTGTTAGAAAATAGCTAAGTTTCAAGTATTAACTGAGATTATATTTATCATCATCCTAAATTTTAATAAACTTTTTGTCCCAAATATAAAGTAAAAGAAAAAAAAAATCATGTGATACCCTGAGTTTGTAGTCATAGGATAAATGTTTGACTTGAATTGTGCTGCAGCAATTATTATCAGAGACAGACTGGTCAAAACTTAAAAACAAATGGAAGCAACTTTATTTACCCTTTCTTTTCTTTTTAACTTCACTTCTTGTTAGTAGTCCTGTCTATTGCATGCCTCACTCTCCTCATTTGTATTGCATTTTAAATATTTTTGAGCAAATGTAAATCAAACACTGTGAATACAGTAGTGAACAAGATAGAAATAATCCTCGTGATGAGAAAACTTGTAACGTAGTGAGGGATACTAGAAGGTTCTTATTCTAAGGGTCTTATATTTTTGTTCTCAGTGGTCTAAGAAAGTGTTTGTAATTATCATTTAAGATTTTTTAAAACAGTTATGGTTAATGTTTCCCACAAGGAAATGTTAATAATGCTGTGCTTAGTTCAAAATATTTATGAAAATTTAAGAACTGTCTCTAGAGGACTAATATGAGACAGCCAGCACACTACTGTATAGGAATATAAAATGAGTTGCCATTGTTTTCCAGTCACTAAATCCTGTCCTGCTCTTTGAGAGAACACAGACTGCAGCACTACAGGCTTTTCTGTCCTTCACTATCTCTTGGAGTTTGCTCAAACTCATGCCCATTGACTCAGTGATACGATCCAACAATTTTATCCTTCGTTGACCCCTTCTCCTCCTGCACTCAATCTTTTGCAGCATTAAGGTCTTTTCCAATGAGTCGGCTCTTCATATCAGGTGGCCAAACTATTGGATCTTCAGCTTCATCATAGATATTTCCAATGAATATTCAGGGTTAATTTCCTTTAGGATTCACTAGTTTGATCACTTTGCTGTCCAAGGGACTCTCAAGAGTCTTCCCCAGCACCACAATTTAAAAGCATCAATTCTTTGGTGCTCAATCTTTGTTATGGTTCAACTCTCAAATCCATACATGACTGTTGGAAAAACTATAGCTTCAACTATATGGACCTTTGTTGGCCAAGTGATGTCTCTGGTTTTTATTTTTATTTATTTATTTATTCATTTTTTTCTGGTTTTTAATATACTGTATAGGTTTGTCATAACTTTTCTTTCAAGGACCAAGCATCTTTTTATTTCATGGCTTCGGTCACCATCTGCAGTGATTTCTGATGCCAAGAAAACAAAGTCTGTCACTGTTTCCACTGTTCCTCCATCTATTTTTCTTAGAGTGATGGGACCAGATGCCCTAATCTTAGGTTTTTTGAATGTTGAGTTTTAAGCCAGCTTTTTCACTCTCCTCTTTCACTCACCTCAACTGGCTTTTTAGTTCCTGTTCGCTTTCTGCCATTAGAGTGGTGTCATCTGCATATCTGAGATTGTGGATATTTCTCCCAGCAATCTTAATTCCAACTTGTGATTCATCCAGGGCAGCGTTTTTGCATGATGTACTCTGAATAGAAGTTAAATGAGTAGGGTGACAATATACAGCCTTGATGTATTCCTTTACTATTTTGAATCAGACATGGTTCTAACTGCTGCTTCTCATCCTGCATACAGGTTTCTCAGAAGGCAGATAAGGTGGTCTGTAATTCCCATCTCTTGAAAAGTGGTCCAGTTTGTTTTGACCTCCACAGTCAAAAGATTTAGCATAGTCAATGAAACGGTAGTGAATGATTTTCTGGAATTCTCTTGCTTTCTCTCTGATACAATGGATATTAGCAATTTGATCTCTGGTTCCTCTGCCTTTTCTAAATCCAGCTTGAACATCTGGAATTTCTCAGTTCACATACTGTTGAAGCCTAGCTTGAAGGCTTTTGAGAATTATATTGCTGGCATATGAAATGAGTGCAATTGTATGGTAACTTGAACAATCTCTGGCATTACTTTCTTTGGGGTTGGAATGAAACCTGGCTTTTTCCAGTCCTGTGGCCACTGCTGAGTTTCACCAATTTGCTGACATACTGAATGCAGCACTTTAACAACTTCATCTTTTAGGATCTGAAATAGCTCAGCTGGAATTCCATTACCTCCATTAGCTTTGTTCCCAGTAATGCTTCCTAAGGCCCACCTGACTTCACACTCCCAAATATCTGGCTCTAGGTAAGTGTCCATACCATCGTGATTATCTGGGTCATTAAGATCTTTTTGTACAGTTTTTCTGCATATTTTTGGCACCTTGTTATAATTTCATCTGCTTTTGTTAGGTTCTTGATGTTTCTGTCCTTTATTGTGCCCATCCTTGCATGAAATGTTCCCTAGGTCTCTCCAGTTGTAGAGATCTCTGGTCTTTTTCATTCTATTGTTTTCCTCTGTTTCTTTGCATTGTTCACTTAAAAAGGCTTTCTTATCTCCTTGCTATTCTCTTAATCTCTGCATTCAGTTGAGTATGTCTTTCCCTTTCTCCTTTGCCTTCCATTTCTCTTCTTAGCTATTTGTAAGGCCTTCTCAAACAACCATTTTGCCTTGTTGAATTTATTTTTGGGGGGATGGTTTTGGTCACTGCTTCCTGTACAATGTTATGAACCTCCATCCATAATTCTTCAAGCCCTCTGTCTACCAGATCTAATTCCTTGAATCTGTTTGTCCCTTCCACTGTCTAATCATAAGGGATATTATTTAAGTCATACCCGAATGGCCTGGTGGTTTTCCCTACTTTCTTTATTTTAATGCTTAATTTTGTAATAAGGAGCTCATGATCTGAGTCACAGTCAGTTCCAGGTCTTGTTTTTGCTGACTTTATAGAGTTTCTAAATCTTTGGCTCCCCAAAAATGTAATCAGTCTGATTTCAGTATTTACCATCTAGTTATGTCCATGTGTAGAGTTGTCTCTTGTGTTGTTGGAAGAGGATGTTTGCTATGATCAGTGTGATCTCTTGGCAAAGCTCTGTTAGCCTTTGCCCTGCTTAATTTTATACCCCAAGGCCAAACCTGCCTGTAATTCCAGGTATTTTTTGACTTCCTAATTTTGAATTCTAGTTCCCTGTGATGAAATGGGCATAATTTTTTTGATGTTAGTTCTAGAAAGTCTTGTAGGTCTTCAAAGAACTGTTTGGCTTCAGCTTCTTTGACATTAATGTTGGGCTTAGATATGGATTTAATGATATTGAATGGCTTGCCTTGGGAATAAATTGAGATCATTTTGTAGTTTTTGAGATTGCACTCAAGTACTGCATTTCAAACTCTATTTTTGACTATTTTTAGGGTTATTCCATTTCTTCCAAGACATTCTTGTCCACAGTAGTAGATATACTGGGCTTCCCAGGTAGCTCAGCTGATAAAGAATCCACCTGCAATGAAAGAGACCCCAGTTTGATTCCTGAGTCAGGAATATCTGCTGTGGAAGGGATTGGCTACCCACTCCAGTATTCTTGGGTTTCCCTGGTGGCTCAGCTGGTAAAGAATCTGCCTGCAAAGTTGGAGACCTGGATTTGATCACTGGGTTGGGAAGATTCCCTGGAGAAGGGAATGGCTACCAACTTCAGTATTCTGGCCTGGAAAATTCCATGAACTGTATAGTCTATGGGGTAGCAAAGAGTCAGACATAACTGAGGGACTTTCACTTTTACTTTTCAGTAGATGTAATGGTTATCTGAATTAAATTTTCTCATTCCTGTCCATTTTGATCCACTGATTCCTAAAATATTGATGGACTCACTTGCCATCTCCTGCTTGACCATGTCCAATTTACTATGATTCTTAGATGACATCACCAATGCAATGGACATGAATTTGAGCAAATTTTGGGAGATAGTGAAGGAGAGGGAAGCCTGATGTGCTGTAGTTCATGGGGTTGTATAGTCAGACACAACTTAGTTACTGGACAACAAAAACTTGGACTTAACATTCCAGGTTCCTATGCAATATTTTTCTTTACAACATCGGACTGTGATTTCACCACCAGGCATATCCATAACTGAGCATCATTTACACTTTGGCCCAGGCTCTTCATTCTTTTTGGAGCTATTTCTCTGCTTTTCCCAGTAGTATATTGGATACTTACCAACCTGGGGGGCTCATCTTCCAGTGTCATATATTTTAGCCTTTTCATATTCTTCATGGCTTCTTGAGACAAGAATATTGGAGTTGTTTGCCATTCCCTTCTCCAGTGGACCACGTTTTGTCAGAACTCTACACGTTAACTTGTGTGTCTTGGGTGTCCCAGCATGGCATGACTCAGCTTTGTTGAGTTACACAAGGCTGTGATCTATATGATAGTTTTGCTTAGCTTTCTGTGATTGTGGTTTTCATTCCAGAATCTGAAGACTTGTAATTCTTACTTCTTCTGTCTGCCTTCTGATAGATGAGGATAAGAGGCTTGGGAGGGGCTGACTGTGATGAAATCTGGGTCTTGCTCTGGTGTCAGGACCACACTCAGTAAATCTTTAATCCAATTGTCTGCTGATGGGTGGGGCTATTCTCCTTCCCTGTTAGTTGTTTGGCCTGAAGTGACCCAGTCCTGGAGTCTACAGGCTCAATGGTAAAGCTATTGGCTAAATTTGGCTCAGCTGGTAAAGAATCCGCCTTCGATGCCAGAAACCTAGGTTTGATCCCTGGGTTGGGAAGATCCCCTGGAGCAGGGAAAGGCTACTCATTCCAGTATTCTGGCTTGGAGAAGTCCATGGACTCTATAGTCTATGGGGTCTCAAAGAGTCAGACACGACTGAGTGACTTTCACTTCACTCAAAAGAGGACTTATGACAGCATGTGCATACCAGGACTTCTGATGCCAGTGGCCCTGTCCCCATGGCAGGTCATTACTGATGCACATCCCAGCAGGAGACCCTCAATCACTCACAGGAAGGTCTACCAAAATCTCTTGTGGTGTCACCACTCCTTTCTTCTGCATCCTGTTGAATACAAGGTTTTATTTGTGCTCTCTTGGTATTAGTGGCTCAGTTATGTCTGAGTCTTTGTGACCCCATGGACTGTAGCCTGCCAGGCTCTGATTTCCAGAGAAGCCTGGTAGGCTAAAAGAGTTGAACATGACTGAGCCACTAACACCAAGAGTTTCTGTTTCTCTCAGTCCTGTGTAAGTTCTATAATCAAATCCTGTTGTCCTTCAAAGTCAGATTCCCTGGGGATTTCCAGCCCTTTGCTAGACCCCAAGTTTGAAAGTCTGATGTGGGGCCTAGAACCTTCACAACAGTAGGTGAGCTTCTTTGGTATTATTGTTCTCCAGTTTGTGGGTTACCCACCAGGCATGTATGGGATTTGATTTTAACATGATTGCTCCAGTCTTATTGTCTGATTGGGGCTTGTCCTTTGAACTTAGATGTGAGGTATCTTTTTCTGGTGGGTCCTAACACCTCCTGTTGATGATTGTTCAACATCTAGTTGTGATTTTGGTATTCTCTCAAGAGAAGATGAGTACATGTCCTTATGGGGAGCTAGATAAAATAAAGATTAAGACAAGAGATTCCAGAAGGTAGGCTGTAAAGGAAATCAAAATTATATTAGGTACAGAGCTCTGCATCTACACATGTTGACTGCACATGCTTTGCTTTTACTTATATGTATATATGTTTTAAGAAGAAAAAAGTTTGAGCATATACGTATAGTGGGGCTTCTCTAGTGGCTCAGACAGTAAATAATCTGTCTACAATGTAGAAGACCTAGGTTCGATCCCTGGGTCAGGAAGATCCCCTGGAGAAGGGAATGGCAACTCACTCTAGGATTCTTGCCTGGAGAATCCGAGGGACAGAGGAGCCTGGTAGACTACAGTCCGTGGGGTCACAAAGAGATGGACATGACTGAGTGACTAACACTTTCGCTTTCATTTTCATATGTGTAATGAACCAGTGAAGAGAGAGTTTAAAGAAAAAGAATTAATGACTATATTACATTGCTAACTCGCTATTGGTTCTCATCTGGATGAAATCATTTCACTCATATCATGTGTCAGTGACAAACTCCTAATTATTCATACCTCATTTACTGTGACTATTGGTATTAGACATAAAATGAGAAAATAAATGCAATACACTTAAGACACACTATTGAGAAAATGAATTGAAGGTTGAAATTTAGCTAATTAGGTAGTTAATGTCTGGATAATTTTGATCATATAGCTGGACACTTAGAGGGAATTATTAACATTATTTAGCCCTTTCCATTCTTATCTTTCCTTCAATTCAAAAATAATGAGTGGTTTGATTTGTAGTTAGCTTATTCATTCAAATATATAATTGTTTGTTTCTTATAGAATATTCTATACTTCATTTCATAGATATTTGGGGCTGAAAGGTCTAAAACAGAATATGAGACAAACTGCAGATGTTACTGCATTAACATTGATTATAGCTAATGAGTTATTCTTCTGCTCTGGAACATATTTCCTCTAATTATTTTTCTTCTTCCACCAAGAGAACTCTCACTTCACTAGCTCAGGTAGTTGGGAAATACTAGGCATCATTTGGCATTATATTTTTAGGTTATTTGGTGAAAAAAGAAACTGAATAATATACCTAATAAATAGGTTGAATATTTTGTGGATGAGTTAAAAAACAAACCAAAAAAAAAAAAAAAAAAAGAAGAAATAATTCACTGATTTGCTTGGAATGAGAAAAATTTTATGTTTTCCCATATAACTCTTATGTTATTTATTTTACATGATTAAAGAGGTTTTACCCTACCTACTGACCTTGTTCAAATAGACTTATGTCTGAGCCAGACCATGCATCCTAATATACAGCAAATATTCATCTAAATATACACTATTCACTTCAGTCAGTCACTCAATCATGTATGCCTCTTTGCAACCCCATGGACTGCAGCATGCCAGGCCTCCCTGTCCATCACCAACTCCCAGAGTTTACTCAAACTCATGTCCATTGAGTCAGTGATGCCATCCAACTATCTCATCCTGTCATCTCCTTCTCCTCCTGCCTTCAAATTTTCCCAACATCAGGGGCTTTTCCAATGAGTCAGTTATTCACATCAGGTGGCCAAAGTATTGGAGTTTCAGCATCAGTCCTTCCAAGGAATATTCAGGACTGATTTGCTTTAGGATTGACTGATTGGATCTCCTTGCTGTCCAAGCGTTCTCAAGGGTCTTATCCAACACCAGAGTTCAAAAGCATCAATTTTTCAGTGCTCAGCTTTATTTATACTCCAACTCTCATATCCATATATAACTGGAAAAACCATAGCTTTGATTAGACCAACCTTTGCTGGCAAAATAATGTCTCTGCTTTTTAATATGCTGTCTGGTTTGTTCTTCCAAAGAGCAAGCATCTTTTAATTTTATGGCTGCAGTCACCATCTGCAGTGAAAATATTGGAGCCAATGTATATAAAGTCTCTCACTATTCCCACTGTTTCTGCATCAATTTGTGATGAAGTGATGGGGCCAGATGCCATGATATTCGTGAAATCTCTTCAAGAAGATTAGAGATACCAAGGGAATATTTCATACAAAGATAAGCGCAATAAAAGACACAAATGGTATGGACCTAAAATAAGCAGAAGGCATTAAGAAGAGGTGGCAAGAATTCACAGAACTATACAAAAAAAAAAAAAAAAAAGATCTTCAGCTAATGATCCAGCTAATCACGATGGTATGATCAGTCACCTAGAGCCAGACATCTGGGCATGTGAAGTCAAGTGGGCCTTAGGAATTATCACTACAAATAAAGCTAGTGGAGGTGACAGGATTCCAGTTGAACTATTTCAAATCCTAAAAGATTATGTTGTAAAAGGGCTGGACTCAATTTGCCAGCAAATTTTGGAAACTCAGCAGTGGCCACAGGACTGGAAAAGGTCAGTTTTCATTCCAATCTCAAAAAAAGGAAGTGCCAAAGAATGTTCAAACTACTGCACAATTGCACTCATCTCACACGCTAGTAAAGTAATGTTCAAAATTCTCCAAGCCAGGCTTCAACAGTACATGAACCGTGAACTTCCATATGTTCAAGCTGGATTCAGAAAAGGCAGAGGAATCAGAGATCAAACTGCCAACATCCGTTGGATCATTGAAAAAGCAAGAGAGTTACAGAAAACTATCTCCTTCTGCCTTATTGACTATGCCAAAGCCTTTGATTGTGAGAGTCACAACAAATTCTGTAAATTTTTTCAAGAGATGGGAATACCAGGCCGCCTTACTTGCCTCTTGAGAAATCTGTATTCAGGTCAGGAAGCAACAGTTAGAACTGTACATGGAAAAATGGACTGGTTCTAAATTTGGAAAGAAGTATGTCAAGGCTGTATATTGTCACTCTACTTATTTAACTTATATGCAGAGTACATAATGAAAAATACTGGGCTGGATGAAGCACAAGCTGGAATCAAGATTGCCAGGAGAAATATCAATAACCTCAGATATGTCAATGACACCACACCTTTGGCAGAAAGTGAAAAAGAACTAAAGAGCCTCTTGATGAAAGTGAAAGAGGAGAATGAAAATGTTGCCTTAAAACTCAGTATTCAGAAAACTAAGAGCATTGCATCTGATCCCATTATTTCATGGCAAATACATGGGAAACAATGGAAACAGTGAGAGATTTGTTTTGAGGGTTCCAAAATCCCTGCAGATTGTGACTATAGCCATGAAATTAAAAGATACTTGCTCTTTCAAAGAAAAGTTATGACTAATCTAGAAAGCATATTAAAAAGCAGAGACCCTACTTTGCCAACAAAGTTCCATCTAGTTAAAGCTATGGTTTTTCCACTAGTCAGGTACGGATGTGAGAGTTGGACTATAAAGAAAGTTGAGTGTCAAATAATTGATGCTTTTGAAATTTGGTGTTGGATAAGACCTTTGAGAGTCCCCTGGACTGCAAGGAGATCTAGCCAGTACATCCTAAAGGAAAAGAGTCCTGAATATTCATTGGAAGGATAGAGGCTGTAGCTGAAACTCCAGTACTTTGGCCACCTGATGTGAAGAACTGACTCATTTGAAAAGACCTTGATGCTGGGAAAGATTGAAGGTGGAAGGAGAAGGGGATGACAGAGGATTAGATGATTTGATGGCATCACCAACTCAATGGACATGAGTTTGAGTAAGCTATAGGAGTTGGTGATGGACAGGAGGCAATTTGACCTCTGGTTCCTCTGCCTTTTCTAAATCCACCTTGAACATTTGGAAGTTAATGGTTCATGTAATATTGAAGCCTGGCTTGGAGAGTTTTGTGCATTATGTTGCTAACATGTGAGATGAGTGCAATTGTCCAGTATTTTGAACATTCTTTGACCTTGCTTTGCTTTGGGATTGGAATGAAAACTGACCTTTCCAGTCTGTGGTCACTGTTGAAGTTTCCAAATTTGCTGGCATATCGTGTGCAACATTTTCACAGCATCATCTTTTAGGATTTGAAATAGTTCAACTGGAATTCCATCACGTCCACTAGCTTTGTTCATAGTGATTTTTTCTAAGACCCACTGGACTTTACATTTCAGGATATCTGGTTCTAGGTTACTGATCACACCATTGTGGTTATCTGGGTCATGAAAATCTTATTTGTATAGTTCTTCTGTGTATTCTTGCACCTCTTTTTATTATCTTCTGCTTCTCTTAGGTCCATTCCATTTCTGTCCTTTACTGTTCCCATCTGTATATCTAAATATAATTCTATAATCTGACGATAGTAATTTTATTAGAGGCTTTGAATATATTCTTTAAAATTATTTTTTTTGGAACTCTTTGACCAATAAATTCAACTAGTCATATAAAGGCAGTGTGATAGAGTGCATTAAAAATACAGACTTTTGCATGAAACAAAACAGGTTTAAAATTCTGCCTTATGGTTTATAACCTGAGTGAACTTTCAAAATTGTTTTAATCATGTGCTTCAGTTCCCTCATCTATAAAATAGAGATAGTAATAGTACTTATAGAAAAACATAAAACTTATGTGAGTTAGTACTTATAAAGCGCTTAGAACTGTATCTGAGGCATATTAATGATGGTATGCTGGTTGTTGCTATAATTATCATCATCCTCCTCCTTCTCCTTTATACCCAGTCCTATTCTGATTTATCTTTTCTCTTCAGTTCAGTTCAGTTCAGTTCAATCACTTAGTCGAGTCCGACTCTTTGTAATCCCATGAATCGCAGCATGCCAGACCTCCCTGTCCATCACCAAATCCCGGAGTTCATTCAGACTCACGTCCATTGAGCCAGTGATGCCATCCAGCCATCTTATCCTCTGTCGTCCCCTTCTCTTCCTGCCCCTAATCCCTCCCATCATCAAAGTCTTTTCCAATGAGTCGACTCTTCGCATGAGGTGGCCAAAGTACTGGAGTTTCAGCTTCAGCATCATTCCTCCCAAAGTACACCCAGGGCTGATCTCCTTCAGAATGGACTGGTTGGATTTTCTTGCAGTCCAAGGGACTCTCAAGAGTCTTCTCCAACACCACAGTTCAAAAGCATCAATTCTTGGGCGCTCAGCCTTCTTCACAGTCCAACTCTCACATCCATACATGACCACAGGATAAACCATAGCCTTGACTAGACGGACCTTAGTCGGCAGAGTAAAGTCTCTGCTTTTGAATATGCTATCTAGTTTGGTCATAACTTTTCTTCCAAGGAGTAAATGTCTTTTAATTTCATGGCTGCAGTCACTATCTCTTAATGGTATTAAAAAAAAAAAAAAGAAACCTCAAAATACAAAATTATTTTTTATTTTAAATCATTTTTTACTCTCAGTTAAGTAATTGTCTATTGTTGATATCTCCTTTCATGTTTCCATTGGTATGTAATTTATATTTCCACTATCAATGTAGTTCAGAACCTGTTTTTGACTAATATAATTACATGAATCTCATAATTGAACTTCTGCCTACCTTTCTTCCTTCAGCATTTTAAGTGCCTTCTCTAAACTTTTTAATCCAAATTACTTACTACTGTCAAATTATTCCAAAGTGTGTCTGTAATCATAAGAAAATCCTGTTTAAAGCAAACAAAATTTCTTATTAGACACAAAATAATAGGTAACTTGAAAAGCATGGATATAATTTCTAGAGCGTCCCTCAATGTAATTTCTAGATTCATTTCTTACTACTCCACTTCATGGAGGATATATTCCCAGCCAAGCAAAATTAATTAGTATTTCTGGAACACAGTAGTGTACTTATAACAAGTTACTGAATTTTTGAAGTCAATTTGCAGACTCCATTTCTGAGAATTTAAGCACAAACTGAAAAATAAATAAAACAGAGGTAAGCTAGATTATTATGGCATAAATAATGGGTAAAACACTAAGATGTGACCTCTTAAAAACATCTTGAAGTATTTGAAAGGCTAATCTATGAATGAGAAATTAGGTATCAGTTTTTAAGGCCTCAAAAATAGACATAGAAATGATGGAACACATACAGAGATTTATTTCAGTTTGAGTGAGGGAAAAACTTTAACAGGAGGAGTACTTGCAGGTAGACTATTCATGCTAGGCTAATTAACATTTCTTTTTGTTGTTGAGTTTTTTTTTTTAAGTGTTTTATTTTCATACAATATGAATTCAGAAAAAGAGAGCTTTGAGTCAAATTTCTTGAATGATTTGCTTAAATAAAGTGTTTTTAAAATAGGGGCCAAGTGGTGTAGTTTAAGAAATTTTAAGCAATATCATTTATATCTGTATATATGCCTTTTTTTGATAATCCTAATATTATCTTTATAATAATTTTTACTTTACTTTTCAAAATTATCATAAAAATTGAAGGAAACAAATAGCAAATGGACAAAATGTATTTCTAAATATTATTAAATTACAGAAGGTTTTTTTTTTTTTTTCCCCTTATTTAGGGCTTTATATGGGAGAAAAATAATCCCTTTACTATTATAGTTTTTTTTTTTTTTTTGCTATAAGTAAATAAAACTGGTCTGCTTGTGGCCTTGATAAAATAACCAGATATGCCCTTCCAATGCAACTAAAAAACTAGGCATAAAATGAGACAACTTTTTTAGATATTAGTAAATGAGAAATAAAAATCTTTACTTTGAGGACTAGCTAAATGCTAGTCTTTACTCTCTCCTCAGAAGCACATTTTAAACCAGAGTGCATAAATATAAAAGTAAGAACAGGCTTTGGTAGTTTTTTGAGATGAGGAGGCAGAGATGAATATTATAGGCTGTTAAAACGGTTAGAACTTGTAAGACAGTGTACTATAGAGAAAGGAACTCTGAAGTAGAAAACTCCAGATCCTGTATGAAGTCAGCTGCATTTTTTTGGGGGGTGGGGTGCAGAAGTTTAGAATATACAAGCACAGAATCTGCAAAGATTAGAGCAGAGTAGTGACAACAAAACTGAGAGGTAGAGACATGCAAGTGTGCACAGAGCTGAGAATTGTTTCACTTCTCACCAAGTCACTTAGAGATCTTACTGTGTATTCCAGATGTTTAGTTCAAATTCCAGAATGGCATATTTTAAGAGAATGTAACTTGGTACAGCAACTATGGAGAACAGTATGAAAGAAAGAAAGAAAGTGAGGTCGCTCAACTCTTTGTGACCTCATGAATTGCAGCACGCCAGGCCTCCCTGTCCATCATCAACTCCTGGAGTTCACTCAGACTCACGTCCATCGAGTCGGTGATGCCATCCAACCATCTCATCTTCTGTCATCACCTTTTCCTCATGCTTCTCTCTTCGTGGGATTTTCCAGACAAGAATACTGGAGTGGGTTGCCAGTACAGAGGTTCCTTAAAAAATTAAAAATAGACCTGCCATATGATCCAGAAATTTCATTTCTTGGAATATATATGAAAAGAGAACATAATTCAAAAAGATGTAGGCGCCCTAGTGTTCATTGCAGCACTGTTTACAACAGTCAAGACATGGAAGCAACCTAAATGTCCATCAACAGAGGAACGGATAATGAAGATGTGGTACATATGTATAATAGAATATTCAGTTCAGTTCAGTCACTCAGTTGTGTCTGACTCTTTGCGACCCCATGAATTGCAGCATGCCAGGCCTCCCTGTCCATCACCAACTCCTGGAGTTCACTCAAACTCACGTCCATCGAGTCGGTGATGCCATCCAACCATCTCATCTTCTGTCATCAACTTTTCCTCCTGCCCCCAATCCCTCCCATAATCAGAGTCTTTTCCAATGAGTCAACTTTTCGCATGAAGTGGCCAAAGTACTGGAGTTTCAGCTTTAGCATCATTCCTTCCAAAGAACACCCAAGACTGATCACCTTTAGAATGGACTGGTTGGATCTCCTTGCAGTCCAAGCAGCTCTCAAGAGTCTTCTCCAACACCACAGTTCAAAAGCATCAATTCTTTGATACTCAGCTTTCTTCACAGTCCAACTCTCACATCGATACATGACTACTGGAAAAACCATAGCCTTGACTAGACGGACCTTTGTTGGCAAAGTAATGTCTCTGCTTTTGAATATAATATCAAGGTTGGTCATAACGTCCTTCCAAGGAGTAAGCATTTTTTAATTTCATGGCTGCAGTCACCATCTGCAGTGATTTTGGAGCCCTTCAAAATAAAGTTTGACACTGTTTCCACTGTTTCCCATCTATTTCCCAAGAAGTGATGGGACTAGGTGCTATGATCTTCGTTTTTTGAATGTTGAGCTTTAAGACAACTTTTTCACTCTCCTCTTTCACTTTCATCAAGAGGCTTTTTAGTTCCTCTTCACTTTCTGCCATAAGGGTGGTGTCATCTGCATATCTGAGGTTATTGATATTTTTCTCGGTAATCTTGATTCCAGCTTGTGCTTCTTCCAGCCCAGTGTTTCTCATGATGTACTCTGTATAGAAGTTAAATAAGCAGGGTAACAATATACAGCCTTGACGTATTCCTTTTCCTATTTGGAACCAGTCTGTTGCTCCATGTCCAGTTCCAATTGTTGCTTCCTGACCTGCATATAGGTTTCTCAAGACGCAGGTCAAGTGATCTGGTATTCCCATCTCTTTCCGACTTTTCCACAGTTTATTGGGATCCACACAGTCAAAGGCTTTGGCATAGTCATTTAAGCAGAAATAGATGTTTTTCTGGAACTCTCTTGCTTTTTCCATGATCCAGCAGATATTGGCAATTTGATGTCTGGTTCCTCTGCCTTTTCTAAAGCAAGCTTGAACATCTGGAAGTACACGGTTCATGTATTGCTGAAGCCTGGCTTGGAGAATTTTGAGCATTACTTTACTAACGTGTGAGATGAGTGCAATTGTGCAGTAGTTTGAGCATTCTTTGACATTGCTTTCCTTTGGGATTGGAATGAAAACTGTCCTTTTCCTGTCTTGGGACCATTGCTGAGTTTTCCAAGTTTGCTGGCATATTAAATGCAGCACTTTCGCAGCATCATCTTTCAGGATTTGAAATAGCTCAACTGGAATTCCATCACCTCCACTAGCTTTGTTCATAGTGATGCTTTCTAAGGCCCACTTCACTTCACATTCCAGGATGTCTGGCTCTAGATGAGTGATCACACCATCATGATTAGCTTGGTCATGAAGATCTTTTTTGTACAGTTCTGTGTATTCTTGCCACTTCCTTTTGATATCTTCTGCTTCTGTTAGGTCCATACCATTTCTGTCCTTTATCAAGCCCATCTTTGCATGAAATATTCCCCTGGTATCTCTAATTTTCTTGAAGAGATCTCTAGTCTTTCCCATTCTGTTGTTTTCCTCTATTTCTTTGCACGAATTGCTGAGGAAGGCTTTCTTATATCTTCTTGCTATTCTTTGGAACTCCTCATTCAGATGCTTATATCTTTCCTTTTCTCCTTTGCTTTTCACTTCTCTTCTTTTCACAGCTATTTGTAAGCCCTCCCCAGACAGCCATTTTGCTTTTTTGCATTTCTTTTCCATGAGGATGGTCTTGATCCCTGTCTTCTGTACAATGTCACGGATCTCTGTTTACAGTTTATCAGGAATATTACTCAGCCATAAAACAGAATGAAGTAATGTAATTTGCAGTAACATGGATGGACATAAAGATTATATATTGAGTGAGTAATCAAAGATAGATATTATGATATCACTTATATTGGAATGTTAAAATAATGGTACTAATGAGTGTATCTACAAAATAAAAATAGAGTTACACTTGTAGAAAGCAAACATGGTTACTGGGGTAAGGATGTGCTTATCTCCTCAGTCATGTCTGACTCTCTGTGACCCCATGGATTGTAGCCTACCAGGCTCCTCTGTCCATGGGGATTCTCCAGACAAGCCTACTGAAGTGGGTTGCCATGGGCTCCTCCAGGGGATCTTCCCAACCCAAGGATCAATCCCAGGTTTCTCACATTGTGTGCAGATTCTTTACAGTCTGAGTCACCAGGGAAGCTCACACCAAGGTGTAAGGGAGAGAGGGATAAGTTGGGAAATTGGGGTTGACATATAAATACTACTATGTATAAAATTGGTAGCAATTGATAATAAAGACCTACTGTATAGCACAGAGAACTCTACTCAATACTTTCTAATAGCTTATATGGTAAAAGAATGTAAAAAAGAGTGGATGTGTTTATAACTGATTTGTTTTGCTGTACACCTGAAACTAACTCAACACTGTACTCCAATGAAAATTTTAAAAACAAAGTAGCCAGGAGAGTAATGAGGAACACGAAGCCAAAAGAATTTCTTAGATCTATCAGGTCAAAGTATCCAAAGGAATTCTCCCAGCTTGCCTCCCATTTTGGTTAGATATGTGACCACTGTTGGGGAGTCCCTGGTGGCTGAGATGGTAAAGAATCTGCCTGCAATATGGGAAATCTGGGTTTAATCCCTGAGTCAGGAAGATCCCCTAGAGAAGGGCATGACAACCCACTCCAGTGTTGTTGCCTGGAGAATTCTGTGGACTGAGGCAGCTGGCGAGCTACGGTCCATGGGGTTGTTAAAAGTTAGACAAGACTGGGCGACTAACACACACACACACACACACACACACACACACACGACTGCTGTCAAGTTCTGATAACTTTTAGCGATTTAATTGCTTCCTTTAATTTTATATAAACAAATATGTAGCTTTTTAGATTCAACCTAGACACTGTTTTTCTTGTGGCTAGGTGAATTAATCCAATATGTTCCCAATACAGTTTCATCAATGTCTAAGATGCTTTGAATTGGGTTTCTATTATTTCAGTAATGTAATTCTGAATACTCTATTTGTGATTTTGAATGATATTGCTGTTCTTAAAAACGTGTTTAATTTGTGAAATCCCAAAACAGCATGCTGTTAAACTAAATACCTCAACTGACAATTACTTTCTTTAGAAATGAATTTTAACAACTAAAAACAAACAAACAAACAAAAAAATAGTGAATAGTGGCAGAAATGTTTTATAATTTACAGTGAACTTTTTACATGTGTTTGTTCTTAATATTTGTTTACTTTAGTAGTAACACCATATATATAAAACATATATTGTGAACTATGAGGAAGAAACTGGTTGTCAGCTGAGACCCACATTTCAAAAGTATATTAAAAAAACCCATCATTTAAAAAATCATATATTTTCCATATAAATGCATAAGAATTCACAGGAAAACACATTATTTATAATAATTATTATAATTTTTACAATCTTTCTTATCAACTGTGAATATTTAGAGAAAAACTGTTGGAATGCAGATATGAACATAAAAATATGTCTAATGTCTTTTAAAATGTGTAAGAATTAATAAAAAAATTAAATGCAATTAAGGGCTTGAATAAAATACAATAAATTTGAGAAAATGAAAAAAATAATAGGTTGTAAACCTTAGATAATAAATTTAACAGAGACTTGCCTTCATTTTGTGTAGGTATAAAAATGTGTGCATTGAAATAATCCTTTTGTACATCACTTTTTCCCACCCCTCACTCTCTGGATGATTTGAAATCTGGAAGCCATAGAAAGAATACTGAAACTATTATCAATTGGATTACTTCATATCTCTCTACAGCATCAACATCAACAGTCGAAAATATCATTCCTAATATAGTTAGAGGGTCAAGTGGGATTAATAACAAATATATAGATGCCTTGGGCATTATGAAAATTTGATAGCAATGCACCATCTGTTTATGGAGTTATTCTTATCTTGACATGCTGAAAGTCTGATAAAAGTTAAGTAGATTTTCCACATAATTACATTATAAAATTGATGTTAGTATTTGAATAGGTAGAAGTACATTATAAGAAATGCCACCTGATAAATTTGATAAAATATTCCAGCAAGTTTAAGGGAAATGTGGCTATTTAGAAGTCAAGAGTCTGTAGGATGTTTCATAAAGTTTTACTTTGTTAAAATACTTAATTTCAATAAGAATTGATACAAAATTAAAACACACTCAACTATGGTCTAGACCTAAGTATTTATTTTTTAATGATACATTTTGTAGCTATTTAATCAAATATTTTACATGAAATGCATGTTGATAACAGGCTGCAACAAAATCAACTTCTAATTTACAAATAGTGGTGATTTTTCATTTTACTCCCTTTGTCATTATTTTCTAATTTTCACTTTAAAACTTAGTTTCTTTTTCTGTCAAACCTGCAAACAAAGGAAAAGAAATTTGTACTCCAGCTTGCCTACTGTTTCTATTAAATCCTATCTACATGTTTGTGTGCATGCTCAGTTATTTCCAACTCTTTGCAACCCCATGGACTGTAGCCCATCAGGCTCCTCTGTCTATGGAATTTTCTAGGCAAGAATACTTGAGTGGGTTGCCATTTCCTCCTCCAGGGGATCTTCCCAAAACAGAGATCGAACCGCTGTCTCCTGTTTCTCCTGAATTGTAGGCTGTTTCATAAAGTTCTACTTTGTTAAATTACTTAAACAATTTCAATAAGAATTGATACAAAATTAAAACACACTCACTATGATTTAAAATACCAATCCACCATGGCAGGTGAATTCTTTAACACTGTACCACCTGGGGAGTCATCATTATGCAGAGCAGAAAAGTGAATTCAAAATTCTACGCTATTGTGTTTCTTAATATTTTAAAACCACTGAAAGGGACTTTCTTGGTGGCCTAGTGTTTAAGAATCCACTTTGCAGTGTAGGGGATGCAGGTTTGATCCCTGGTTGGGGAACGAAGATCCCACATGCCTTGGTGCAACTAAGCCCACACTACAACTACTGAGCCCAACACAGCCATAAGAGTTGGACCATAAAGAAAGCTGAGCCCTGAAGAATTGATACTTTTGAACTGTGATATTGCAGAAAACTCTTGAGAGTCCCTCAGACAGCAAGTAGATCAAACCAGTCCATCCTAAAGGAAATCAGTCCTGAATACTCATTGGCAGGACTGTTGCTGAAGCTGAAACTCCAATAATTTGGCCACCTGATGTAAAGAACTGACTTATTTGAAAAGACCCTGATGCAGCGCAAGTTTGAAGGCAGTAGGAGAAGGGGATGACAGAGGATAAGAGATGGTTGGGTGGCATCACTGACTCGATGGACATGAGTTTGAGCAAGCTCCGGGAGTAGGAGATGGACAGGGAAGCCTGGCATCCTGCAGGCCATGGAGTCACAGAGAGTCAGACATGATTGAGCCATTGAACTGAACTAAACCTGTGGAGGGGGTGGGGGGATTGTGGTGAAATAGAAGCTACCAGCAAAGTGTCTGTGGGGTTTCTAAACTTTTGTCTTTTGAGCTGGTGTTCCTAAACTTTTGACAAATGGAATACTCTAAGAAAAGTTATAAGAAGAGCATTTCAAAACCAAGAGTTCCACTAGTGAGTTGTTTCAACACTGGAGTTGTGTTACCACTGTTTCAAGGCAATGCTGATAAATATAGAGGATATGTACACTTACCAGCAGCCTACCAAACTTCCAGGATTCACATGTGCATTACCTGATCTCTTAATCACCACATTTCAAGGACTTTTCAAACAGACCTAGTTTGCTGAGAATAATTCTGCTTCCATAAACATACAGATATAACTAATAATGGTATTTTTTAGACATATTTTGTGTGAAAATATTCATTTTAGTCATGTATGGATGTGAGAGTTGGACCATAAAAAAGGCTAAGCAATGAAGAATTGGTGATTTTGGATTGTGGTGCTGGAGAAGACTCTTGAGAGTCCCTTGGACTTCAAGGAGGTCAAGCCAGTCAATCCTAAAGGATTTCACCCCTGAATATTCATTGGAAGGACTGATGCTGAAGCTGATGCTTCAATAATTTGGCCACCTGATGCAAAGTGCTGACTTTTTGGAAAAGACCCTGATAATGGGTAAGATTGAAGGCAGGAGGAGAAGGGGATGACAGAGGATGAGATGGATGGATGGCATCATTGACTAAATGGACATGAGTTTGAGCAAACTCTTGGTGATGGTGAAGGACAGGGAAGCCTTGTGTGCTGTAGCCCATAGGGTTCCAAAGAGTCAGACACATCTTAGCGACTGAACAACAACAGTTGAGAAGATCATGGAAACTGGTCCTCTTACAACTACACAAGAAGTTGCTGAAGAGCTCAACATCAGCCATTCTACAGTCATTCAGCACTTGAAGCAAATTGAAAAGTTCGATAAGTGGGTGCCTCGTGAGCTGACTGTAAGTCAAAAATCTCATCATTTTGAAGTGTTGTCTTCTCTTATTCTATGTAACAACAATGAACCATTTCTTGATCGGACTGTAACATGTCACAGAAAGTAAGATTTTACATAATAAGTCCCAACAACCTCAGTGGTTGGACTTAGAAGAAGTTCCAGAACATTTCCCAAAGCCACACTTGAACGAAAACACTAATTGATGGTCTGCTGCCCATCTGATCCACTACAGCTCTCTGAATCCCAGCGAAATTGTTACCACTGAGAAGTATGCTCAGCAAATCAATGAGATGCACTGAAAATTGCAATGCCTGTAGCTGGCATTGGTTAACAGAATCGGCCCAACTCTTCTCTAGGACAATGCCTGATCACGTGTCACACCATCGGTCAGTGCTTTGAAAGAATAGGGCTATGAAATTTTTCCTCATCCACCAAATTCACCTGAGTCCTCGTCAACCTACTACCACTTCTTCAAGCATGTCAACAACTTTTTGC
Source organism: Oryx dammah (assembly GCF_014754425.2). Taxonomy (NCBI): domain Eukaryota; kingdom Metazoa; phylum Chordata; class Mammalia; order Artiodactyla; family Bovidae; genus Oryx; species Oryx dammah. Next base: position 77,640,681 of record NW_024070187.1, read on the forward strand.
AGGAAAATACTTCCACAACCATATGGATGCAGAAAACACTTTCAAAGAATTCACTGAAACCTGAGACATGGATTTATATTCTACAGGAATAAACAAACTTATTTCTCATTGGCAAAAATATGTTGATTGTAATGGTCTCTATTGTGATTAATAAAGATGTGTTTAACTAAATTATAATGATTTAAAATTCATGACCTGAATTTGTAATTACATTTGCACCAACCTAATATCAGGGAAACTATTTGTTACTATATGAAGTTAGCAATGCTTGTAATGATGATAGTCAAAGTAGTGAAAATTAGTTTTATGTACACATGTTCCATTTAATGTTTATTAACAGAATTGACATAAAGGAGCCAATTCTAAGTCAAAATTGAAAATCTGAAGATTCTGTAGTCCCACAATACTTTCTTTATAATTTGAAGTTTAAGGGAAGAGAGATTATGAGTATTCCTCATATTTAGATGTCCAGAATATCTTTTCAACTCTTTGTTTGGCTACTATTGATCATCAGTTTGGGGTGGCAGTTTTCTGATATTATACAGGCTAGAGATGGCTCTGAGTATAATTTAAATTCAATTACAATATGAATTCATTCTAGAATTGTTTGATGTATTTCTACTATCAAGGTAGAACACATCTTACCACTAATCCTAATGTATTTTTAGAATAATTTAGAATAGTATTTTATCTTATTTGGATAATTCATTCACAATATCAATATACATAGAAGCAGAATATTATATTCTCTGATAATTTTCAGCCCATTTTCCTATGACAACATCTTTTGAAGTACATTACTATTAGATCTATCTAAAAGTAAATGGAATGCTTTTATACCTAAGTTTCTCTGAACTCTATAGAAGTAATTTTATGCAGATACCTGGTAAGCAGTTATTATGAAAAATTTTCTCACCATCAATAGTTCATGGTTAGTCCTGGAATGGGTCTGGAGATTATAATACAAACAGAAAATGAAAAAATTTACTAGATGTTTCTTTCTTTTCTTACCATAATTGAAGGTATAGATAAAAACAAACCCTCAACATTTATTAACAAGTTAACATAATTTTGACATAGATTTTTTTTAAAAATCTACTTTAACTTTTGTGTGTATGTGATTGTTAAAGATTTCTTAATGAATTATTGTATTCCCACGTTAGGAATACTATGTTAGAGAAGAATGACTCTACAACAGTAATTAGAAAATTTTAAAAAGTAAAACAATAGGACTAAAACACTTAACCCCAATACCATGATATAGCAAAGATCATGAGAAACTTCCTCTCACAGGAAACGATACTACCTCATTTAAACACTTGTAGTTTTCCTCATTTCAAAGGCTTTTATTAATTTCTTGACTTTCTTGAATGCATGTTTTGGTTAGGTCGGAAAGACTATACAGAGTTATGGATTCTGTTTGTTTAATGATTTTTTTTTTTTCCATTCTGATCTACAGTGAAATTATAACAGAAAATAAGATAGTAAAAATGAGGTTTTCCTAAGTACTTTTGATAATATTTAATGGTAATGTTTAGAGAAAAGTGTTTTCTTCCTAATTTGCTCTCTCTAGAGGTAGCCATAGTCAGAACCATATTTGAATGCTTAATATACTTAATTTTATAGTGCAGATACCTTTGGGAAAGTTAGACAGCAAATTATATATCAGATGCTTCTTTAGGTATTTGATGATATTGAATGTGTACTCTTAAATTCATTCTGGGTGATTAGCTTCCCAAACATTTGGAAATTAAGATAAAAATATTCTATATGAATATATTTATGATATTTCTAATAGCATTTCAATTATAAAGTGGACTTTCTTGTGAGGAACTGAATTCTTACTATTATAGATGTTTTATGTTTTATTAAACATAAAAGTTGATAGGATTTGTTAGAAAAGAAGTAATAGTAAAAACCAAATGAATAATTAGATTTCCTTTATTTTTTATTGTTGAGATTTATGTTTAATTATATCTATTTCATACATATATGAAAGTGAAGTAAAAGTCACTCAGTCATGTCCAACTCTTCGTGACCCCATGGACTGTAGTCCATGGAATTCTCCAGGCCAAAATACTGGAGTGGGTAGCCTTTCCCTTCTCCAGGGGATCTCCACAACTCAGGGATTGAACCCAGGTCTTCTGCATAACACGAAGATTCTTTACCAGCTAAGCCATAAATGAAGCCCCTGTATATATATACCATTACATAATACTGCAGGCATTCTTTTTTGACTTATTTTCACTAATGTTAATTTCACTATTTCTTACTTTTATTATTATTATTATTTTTACTTTACAATACTGTATTGGTTTTGCCATACTTTGATGTGAATCCACCACAGGTGTACATGAGTTCCCAACCCTGAACCACCCTCCCATCTCCCTCCCCATATCATCTCTCTGGGTCATCCCAGTGCACCAGCCCCAAGCATCCTGTATCCTGTATTGAACCTAAACTGGTGATTCATTTCTTACATGATAGTATACATGTTTCAATGCCATTCTCCCAAATCATCCCACCCTCTCCCTCTCCCACAGAGCTCAAAACTCTGTTCTTTACATCTGTGTCTCTTTTGCTGTCTCGCATACAGGGTTATCATTATCATCTTTCTAAATTCCATATATATGTGTTAGCATACTGTATTGGTCTTTTTCTTTCTGGCTTACTTCACTCTGTATAATTGGCTCCAGTGTCATCCAAAAAAGTAGATTATGTTTAGATCATAATCTATTTTTTTTTAATTGTGATCTGTTCTCTTAGTAGATTTTTAAATGTATTCTTGTTCAGTTGCAAAGTCATGTCAAACTCATCGCAACCCCATGAACTACAGTATACCAGGCTTCCCTGTCCTTCACTATCTCTCAGAGTTTGCTCAAGCTCATGGCCATTGTGTTGGTGATGTCATCCAAATATCTCACACTTTGACACCCTCTTCTTCTCCTGTCCTCAGTCTTTCCCAGCATCAGAGTCTTTTTGAATGAGTTGGCTCTTCACATAAGGTGGCCAAAGTATTGAAGCTCAGCTTCAACATCAGTACTTCCAATTAATATTCAGAGTTGATTTCCTTTAGGATTGACTGGTTTGATATCTTTGCTGTACAAGAAACTCTTAAGAGTATTCTCCAGCACCACAGTTCAAAAGCATCAATTCTTCGGTGCTTAACCTTTTTTATGGTCCAACTCTCACATCTATACGTGACTATTGGAAAAGACATAACTTTCACTATATGGACCTTTGTTGGCAAAGTGATGTCTCTGTTTTTTAATATTCTGTCTAGGTTTGTCATCTTCCTCCAAGGAGCAAGTCTTTTAATTTCATGACTGCAGTCACCGTCCGCAGTGATCTTAGAACCCAAGAATACGAAGTCTGTCACTGTTTCTACATTTTCCCCATCTATTTGCCATGATGTGATGGGATTGTATGTCATGATCTTAATTTTTTGACTGTTCAATTTTAAGCCAGTTTTTTCACTCTCTTTGTTCACCCTCATCAAAGAGGCTCTTTAGTCCCTTTTTGCTTTCTGCCTTTAGAGTGGTATAATCTGCATATCTGAGGGTGGTGATATTTCTCCTGGCAGCCTGATACCAGCTTGTGATTTCACCCAGCCTGGCATTTCACATGATGTACTCTGCATATAAGTTAAATAAGCAGAATGATAATATACAGCTTTGACATACTTCTTTCCAAATTTTTAACAAGTCTGTTGTTCCATGTCCAGTTCTAACTATTACTTCTTGACCTGCATACAAGTTTCTCATGAGGCAGGTAAGGTGATCTAGTATTCCCATTTCTTTAAGAATTTTCCACAGTTTGTTGTGATCCACATAGTCATAGATTTTAGCATAGTCAATGAAGTAGAAGTAGATGTTTTTCTGGAATTCTCTTGCTTTTGCTATGATCCAATGAATGTTGAAAATTTCTGGTTTTTTACCTTTTCTAAATCCACCTTGTACATCTGGAAGTTCTCAACTCACCTGCTCGTGAAGTTTAACTTGAAGGATTTGATGGATTACCTTGCTACCATATGAGTGCAACTGTGCAGTGGTTTGAAAAATCTTTGGAATTGCCCCTTTTTTGGATTTGAATGAAAACTGACCTTTTCCAGTCCTGTGGCCATTTTCCAAATTTGCTGACAAATTGTGTGTGGCAATTTACCAGCGTCATCTTTTAGGATTTGAAATAACTCAGTTGGGATTCCATCACCTCCACTATCTCTGTTCATAATAATGTGTCTAAGGCCTAATTTCATTGAGTTAGACAAGCTGTGTTCCATGCGATCAGATTGGCTAGTTGTCTGTGATTGTGGTTTCAGTCTGCCTGCCCTCTGATGCCCTCTCTCAGCGCTTACCATCTTACATGGGCTTCTCTTACCTTGGACGTGGGGTATCTCTTCACGGCTGCCCCAGCAAAGCTCAGCCACTGCTCCTTACCTTGGACTTGGTGTACCTCCTCACAGCTGCCACCCATGAGCTTGGGCGTGGGATAGCTCTCCTTGGCTGCTGACCCTGACCTTGGACATGGGGTAGCTCTCCTCAGCCACTCCTGCACCATCACTCAGCTGCCACTCCTATGGCAGAAAGTGAAGAAGAATTAAAGAGCCTCTTGATGAAATTGAAAGAGGAGAGTGAAAAAAGTTGACTTAAAGTTCAACATTCAGAAAACTAAGATCATGGCATCTGGTCCCAATACTTCATGGCAAATAGATGGGGAAACAGTGGCTGACTTTATCTTTTGGGGCTCCCAAATCACTGCAGATGGTGATTGCAGCCATGAAATTAAAAGACACTTACTCCTTGGAAGGAAAGTTATGACAAATCTAGACAGCATATTAAAAAGCAGAGACATTACTGTGTCAACCAAGGTCCATCTAGACAAGGCTATGGTTTTTCCAGTAGCCATGTATGGATGTGAGAGTTGGAATATAAAGAAAGCTGAGCACAGAATTGATGCTTTGGAATTGTGATGTTGGAGAAGACTGTTGAGAGTCTCTTGACCTTCAATGAGATCCAACCAGTCCATCCTAAAGGAGATCAGTCCTGGGTGTTGATTGGAAGGATTGATGTTGAGGCTGAAACTCCAATATTTTGGCTACCAGATGCGAAGAGATGACTCATTTGAAAAGACTCTGGTGCTGGGAAAGATTGAAGGCAGCAGGAGACGGGGATGACAGAGGATGAGATGGTTAGATGGCATCACCGATTCAATGGACATGAGTTTGGGTAAACGCTTGGAGTTGGTGATGGACAGGGAGGCCTGGCATGCTGCGGTTCATGGGATCACAAAGAGTTGGACACGACTGAGCTACAGAACTGAACTGAAGGCCAAATTGACTTCACGCTCCAGGATGTTGGGCTCTAGGTGAATAACCACACCATCTTGATTATCCAGGTCATTAAGACCTTTTTTTTTTTTTTTAACAATGCTTCTGTGTATTCTTTCCACCTTTTCTTAATCTCTTCTGTTATGTTCTTAATGTTTCTATCCTTTACTGTGCCCATCCTTGGAATAAAAATGTTCCCATGATATCTCCAATTTTCTTGAAGAGATCTCTAGTCCTTCCCATTCTGTTGTTTTCCTCTGCTTTTGCATTGTTCATTTAAGAAGGCATTCTTATCTATCCTTGTTCTTCTGTGGAACTCTGCGTTCACTTGGGTATGCTGTTCCCTTTCTCCTTTGCCTTTCATTTCTGTTCTTTTCTCAACCTTTTGTAAAGCCTCCTCAGACAACTATTTTGCCTTCTTGAATTTCTTTTTCTTGGGAGTGGTTTTGGTCACTGCCTCCTGTAGTGTTATGAATCTCCATTCATGGTTCTTCAGGCACTCTGTTTACTAGAATGAATCCATTGAATCTATTTGTTACTTCCACTGTATAATCATAAAGGATTTGATTTAGATCATACCTGAATGGCCTAGTGGTTTTCCCTACTTTCTTCAGTTTAAGCCTGGATTTTGCAATAAGAAGCTCATGATCTGAGCCACAGTTAACTCCAATTATCCTTTTTCCTGACTGTATAGAGCTTCTCAATCTTCAACTGCAAAGAATATAATCACTCTGATTTCGGTACTGGCCATCTGGTGATGTTCATGTGGAAAGTTGTCACCTTTGTTGTTGAAAGATGGTGTTTTCCAGGCCCACTGTGTTCTTTTGGCAAAACTTTGTTAGCCTTTTCCCCGCTTCATTTTGTTATCCAAGGCTACACTTGTCTGTTATTACTCCAAGTATGTTTTGATGTCCTACTTTTGAATTCCAATCCCCTCTGATGAAAAAGACATCTTTTTTTTTTGGTCTTAGTTCTAAAAGTTCTTGTAGGTCTTCATAGAACCATTCAGCTTCAGAACTACTGAGTAGGGCACAGACTTGGATTGCTGTCATGTTCAATGCTTTGTCTTGGAAATGGACTGAGATCATTCTAACATTTTTGAGACTGTACCCAAGTAATTCATTTCTGCCTCGTTTGTTGAAATGAAGGCTACTCCATTTCTTCTAAGGAGTTTTTGTCTACAATAGTAGATATAATGGTCATCTGAATTAAATTCTCCTAGTCTGTCCATTGTAGTTCACTAATTCCTAAAATGTCAGTGTTCACTCTTTCCATCTCCTCCTTGACTATATGCAGTTTACCTTGATTCATGGACATAACATGCCAAGTTCCTATGCAATGTTATTCTTTACAGCATTGGAATTTACTTTCACCACCAGACATATCCATAACTGAGCATTATTTCTGCTTTGGCCTACCCTCTTTATTCTTTCTGGAACTATTTCTCTACTCTCCCCTAAAAGCATATTGGACACTTACCAACCTGGGGAACTCATCTTCCAGTGCCATATATTTTTGCCTTTTCATTACTGTTAATGGGGTTCTTGAGTCAAGAATACTGGAGTGGCTTTCCATCCCCTTCTCCAGTGGACCATGTTTTATCAGTATGCTCCACCATGACTGGTCACCATGATGAGTCTGTCTTTGATGGCTCTGCATAGCATGGCTCATAGCTTCATTGAATTATACAAGACTGTGACCCATGTGATCATTCTGGTTAGCTTTCTCTAATTGTGGTTTTTGTTCTGGTGGCTGAGGCATTGTGGTTGTTGCTTCTGTCTGCATTCTGATGGAGGAGAATAAGAGGCTTGTGCAAGCTTTGTGATGGGAGGGACTGGCTGTGGGGAAAGAAGCCTTGCTCTGGTGGGCAGGGCCATGACCAGTAACTCTTTAAACCAATTTTCTGCTGATAAGTGGTGCTGTGCTTCCCTCCATGTTAGTTATTTGGCCTGAGAAAGCCCAAACCTGGAGTCTAAGGTAGGGCTACTGGTGCCTTCCAAAAGGACTTATGCTAACATGCCCCTTCTAAGACTGATGCTACCAGATCCCCTGACACTGCAGCAGGCCAGTGCTGACCCTTGTCTCTGCAGCAGACACTCAAACACTCACAGACATGTCTACCTCAGTCTCTTGTGGGGTCATTACTTCTTTCTCCTGGTCCTGGTACACACAAGGTTTTGTTTGTTCTCTCCAAGAGTCTTTGTTTCTCCTAGGCCTGTGGAAGTTCTATGATCAAATCCTGCTGTCCTTTAGATTTTTCCTACAGGTCAAATCCTGTAGCCTGTCAGTCTCCCTTGTCCATGGAATTTTCCAAGCAAGAATACTGGAGTGGGTAGCCATTTCCCCTCTCCAGGGGATCTTCCTGACTCAAGGAATGAACCCTGGTCTCCTGCACTACTGGCAGATTATTTACCGTATGAGCTATCAGGGAAGACCTTTTATTATTTTTTTTTTTTTTTTAAATTTATTTATTTATTTTTAATTTTTACTTTACAATTCTGTATTGGTTTTGGCATAGATTGACATGAATCCACCACAGGTGTACATGCGTTCCCAAACATGAACCCCCCTCCCACCCCCCTCCCCACAACATCTCTCTGGGTCATCCCCGCGCGTCAGCCCCAAGCGTGTCATATCCTGCATCAGACATAGACTGGTATTTCGATTCTTACATGTTATTATACATGTTTCAATGCTCAACATCACTCATTATAAGAGAAATGCAAATCAAAACCACAATGAGGTACCACTTCACACCAGTCAGAATGTCTGCGATCCAAAAATCTGCAAGCAATAAATGCTGGAGAGGGTGTGGAGAGAAGGGAACCCTCCTACACTGTTGGTGGGAGTGCAAACTAGTACAGCCACTATGGAGAACAGTGTGGAGATTCCTTAAAAAATTGCAAATAGAAATGCCTTATGACCCAGCAATCCCACTGTTGGGCATACACACAGAGGAAACCAGAATTGAAAGAAATACAAGACCTTTTAAATATATGCATGTGAGTGTACGTGCTAAGTTGCTTCAGTCATGTCTGACTCTGCGACCCCATGGACTGTAGCTCATCAGGCTCCTCTATAGATGAAATTATCCAGGCAAGAATACTGGAGAGGTTTTTTGTGCCCACCTCCAGGGGATCTTCCTGACCCAGGGATCGAACCCACATCTCTTTCATCTCCTGCATTGGCAGGTGGGTTCTTCACAACTAAGGCCATCTATTATTAACTATAGGCACAATGTTTTACTGTAGATCTCTAGAACTCATTCATCCTATATAACTGAAACATTCCTTGTTTTTCTTGCTAACATTATGTTCTTAAAATTCAACTTTGTTCTGGCATACGACTGTAATTCACTGGCTTCTCTGCCCTAAAGTACTTCACGATAAGAATATGTCATAATGTTTAAATAAAAATGCTGTAGATTCAGACTGGTGTTCTTTCTACTTTTTTTAATTTTTGCTATTGCAGAAGTGCTGTTATGTCATTTCTTTATCTTGTCCCAGGGCTTGTGTGCAAGAGTTTTTCTAGGGTAATAGATCTACTAGTGAAATTGCTGAATTATGTGGTTTTTTGAAAAGTAGCTGTGTCAATTTGCCCAATTCCCAGTGCTCTGGTTGCCCACTTCTTTGTAGAAACATGATTTTAAAAGACTTTTAAGTGAGAGATCTTTTATCGTAGTTTAAATTTTCATTTCTTTAGTTACTACTGAGATTATTTTCTTATGTTTATTACTACTTGGGCTTTCTCTTCCATGACATGTCTGTTTAAGTATTTTACCTATTTTTTAAAATTAATTTTATTGGGAGTATAGCTGCTCTATGATAGTGTGTAACTTCTACTGTACAGCAAAGTGAATTAGCCATATGTATACACATATCCCCTTTTGTTAGATTTCCTTCACATTTATGTCACTACCGAACATTGAATGGGGTCCTTGAGCTATACAATAAGTTCTCATTAGTTATCTATTTTATGCATGGTATCAATAGTGTATAGATTTCCTTTATTTTAAATTATTTTTATTTTCTTAAGTTTTAAAATTTATTTGTTTTTATTGAGGCATAGTTGATTTATATTGTTGTGTTAGTTTAAGGCATGTAGCAAGATAACTTAGTAATATATACATATGTATCTATTTTTTCCAATTCTTTTCCCTTATAGATTTTTTACAAAATATTGAGTATATTTTCCTGTGCTATAAAATAGGTCCTTGTTTATCTTAGAACAGTTTTCCTTTAAAATCAAAACATAGACTTTTTTTCACTGACTAGGTGAGTACAATTAATCAGAGAAAAACTCAATTTTCCCTAGTATGAATACATTTTACAAGTGTTCACTTTTATTATTCTAAATAATTTTTAAAATTTACTGTGATAATCATTTTTGCATTTTACCTGTCAAATTCATTGATTCAATAAAGGCAAATAATATATTAAATTCATCTTTTCATACTTTATAGGCATAGTGGCATTGTATGATCAACATCAAAGGTCTGTTTTTTTTTTTTTTAATTTACTTCCATCTATTAAACAAAATTTGAAGACCAAGTGGTTTATATTTAAGCTAGTTGACAGGAATGCTTGTGTCTTCTGGATTTAATTTAGTCTTTTTCATTCAATGACCATGAAGAGCCATGTTAAACTGAAGTGTTGTTAAAATGAAGTGCTCTGGTATTTAGAATCCACAGTGGGGGTAGGGGAGTGTTAATTGCCACAGAATAAAGACATGAATTATGACATCTAAATGCAATGCTGTTTTCTTGAAAAGTCAGGAATAAAAACTTAGAGAAATAATCTTCCAAAGTGGACCAAATATCAACTTACAAGCTAAGTAGCATAATTTATTTTGATTGCACTTGCAGGGAGCATGCAAATTTCAAGCAAGCATAATTTTCCACGCACTCTTAATGGATTGTTCCCTTCTGCCCAGTATGATAGATATGTTGTAATAATCAACTAAAAAGCAAAGGGATAAGAGAACAAAAGCACTTATAATCATTTTATTATAAGAACCAGTTTAGTATGCATAGGATATATTTTTGCAAATAAAAACATTTGTACTAAGGATGCAATTAATATTATAAATAAAATAATTTGAATATATTTTAAATATATTTTCTGAATGTACAATGCTATAAAATGTGGGTTCTGTTGTATAGTAAAGGAACTTCAAGCATCTGAGAAGGCATTCAAATTATTGTTATGTTGATCTTTGGCAAAGTTGTGAAGATGCTAGGACTATCTTTACAAGTATCAAAAATAGTATGATTTGTTAAATGATTTAGCAATGATAGAAAGTATTATTATTATTACTTGTCATTATCTTCAGCAAGCCCAACAATGTTCTGTACTGTCTGCAAAGACACTAATTCAGCATAAAGAGCACAAATGAATTTCTTAAGATTTTTTTTTCCAGGCAAGGATACTGGAGTGGGCCACCATTTCCTTCTCCAAGGGATCTTCCCAACCCAGGGATCGAGCCTGTGTCTCCTGCACTTGCAGGAAGATACTTTACCGACTGAGCTCCAAGGGAAGCCCAGACTTTTTCAGATATTTTTATAGCAGTAATATGTAGTCTTTCAGAGCTATGTGTGCTGGCAACACACATTTCAGAGCTATGTTGTTCTAATAAGAGTAAGAAATATTTTGGATTATCCAGAATGAGAAGTAATCCAGCAAAGTAAATAGTGTTCATACGTGAATCTCTTACAGTAGAAGGAAGTGGAGAAGGAGAAGAGAGAGGCAGAGGGAGAAAAGGAGAGACAATGATTAGAATTCCCTGAATGTGAACATGCAAAATGGGACAGACTAGCATATTTATGTTTTTAGGGGAAATAACTAATACCAAGGAGAATTATGATTCTTATAACAACTGGAATTAAAATTAAATATTGAAAGGAAAAATGACTAGTCATTTAGAAATTCCAGGTAATACAACTGTTCAATTTTAGGCCATTTGAATATCTTTATCAAAGGTGATTTAAGAATATGAGGTGTGGCCAATTCTCAGTGGAGCATGGCAGAAATTCATGAAACAAGTAACACTGAAATGACTCTGTGTCAGTGAGGATTTTATAAATTCTGTAAATAAAACAAATTTGACTTATGGAAAATTATTTAAAGTTCTAAGACATTCAGACAAATTTCATGAGGTTAGGATTCAGCTGTATATAAATAAAGCCAGAAAATATTTAGGATGCTATTATGTCACTTTTCTTCTTTTTTTTTTTTTAATTTTATTTTTACTTTATTTTACTTTACGATACTGTATTGGTTTTGTCATACATTGACATGAATCCAACACGGGTGTATACGAGCTCCCAATCCTGAATCCCTGTCCCACCCCCCAACCCCCATATCATCCCTCTGGATCAAACCCATGCACCAGCCCCAAGCATCCTGTATCCTGTATTGAACATAGACTGGCATTTTTTCATTATGCTGTAATGTTTTTACACTCGTTTGGCCTAAGCCAAATTATGCTGAGTATGCTTTCCAGAGGTAAGACAGTATGCAAAGTATTTATTTCTTTAAAGGTTACAAGAAAATAAATAGATGAGTGAAAAGTGAGATCAACAAGCAGCTATCACAGTCCCTATGGACAACATCTTTCTAAGAAAATAATGTGGGAAAATGTCCTATGAAAGAAATTTTTCTCATAGATGTGACCTCAAAACTTGGTAGTAAAATTCCATTGTCTGAAGGATATACAAGGCAAAATAAAGTAAAATCCACTTCCAGGGGAAATGGTAAGATTCAAAATAAAGTAATAAAATCTTTTTAAGAAACAGTTTTATAAATTGCTTGTCCTTTGCTTGTGTTACTTCACGATATTTTTAAATTATTTTATAGGAACTTTATATGTGGAAAACTCATATCACGATGCTCTTCAACCTTAGTTGAAATAAGGTACCATATTTATATTCTTATTATGAAATTTTATTTCATAATCCTTTTGAAATTCTATGGGATTTTATCCTTCTGAAGATTTATATGACTCTGAAATGCAATCAGTAGAGAAAAAAGAAGCAGCAGCTCGAACTGTACATGGAACAACAGACTGGTTCCAAATAGGAAAAGGAGTACGTCAAGGCTGTCTATTGTCACCCTGCTTATTTAACTTAAATGCAGAGTACATCATGAGAAACACTTGGTTGGAGGAAGCACAAGCTGGAATCAAGATTGCCAGGAGAAATATCAATAACCTTAGATATGCAGATGACACCACTCTTATGGCAGAAAGTGAAGAAAAACTAAAGAGCCTCTTGATGAAAGTGAAAGAAGAGTGAAAAAGTTGGCTTAAAGCTCAACAGTCAGAAAACTAAAATCATGGCATCCAGTCCCATCACTTCATGGGGAATAGATGAGGAAACAGTGGAAACAGGGTCAGACTTTATTTTGTTGGGCTCCAAAATCACTGCAGATGGTGACTGCAGTCATGAAATTAAAAGACATTTACTCTTTGGAAGGAAAGTCATGACCAGCCTAGACAGCATATTAAGAAGAAGAGACATTGCTTTGCCAACAAAGGTCCATCTAGTCAAGGCTATGGTTTTTCCAGTGGTCATGTATGCATGTGAGAGTTGGACTGTGAAGAAAGCTGAGCACCAAAGAATTGATGCTTTTGAACTGTGGTGTTGAACAAGACTCTTGAGAGTCCCTTGGACTGCAAGGAGATCCAACCAGTCCATCCTAAGGGAGATCAGTCCTGGGTGTTCATTGGAAGGATTAATGTTGAAGCTGAAACTCCAATATTTTGGCCACCTCATGCAAAGAGCTGACTCATTTGAAAAGACCATGATTCTGGGAAATATTGAGGGCAGGAAGAGAAAGGGAAGACAGAGGATGAGATGGTTGGATGGCATTATGGACTCGATGGACATGGGTTTGGGTAGACTCCAGGAGTTGTTGATGGACAGGGAGGTCTGGCGTGCTGTGGTTCATAGGCTGGCAAAGAGTCGGACATTACTGAATGACTGAACTGAACTGAACACTCTTGGTTAGGACGTAGTGTCAGCTATTAATGATTTTGTTTTATCATATTTGTTTTCTGTCTGTCTAGTATTATTCTAGAGTTTTCACTCACTGGCTAGTTAGCAATTTGAAGGTGTGGATTATTTGTTGTTTATAACTTCTACATAACATTAAATATAATGTGTATAAAATGTGTATAATGTGTATTAAATATATATTTGTGCATCCACTAACTCTCATTTTACTACAGGTATATTGTATCATTTTGTGTGTGTGTGTGTGTATTTATGTGTGTATGCTTAATGCATTTCTAAAGAAACATTTAGAGTAGTGACATGTTGAAGCAGAACATGAAACAGCAACAATAAAATCTGTGTAAATCATCACTTTAATACAAAATTCTTCTTGTTTTTATCCTTGCATTCATGTTTTATAGGACTAAATAATTTTGAAATTAAAGCCTGTTTTTTTTTTTGTTTGTTTTATTTTGCAGAAAACTTTACCATTTTTTCTCCCTGTTCTTTTTTCCTACTCATTTTCTCTTTTTCACCAACATAAGCTGTGTTTGTTACAATGATGTTTTAATATGGCATGTGTTTAAAAATGTATTAAATAAATGTATATTTACAGTCATTGATATATTTCATTTTTCTCACATAGAAATTTTAACTGGAAGGGATTGAAGTTAAAGGGCAGCTCATGTAAATTTGGACTTCTCAGGTAGCTCAGTGATAAAGAATCCATCTGCCAATTCTGGAGACTATGGTTTGATCCCTGGGTCAAGAATATCCCCTGAAGAAGGAAATGACAACCTACTCCAGTATTTTTGCCTGGGAAATTCCACAGACAAGGAAGGCTGGTAGGCTACAGTCCATGGGGTCACAAAGAGTTGGACATGACTGACCAACTGATCCCACATGTAAGTTTATATGATTCAGATTAACTATATTTTAAGTAATTTTTCAGAAAGTTTACATTTCATTGACTCTTTTGTTCTTGGCTTGACTATTCTACAGAAGATTTGAATTTATTTTTTTCCACAGAAAGTGTTATAACATTTAATATTCCATTCTTAGACTATGTACATGGGATAAACTTCCACACAGAGCAAAACTTTTTTGAATGCCTCTTTTTCTTGAGATCCTGATAAGGGTATTCACTTGCATAATTCATATATTCAAAATAATTTTATAATATGTGCCTTGAAAGTGAAAGTGAAGTCACTCAATTGTGTCCAACTCTTTGCTACCCCATGGGCTGTAGCCTGCCAGGCTCCTCCATCCATGGGATTTTCCAGGGAAGAATATTGGAGTGGGTTGCTGTTTCCTTCTCCAAATATGTGCCTTAGTATAGTTACATTTTGAAAAACTTTAAAAACACAGCTTAGAAATCTATGATGATTTTAAGTATTGAAGTATTTTATTTTAGCATTATAAACTATTTTAAAATATTATGCATAATTTATTTATTAATGTTATATTATTACCAGTTCATTAATAAAACATTTGTTCATCAATTTCAGGCTAAATTGTCATTTTTTTATTGAATATATTCTATCATTTTCTCAGGCATCAATTTCATTCTTTAAACAGCCGTTACACTTTCAGATCACCATAGTCCTCTGAACCACAGGGAGACCTGGCGTGCTGCGATTCATGGGGTCGCAAAGAGTCACACACGACTGAGGGACTGAACTGACTGACTGAATTAAAAATAACTCTTGATTACTGAACCACCAAAAACATCAGTAGTTAATACATGCTCTTGGAAAAACCTATTTTGAAAAGCTGCAGAAACATGCACATATATTTGCTTTCCTGAAAGAACTGAAATCCAGCCCCCACAGAAAATATTGTGATGAGGTTTTCAATCTCAGTAGGAAGCTAGACACTGGCCCAAATCATGTAGTTTGCTCCAATACAATTTTGTACGCTTTGATTATTTTTAGTTGATTTTTCAAGACAAGAATTTGGTTTGGATACTTAAATTTTCAGATTTGTTAATATTTTAAGATTCATTTTGAATTTTCATGAAGTTATATTCTAAAATACTACCTTGCAATGCTATTATATCTGCATAATTAAAAAAAAATAATCCATGAACTCAAAACATTTCAGATATATTGGAGTTTTCCATTTTGGTTTAAAATAAAATGACTCGCTCATCACTTAGCTCACAATAAGCAGGTAGCAAACTAGTTATTAGACATAAAGATACCATTTTCCTTATAATATATTCTAATTAAACCTAAACTGCAAATTGAGAAGTTCAGTCTCTACTATGAAAGGCACTAGTGTCTGACATTCTTCTGAAATAAGACTTTATAATATTTTGCATTTTTATATATAATTATAATTAGTATGTCACTAGCAGGATATTATCAGAGAAGGTGATGGCACCCCACTCTGGTATTCTTGCCTGGCAAATTCCATGGATGGCGGAGCCTGGTTGGCTGCAGTCCATGGGGTCGCTAAGAGTCGACACAACTGATCAACTTCCCTTTCACTTTTCACTTTCACGCATTGGAGAAGGAAATGGCAACCCACTCCAGTATTTTTGCTTGGACGGGGGAGCCTGGTAGGCTGCCGTCTATGGGGTCACACAGAGTCAGAGACGACTGAAGCAACTTAGCAGCAGCAGAAACAGCAGGATATTATAATTTTTGTCATTTGCAGAATGATCACTTTATCATCAGTCTCAATTCTCAGTAAAGAGTATATTTAGAAGGCAGCCATGTTCAACATTATACCACCAACACCAGTGCTAAGGAAAGAATATATTTGAATTTGAATGATTGACATTTGTCCTCATACTAAACTTGTCATGACTCATGAGCTCTTTTCTAAAATATATGGAACTTCTTGTGTTCAAAATAAGTTCCTCAGCCACTTACTTTGATGATACAAAATTGTTTATTATTAGTGAGGAAAAAACAAAAATATAAAGAATTTCTTCCCAGGATACCATAATGTTTTGAAACACCAGTATCGTATTCTGTCTTTTGTTATGAATTTGACAGAAAACAAAACAAATAAAAGCAAATCTTATCTGACATTTGTTTCTAGAGAAAAATTGTACCCCCCTCCCCCACACACATTCATTTATAGATAGTATGTTTGTAAAGGTTATCTATATATATAAAATCTACTTTTATTTATTTATTTTTTTACATATGTGTCAGTTGTCTATGGACTTCCTTTCTTTCCTAGAATCCAGTCTTAGCCTTAAATTTCAGGAGAAGATACAGAGGCAATCATATTCTACATGTCTAATGAATATGCTGTTTCCTTTTCTATATCATGTAAAATATTTTCAAATAAATATCTCTGGTCTTATAAAATGTTTTTTCTCTCAATTTGATGTTTAATTTAGCTTTCATATATTTCTTTAAAAACAAATTTATGCAAACTAATAATAATTCTAATTATTATTAGACAAACTAATTTGGTATATATTCTAAAGCAATTACAAAATCTCTGGAGAAAGAAAATATCTGTTCACCAATTATGTCCAAACTTGTGGCCAAATAAATTTCATTCATTTTTTTTCTTTATTTTACTTTTTGAAAAATCTAAGTTGCTTCCTATTTACTGAAAACATAATTCTATATTAGTTTGGAGAAAGACTGAATACATTTATAATGGATAAGACTGATATTACATTTTTTTAAATAAAGTGTAAGCCAGAAGCTAGTGATTTTAAAACAAAAATGTGTTAGCCTTAATCATGATGTGGTGGAGGTTGCTCCACCATTAGACCATAGACTTTAATTTGCATCAACATGTTCCCTATTATTTTCCTAAATCTATACAATCAACTAAACAATAAATCAAGCCTGGTTTGTAATGTTCATCCATTTCCATGGTGTAAACACTGCAGCTATGCTAGATACCAAGCAACTAGGGTTACTCCAGTGTTTAAATTTTAGTGATTTTTGTAATTTGGTTGTTAAAACAGCCATTACTAAAAAATTAAATTGTACAAACATATAATTAAATTTTATATTATAAACAAAGCTCATAATTATTTAATTTTTACTATTCCTATTTATCTTACTGATTTATAATTTTGCCTATGCTCTTGATGTTATATCTGTTGTATGCCTAAAGTAAAAATATTGTGTCATGATATATTGCTGAATATCTCTTCCAAAATTCATGTTCAGAGACAGCTCTCTTAGCAACTTAGAATCTGGCATGGTTGCATTGTTTACACCATGGAAATGGATGAACATAAAAAACCAGGGCTTGATTTATTGTTTCGTTGATTGCGTAGATTTAGCAAAATAATAAACACCATGTTGATACAGATTAAAACCTATCATATCTGTAGCCATTGTGTTGTAAACAACACCAAAAAATTTGAGGAAACATTACCTCAATATCACCTCATTCTTAAAATAATCTGATTTAGGAAAGAATTCACTTATGTGTAGTTTAAGTTCTGTTATTGATCTTCATTGTTTCAAAATGTCTTACCTATTAATGTAAATGAAGATCACAAATAATATTAATAGTGGAACTTTGCTTGATAATCACTGACCTGAGTGATTTTTTTCCCCATTTATTAGTAATCAAGCATTAATCTGATTTTGTGAACTTTTCATAGATGCCAAAATGATTTTTCTGTTGCAGTTTTTTTAAGAAACTGCCAGTCACACTGATGATATAGGAGTACATTTTTTAGGTGTACATATTTTTTATAAATTTGCTGTTTATAAAATTATTAAAGGAATAACTGAAAATAGTGTTAATCCTCAAATGTAACTGTGAATTTTACTAACATGCAATAGGTATACATGCACACACACAATGCAAGATCATCCCATACATATTTTCCTTTCTTTGTAGAACCATTTGTAAGCATTTACCAGCACATGACTGCCCACATGATAGTTTAGGTACTTACTACATCTGACAGGAGAACAGAAATAATCTCTTACCTCCTTTACCCAACTTTCACCTTATCACTACTCCCTGCTTTTGTGAGCTTTACAGTCTAAGTCCATTAAGAAGTACAGAGTTTTTTCTTACACAGTTTGTGGGGGTGTTCCGTGACTTCATGACTTTGTTTCTCATGTTTGTTTAGATTTAAAAGCTTTTTCTTCCTTTTTGACTAGTGAAATTTATCCATCATGATCTGGAGGAGGTGTTTAATGTACATAGTCGTTCAGTTCAGTTCAGTTCATTCACTCAGTTGTGTCTGACTCTTTGAGACCCCATGTACGCAGCATGCCAGGCCTCCCTGTCAATCACCAGCTCCCTGAGTTTACCCAAACTCATGTCCATTGAGTGGGTGATGCCATCCAACCATCTCATCCTCTGTCATTCCCATCTCCTCCCACCTTCAATCTTTCCCAGCATCAGGGTCTTAACAAATGAGTCACTTATTTGCATCAGGTGTCCAAAGTACTGGGGTTTCAGCTTCAACATCAATCCTTCCTATGAACACTCAGGACTGATCTCCTTTAGGATGGACTGGTTGGATCTCCTTGCAGTCTAAGGGACTCTCAAGAGTCTTCTCCAACATCAGTTCAAAAGCATTAGTTCTTCAGTGCTCAGCTTTCTTTATAGTCCAACTCTCACATTCATGCATGACCACTGGAAAAACCATAGCCTTGACTAGACAGACCTTTGTTGGCAAAGTAATGTCTCTGCTTTTTAATATGTTGTCTAGGTTGGTCATAACTTTCCTCCCAAAGAGTAAGCATCTTTTCATTTCACGGCTGCAGTCACCGTCTACAATGATTTTGGAGCCCCCCAAAATAAAGTACATAGTAAGTTCTACATTAATTATCTCTTCATTAATATTTATCCCTTCTATTATTTTTGCTTTAATTTACATAAATCCTAGTTTATTCAAATGTTAAGTGGACTATCACTCCCTTCTGCACATACTTATTCACATCTAATATGTGTTAGACACTGCTTTAGAAGTAGGGCGGGATCAGGACATTTTCAAAGGCAGACATTTCTGAACTCATGGTGACTGTTGAAGAGGCATCCTCTAGATTAGTGATGGGAAGATGCCAAGACTGATTCATTGTCAGCATGTGTCTTAGTCAGCCTGGCTGTTATAACAAAATACCATAGATGATGTGGCTTATTCAACAGCAGACATTTATTTCTCACAGCTGTGGCAGCTTCTAGCTGCATCCTCACATGCCAGAGAGAGGAAGCTCTGGTGTCTCTTGCTTTCCTTATAAGACTACTAATCCCAGTTTAGGGGCTTCTCTGCTATGACCTCATCTAAACCTAGTTATTTCTCAAAGACCACAGGTACTAATACAATCACATTGGGAGCTGGCACAATAATATATAAATTTGGCGGGGGCAGAGGGGGCAGGCAGGGAACACAAATTTTAGTCCATGGAAGCATTCAACTGATGATGCTGACAAGATGATTAAGACTTAACAATTTTTCCCTGAACTTCTTTATGATTTTATCCATTTATGTGCCTTAAGATGAAATTTCTCTTTAAATTGTTAATTGTCCTTCCTTTGCGTGGGGCCTCCATATGTTTGTAATCTATTACCTAAGGATGGATTGAATACTGCAAGAGGAAAATATAAAATGTGTGAATTTTTTTTTCTTTAATGTTTTAAGAAATTTAATGGATTTCACATATTTAAGAACTCAGCTTATAGATCAGATGTTGATATTTTGTTAAAGAATAAATGGTTTGGGTGAATTTTGGAAAAATAAATACATAGTTAAGAAACTGTAAATTGGAATATACATTGCCTATATATAAATTTTATTTGTCACCAAATAAATTTATTAGTTTGTTTGAAGACATGACAGAGGAGTACTGATTGCTATTGTTTTATTTGAGTAGTGCTCAAGGAAACTCTAACAGGGGAAAAAAAATCCATTTATATCCAATAGCATGTTTCAGAAAGCATTTCACCATAAAGATAAATTATTACTTCCTTTACATAATATTTAGTATATTTCCATTTATAATAAGCCAGACATGATCACTGATTCAGTTCAGTTCAGTTCAGTTCAGTCACTCCGTTATGTCCGACTCTTTGCGACCCCATGAATTGCAGCATGCCAGGCCTCCCTGTCCATCACCAACTCCCAGAGTTCACTCAAACTGAAGTCCATCGAGTCAGTGATGCCATCCAGCCATCTCATCCTCTGTTTTCCCCTTCTCCTCCTGCCCCCAATCCCTCCAAGAATCAGAGTCTTTTCCAATGAGTCAACTCTTTGCATGAGATGGCCAAAGTACTGGTGTTTCAGCTTTAACATTGTTCCTTTCAAAGAACACCCATGGCTGATCTCCTTTAGAATGGACTGGTTGAATCTCTTTGAAGTCCAAGGGACTCTCAAGAGCCTTCTCCAACACTGCTGTTTAAAAGCATCAACTCTTCGCTGCTCAGTTTTCTTCACAGCCCAACTCTCACATCCATACATGACTACTGGAAAGACACTGCTTAAAAAAAAAAATTTAATAGAAATGAGATGATCATCAGTATTTCAAAGCAGGCATACCTTATTTTATTGTGCTTCACTTTAATTGCATTTTTTACAAATTGAAGTTTTGGGGTAATCCTGCACTGAGCAAGTCTATGGGCACTACACTTCCAACAGCATTTTATCCCTTTCTGTCTCTTTGTCACATTTTGACAATTCTCACAATGTTTCAAGCTTTTTCATTATTATTATATTTGTTATGACAATCTGTGATCAGTAATCTTTGATATTACTCTTATAACTTGTTGGAGGCTCAGATCATGGTTAGCACTTTATTAGCAAAAATAAAGTGTTTTTAGTTGAAGTATACATATTGGTTTTTTGACATAATGCTAATGAACACTCAATATACTGCAATATAATGAAAACATAGCTTTAATCTACACTAGGAAGCCAAAATGGAGAAGGAAATGACAACCCACTCCAATATTCTTTCCTGGAGAATCCCAGGGACAGAGGAGCCTGGTGGGCTGCCGTCCATAGGGTCACACATAGTCGGACATGACTAAAGTGACTTAGCAGCAGCAGCAACAGGAAGCCAAAAATTTTTTGTGACTCATTTTATTGTGATATTCACTTTATTGCAGTGGTCTGGAACTGAACCTTCATTATCTCCAAATTATGCCTGTATAGCTATAGTGCATACTGGTTAATAGCATGCATGCATATACATATATACATATAGATATTAATATACACATTAATATTAATATATACATACATGCATATACATATCTAAAGACATGTGTGCATATACACATATAGTAAATTTGTGCATATATATATATATATACTGTAGCACATATGCATATATATATATATACATATATAGTATACATAAACTTACTAAGAAAGGTTTTTAAGTATTTTAAAATTAAAAATCTATTATGTTCTTAAGAACATTGATAATTTAAATAAGGTTATTTTCAGATTAAGTATTTTTGAATTAGTGCAATAAGTTGGAAGACCAGTGTTGTGATATGATCTATCAGGAAATTTCAGTGTGTAAGCCCTGAGGTGAAGTAATACATGTTCCTCAGTCACTTACCATTAAGTAAATGTACTTTCTGTTTATATTAGCCCTCATACTATTAGGCAAAATTGGTTTAATTGGGTAAAGGTAAGGACTATCTGAAGAGCTATAGACAGAGGTTCATAACTTTGTACAGGAGGTGGTGACCAAAGCCATCTCAAAGACAAAGAAATGCAAGAAGGCAAAGTGATTGTCTGAGAAGGCTTTACAACTAGCTGAGGAAAGAAGAGAAGTGAAAAGCCAAGGAGAAATGGAAAGATGTACCCAACTAAATACAGAGTTCCAGAGAATAACAAGGAAAGACAGGCCTTCTTAAATGAACAATGAAAAGAAACAGAGGAAAACCATAGAATGAGAAAGACTAAAAATCTCTTCAAGAGAACTGAGATATCAGAACATTTCATGAAAGGATGGACACAAAAAAGAACAGAATGTTAATTACCTAACAGAAGCAGAAGAGATTAAGAAAAGGTGGTAAGAATACACACAAGAACTATACACACACACACACACACACACAATCTTCAGGACCCAGATAACCATCATGGTGTGATCACTCACCTAAAACTAGACATCTTCAAATATGAAGTCAAGTGATCCTTAGAAAGCATCACTACAAACAATGCTAGCAGAAGTGATGAAATTCTAGTTGAGCTGTTTCAAATCCTAAAAGATGATGTTGTTAAAGTGTTGCTCTCAATACATCAGCAAATTTGGAAAACTCAGCAGTGGCCACAGGATTGGAAGAGCTCAGTTTTCATTCCAATCCCAACAGAGGGCAATGTGCAAACTACTGGAAAACTGTACTCATTTCACATGCTTATAAGATTATGCTCAAATCCTTCAAGCTAGTTTTCAGCACTACATGAACCAAGAAATTCCAGATGTACAAGCTGGACTTAGAAAAGACAGAGGAACCAGAGATCAAATTGTCAATATATGTTGGATCATAGAGAAAGCGAGGGAAAAGATCTGCTTCATTAAATATGCTAAAGCCTTTGACTGTGTGAATCACAACAATCTGTAGGAAATTCTTTAAGATCACCTTACCAGTTTCCTGAGAAACTAATATGTGAATCAAGAAGCAACAGTTAAAAACCTTACATGAAACAACTGACTGGTTCAAAATTGAGAAAGAAGTACATCAAGGCTGTATATTGTCACATTGCTTATTAACTTCTAATAAAAGTCAATCATGCCATACTGGGCTGGATGAATCACAAGCTACAATCAAAATTTCTGGGAGAAATATCAACAACCTCAAATATGCAGATGATATCACTTTAATGACAAAGACTGAAGAGGAACTAAAGAGCCTCTTGATGAGGGTGAGAGAGTGAAAAACGTTGTCTTAAAACTCAACATCCAAAAAAACTAAGATCATGGCATCTCGTCCCACCACTTCATGGAAAATGGATGGCTAAAAAGTAGAAGCAGTGACAGATTTTCTTTTCTTGGTCTCCAGAATCTCTGCAGATGGTAACTGCAACCATGAAATTCAAAGACACTTGCTCCTTGGAAGAAAAGGTATGACAAACCTAGACAGCATATTGAAAATCAAAAACATCACTTTAGACAGAGACATCCATGTAATCAAAGCTGTGATTTTTCCAGTAGTCATGTACAGATGTAAGAGTTGGACCATAAAGAAGGTTGAGCACCAAAGAATTGATGCTTTTGAGTTGTGTTGCTGGAGAATACTCTTTAGAGTCCCTTGGACTGCTAGGAGATCAAATCAGTCAATCTTTAAGGAAATCATCTCTGAATATTCATTGGAAGGACTAATGCTGAAGATGAAACTCCAAAACTTTTGCCACCTGATATAAAGAACTGATTCATTGGAAAAGACCCTGATGCAGGTAAAGATTCAAGGCAAGAGGAGAAGAGGGCAGCAGAGGATGAGATGGTTGGATGGTGTCACTGACTCAATGGTCATGAGATTGGGCAAACTCCTGGAGATAGTGAAGGACAGAGAAGCCTTGTATGCTGCAGTCCAGTCCGTGGAGTTGCAAAGAGTTGGACATGACTTAGCAGCTGAATGATAGCAACAATTTATCTAATTGGGAAGATGTTAATATTTCTAAATAAGAGAGTAATTTTCTTGTATAATCTCTTAATTTCCCCTTAGACCACTTTGTGCCCGGTTTCTTTCACCCCTTCTCCTATGCTGGAAAGTACTGAGTTGAAAATTTTAAGATAAGCAGCTTCCTTATCCTAGCATTGAATGTAGAAACTGCTATCATTTCTAAGAGAGAAAATAATTTTTTTCTTTAAGGCAATGCTTTATATCTACTTAACTCCTAATTTTCTTATCTTTTTTTCCCCAAGATGGCCTAAATTTTGCTCGGTTTGTGCCTCAGGGCACCCCAACTCACTTCAAATGAAGCCTCCTTGGTCTAAGGGGAAGTCAATTCCCCTCGTTTGTATTTGGCTTAGAAAATTGGCACGTGATCCATATGTTGCCAATAATTCATGAGAAAAGTTTGTTAAGGGTCTTCTGGAGAAATATTTGCTACATGAAGTTAAGTTTTTGTTTTTTTTTTTTTTTGAAGGAATACTTTCAAATCACATATGATGCTTAAAGTTACTTTACACAGACTCTAGCATAGAGAGTGAAACTTCAAGGGAATGAAAATAATCTGTGTCTTTGTCATTATGAAGTTACTGAATTAAATAAATTTGAAACATGCCTTACCTTGGGACTTACCTAATTCATAAACCATTTTAGGTCAGTATTTCTGTTACTTATAGTGAAACTATCCTATTTGATACTCAAAGGAAAATTATTGATTGATTATTAAAAGAACTTGAAATCGTGCTACTTTTCTAGTGGAAATATTAAAAAGTAATAAAGCTACAATACTTCTATGTATGCTCATGGGCCTAAAGCCATCTCCATGTGAATGAAACAGAGCTTCAGCAAATTTTGCTGTATTGGCTGAAACTCTGAATACTACTTAAGACTCTATGACATAGGGTTGAGTTAGGAAACAAACTCCATTCCCAAGAGAACCAATAATATTTTTCTAAAATAACTACTTAGAGTCAGAGACTTTAAGTTTGGAATGAAGTTTGTTTATGGGATGGAGCATAAAATTTGATCTTGAAGACAGCAGACATAGTTTAGAACAAAAGGAACTTGCACTGAAAGTTTCCAGTGGGAGCTGGCATGAGTTGATAATCCTTTCTTTAAAAACATTCAGTGAAAAGTTCAAGTTACTTAAAAATTTCACCTTTGTTCCTTTAGCATTGGAACTTTTTTCTAAGTTATTTATATGTTGTATAATATCTGAGTGTGTTACTTTGTGGAGGCTAAAGAGGCAAGATGGCGGGGGAAAGAGTGCTTTCTATACCTTAAACTCTGCCAGAATCCTACAGAGATGACTTTTTTTCCCCCAAAGAGCTAAGGCTCAGTTTTCCGGGTTGATTAGTGATATCAGAGGAAAAAGACTTAAAATCCTACAAAAATTTCTGAGAGTAAAGGAAAGAAAAAGGCTCAGCAAATTTCTTGTCTATATAATAACCAGAATGTAATTCCTACCTAGCAGACAGACATACTTGCCAGAATATTTAGAAACATGACAAAGTGCTGGTGTCATTGTTCACTTATGTTACGGTAAGATGAATCTTCTGATTTTATTTAAATTCTAGTTTTGAAATAGAAAGGAACACAAAAAGTTGTGTGTGATATTGAGTGAGATTTTTACTACTTTTTCTCATTTCTTGATGTTGTTAAACTGTGAACTCAGTAATTTTTTTAAGTGGATATAATTCTGAAATGAATTATGTCATCTTAAAGAGTAGTGCCTGAGTCTGTTTGTTTTGTGAAACTGGAGATTATTGGTTAACAAGGCATGTTTCAGGAGAATAATCAAGAGCATGAAAGGAAATCCTATATCACAGAGTTCCAAAATAGACCCTTACTCTAAAGAGAGGACTAGAATTATTTTGTCCCAGCTAAAAATGAACGATAGCTCTGGTAGTGGAAAATGTTGAAAAGTAAAAGCAAGTCACATAAGAAACAGGAGATGAAGTTAAATAAAAAAGATCTTCAGATAAAAATAGAAATGAGGGTGTAAAGGAGAGAGAAATGATTCGGTGACTGGATGTAATTAAAAGCTTAATGTTGTTTCAATAAGCATTCTAATATTCTACTTTTTAAATTTAATTTTTATTTTATATTGCGTTAAAGTTGATTTACAGTGTTGTATTGTTTTAACTGCACAGTAGAATTGTACATATGTTGTACATATGCATATACCCATTCTTTTTCAGTTTCTTCTCCTATACAGTTTATTACAGGATATTGAGTAGAGTTCTCTCAGGTATACAGTAGGTCTTGTCATTTATCTATTTTATATATAATAGTGTGTATATGTTAATTCAAACTCTGAATTTATCCCCCTTTCTTATGTTTCTCCTTCGGTAACCATAAGTTTGTTTGCAAAGTTTGTGAATCTGTTTTTGTTTTGTATATAAGTTCATTTTTATCTTTTTTTTTTAATTCCACATGTAGGTAATATCATATGATATTTGTCTTTTTCTGTCATATTTCACTCAGTGTGATAATCTCTAGGTCCATTTATGTTACTGTAAATGGTATTATTGCATTCTTTCCATGGCGGAGTATATGTATAAGCCATATTCTGGCTTATATATGTATCCCATCTTCTGTATCCATTCCTCTACTGATATACATTTAGATTGCTTCCATGTCTTGGCTATTGTTAATAGTGAACATTGGGGTGCATGTATCTTTTCAAATTATGGTTTTCTCTGTGTCTGTGTCCAGGAGTTGTATTGCAGGATCATATGTTAGCTCTGTTTTTAGTTTTTTAAGGAACCCCTATACTGTTCTCCCTAGTGGCTGTACCAATTTACATTCTCACTACCTGTGTAGGAGGGTATGCTTTTCTCCACACTCTCTACAGCAATTTATTATCTGCAGACTTTTCAATAATGGCCATTCTGACTGGTGTGAGGTGATGCCTCATGGTAGTGTTGATTTACATTTCTCTAATAATTAGAGATGTTGAGCATCTTTTCATATGTTATTTGACCATCTATGTGTCTTCTTTGGAGAAATATCTATTTAGACCTTCTGCCCAGTTTTTGATTGGGTTTCTTATTTTTTTGTAATAGAGCTGAATGAGATGTTTGTAGATTTGGAAGATTAATCCTTTATCAACACTTCATTTGCAAATATTTTCTCCCATTCTGAGAGTTGCCTTTTCGTTTTGTTTATAGCTTCCTTTGCTGTGCAAAAACTTATAAGTTTAATTAGATCCCATTTGTTATTTTTGTTTTTAATTTCATTGCTCTGGGAGGTGGGGCCACAAAGATACTTTTGTGATTTATTGCAGAAACTGTTCTGTCTATGTCTACCTCTAAGAGTTTTACAGTATCTGGGCTCATATTTAGGTCTTTAATCCATTTTGAATTTCATATTGTCTTCTGTTTAGAGTTAGCTGCAAGTACTGTCTTTTCCATTTAAACAAGTCAAAATAAATTGCTTTGTTTTTCTCACTTGAAAGAAATTTGAAAAAATACATACATCAACGTTGCATCACTGCCAGGTAGGTCACCTCCAGTGATTTGGGCAGGATATAAATGCCCAATATGTCTGGTCAAACTTTTACTTTTACATATAAGGAAGCTTAGGATCAGAAAACAACAGATATTAAGGCAGCTAGGTGGTGAAGGGGGCTTCCTTGGTGATTCAGTGGTAAAGAATCTGCCTGACAATGCAGGATCAGTTCAGTTCAGTTCAGTCGCTCAGTAGTGTCCGACTCTTTGTGACCCCATGAATTGGGGCACGCCAGGTCTCCTTGTCCATCACCAACTCCCGGAGTTCACTCAGACTCACATCCATCGAGTCAGTGATGCCATCCAGCCATCTCATCCTTGGTTGTCCCCTTCTCCTCCTGCCCCCAATCCCTCCCAGCATCAGAGTCTTTTCTAATGACTCAACCTTTTGCATGAGGTGGCCAAAGAATTGGAGTTTCAGCTTTAGCATCATTCCTTCCAAAGAAATCCCAGGGCTGATCTCCTTCAGAATGGACTGATTGGATCTCCTTGTAGTCCAAGGGACTCTCAAGAGTCTTCTCCAACACCACAGTTCCAAAGCATCAATTCTGGGGTGCTCAGCCTTCTTCACAGTCCAACTCTCACATCCATACATGACCACCATGGGAAAAACCATAGCCTTAACTAGAGGAACCTTAGTCGGCAAAGTAATGTCTCTGCTTTTGAATATGCTATCTAGATTGGTCATAACTTTTCTTCCAAGGAGTAAGTGTCTTTTAATTTCATGGCTGCAGTCACTATCTGCAGTGATTTTGAAGCCCAAAAAATAAAGTCTGACAGTTTCCACTGGTTCACCATCTATTTTCCATGAAGTGATGGGACCAGGTGCCATGATCTTCGTTTTCTGAATGTCGAGCTTTAAGCCAACTTTTTCACTCTCCATTTTCACTTTCATCAAGAGGCTTTTTAGTTCCTCTTCACTTTCTGCCATAAGGGTGGTGTCATCTGCATATCTGAGGTTATTGATATTTCTCCCGGCAATCTTGATTCCAGCTTGTGTTTCTTCCAGTCCAGCGTTTCTCATGATGTACTCTGCATATAAATGAAATAAGCAGGGTGACAATAGACAGCCTTGACGTACTCCTTTTCCTATTTGGAACCAGTCTGTTGTTCCATGTCCAGTTCTAACTGTTGCTTCCTGACCTGATATACGGGTTCATTCCCTAGATCAGGAAGATTCCCCTGCAGAAGAAAGTGGCAATCTTCTCCAGTATTCTTGCCTGGGATATCCCAAGGGCAGAGGAGCCTGGTTGGCTACAGTCCATGGAGTTTCAAAGAGTTGGACACAACTTAGTGACTAAACAATAACAACAAAGTTGGTGAAGGAGCCAAGACTAAACATGGGATTCCCAACTCCAGGATGACTTGTACCTGGGGCTTCCTTGTACCTGGGGCTTCCTTTTACTTATGCCAGCTAATCTTTAAACTGCTCAATCCAAAATCCGACTCTCCTTTAATTCTTTTATTCCTTGTGAATACCTTTCTTTATAAAATTGTTTTAATAAACTTTTCACATATAAAAATGATCAGAGATATGCTAGACTAGTATCAGCTTGTATTGTCACATAGATAGCATGAGCCTTGAAATAACAACTTGTGACATGAAATATTGGAATGTACACTTCACTTCTTTCAGGACCTTTAAGTTTGTGATCATAATTCCCATTTAGATAATTTTAAATACTAGAAACTGGTTGAAAGTGTATCTTTATGTATCTTTTTATGTGCAGATGACACCACCCTTATGGAAGAAAGTGAAGAGGAACTAAAAAGGCTCTTGATAGAAGTGAAAGAGGAGAGTGAAAAAGTTGGCTTAAAGCTCAACATTCAGAAAATTAAGATCATGGCATCTGGTCCCATCACTTGATGGGAAATAGATGGGGAAACAGTGGAAATAGTGTCAGACTTTATTTTGGGGGGGCTCCAAAATCACTGCAGATGGTGATTGCAGCCATGAAATTAAAAGACACTTACTCCTTGGAAGGAAGTTTATGTCCAATCTAGACAGCATATTAAAAAGTAGAGACATTACTTAGTCAATAAAGGTCCACCTAGTCCACCTAGTTGTTATTCCAAAGGTTATAGTTTTTCCACTGGTCATGTATGAATGTGACAGTTGGACTGTGAGGAATGCTGAGCACTGAAGAATCGATGCTTTTGAACTGTAGTGTTGGAGAAGTCTCTTGAGAGTCCCTTGGACTGCAAGGAGATCCAACCAGTCCATCCTAAAGGAGATCAGTCCTGGGTGTTCATTGGAAGGACTGATGCTGAAACGGAAACTCCAATACTTTGGCCACCTTATGCGAAGTGTTGACTCATTGGAAAAGACTCTGATGCTGGGAGAGATTGGGGGCAGGAGGAGAAGGGGACAACAGAGGATGAGATGGCTGGATGGCATCACTGACTCGATGGACATGGGTTTCACTGAACTCTGGGAGTTGGTGATGGACAGGGAGGCCTGGCATGCTGTGTTCATGGGGTTGCAAAGAGTTGCACATGACTGAGTGACTGAGCTGAACTGAACTCTTTTTTCAGAGGTTTTCCATGGAGCAGCAGTATACATCAATAATTTCTTTTGATGGTACTGAACAAGGGCACTTTATTATTGTCCTAGGCTGCTATAACAAATACCACAAACTGAGGGGCTTAAAACAACAGAAATATACTCTCACTGTTTTTGTGGTTAGAAGTTGAAGTTCAAATTGTCAATAGGGTTGGTATCCTCTTGCTGCCTTTGGAAGAATTTGTTCCATACCTCTCTCCTAGGTACTGTTGGTTACTCACAATCTTCAGAATTCCTTGGCTTATAGATTTAATTCTCCAATCCCTGACTTTGTTTCACACAGCATTCTCTTCTCTGTGTTTATGTATCTTTTTATTATAAGAACACCAGTCATACTGAATCAGAATCCACTAATCATTTATGACCTCATGTAAACTTGTGGAGAAGGCAATGGCAACCCATTCCAGCACTCTTGCCTGGAAAATCCCATGGACGGAGGAGCCTGGTAGTCTACAGTCCATGGGGTCTTGAAGAATTGGACGTGACTGAGTTCCTTCACTTTCACTTTTCACTTCCATGCATTGGAGAAGGAAATGGCAACCTGCTTTAGTATTCTTGCCTGGAGAATCCCAGGGACAGAGGAACCTGATTGGCTACCATCTATGGGGTTGCATAGAGTTGGACACGACTGAAGAGCCTTAGCAGCAGCAGCATCATCTAAACTTGGTAGCATCCGTAAAGAATCTACTTCCAAATAAGATCATCTTCACAAATACTGGGCACAGCTTCCCAGATGACACAGTGGCAAAGAATCCACCTGCCAAAGCAGGAGACACAGAGACTTGGGTTCAGTCCCTGAATCAGGAAGTTACCTTGGATTAGGAAATGGCAACCTGCTCCAGTATTCTTGCCTGAAAAATTCTATGGACAGAAAGGAGCCTGGTGACCATAAAATCCATGAGGTCACAAAGGGTCAGACACAACTGAGCATGTACAAATACTGGAATTTAGTCCCAACATATCTTTATGGGGAAAATGGATTTCCCCATGACAGATACCAGTATATTTACTCTGAATTATGTTAGAGTAAATATACTGTGTGGATGCAGGAGGGCCGAGAGGAGCTACTCCACGTTGAAGGTCAGGAGGGGTGACCTCATCAAAGGTAAGGAGCAGTGGCTACATATTTCTGGAGCAGCCATGAAGAGATACCCCACGTCCAAGGTAAGAGAAACCCAACTGAGATGGTCGGTGTTGCAAGAGGGCATCAGAGAGCAGACACACTGAAATCATAATCACAGAAAACTAGCCAGTGTGATCACATGGACCACAGCCTTGTCTGACTTAGTGAAACCAAGCCATGCCATGTGGGGCCACTCAAGACAGACAGGTCATGGTGGAGAGGTCTGACAGTATGTGGTCCACTGGAGAAGGGAATGGTGAACCACTTCAGTATTCTTGCCTTGAGAACCCCATGAACAGTATGAAAAGGCAAAATGATAGGATATTGAAAGAGGAACTTCTCAGGTTGGTAGGTGCCCAGTATGTTACAGGAGATCAGTGGAGAAATCAGTCCAGAAAGAATGAAAAGAAGGAGAAAAAGCAAAAACAATACCGAGTTGTGGATGTGACTGGTGATAGAAGCAAGGTCCAATGCTATAAAGAGCAAAATTGCATAGGAACCTGGAATGTTAGGGCCATGAATCAAGGCAAATTGAAAGTGGTCAAACAGGAG
Organism: Oryx dammah; assembly: GCF_014754425.2. Taxonomy (NCBI): domain Eukaryota; kingdom Metazoa; phylum Chordata; class Mammalia; order Artiodactyla; family Bovidae; genus Oryx; species Oryx dammah. The sequence goes on from NW_024070187.1 coordinate 77,672,322, forward strand.
ATGGCAAGAGTGAATGTCAACATTCTAGGAATCAGCAAACTAAAATGGACTAGAATGAGTGAATTTAACTCAGATGACCATTATATCTACTACTGTTGGCAGGAATCCTTAGAAGAAATGGAGTAGCCATAATAGTCAATAAAAGAGTCCAAAATGCAGTACTTGGATGCAATCTTAAAAACAACAGAATGATCTCTGTTCATTTCCAAGGCAAACCATTCAATATCATGGTGATCCAAGCCTATGCCCCAACCAGTAATACTGAAGAAGCTGAAGTTTAATGGTTCTATGAAGACCTACAAGACCTTTTATAAATAACACCCCCAAAAGATGTCCTTTTAATTATAAAGGGCTGGAATGCAAAAGTAGGAAGTCAAGAAACACCTGGAGTAACAGGCGATTTTGGCCTTGGAATATGGAATGAAGCAGGGCAAAGGCTAATAGAGTTTTGCCAAGAAAACACACTGATAATAACAAACACCATTTTCCAACAACACAAGAGAAGACTCTACACATGGACATCACCAGATGGTCAACACCGAAATCGGATTGATTATATTCTTTGCAGCCAAAGATGGAGAAGCTCTATACAGTCAGCAAAAACAATACTGTGAGCTGACTGTGGCTCAGATCATGAACTCCTTATTGCCAAATTCAGACTTAAATTGAAGAAAGTAGGGAAAGCCACTAGGCCATTCAGGTATGACCTAGATCAAATCCCTTATGACTATACAGTGAAAGTGAGAAATAGATTTAAGGGACTAGATCTGAGAGACAGAGTACCTGATGAACTATGGATGGAAGTACATGACATTGTACAGGAGACAGGGATCAAGACCATCCCCATGTAAAAGAAACGCAAAAAAGCAAAATGGCTGTCTGGGGAGGCCTTACAAATAGCTGTGAAAAAAAGAGAAGTGAAAAGGAAAGGAAAAAAGGTAAGATATTCCCATTTGAATGCAGAGTTCCAAAAAATAGCAAGGAGAGATAAAAAAGCCTTTCTCAGCGATCAATGCAAAGAATTAGAGGAAAACAATTGAATGGCAAAGAATAGAGATCTCTTCACAAAAATTAGAGATCCCAAGAGAACATTTCATGCAAAGATGGGCTTGATAAAGGAAAGAAATGGTCTGGACCTAACAGAACCAGAAGATATTAAGAAGAGATGGCAAGAATACACAGAAGAACTGTACAAAAAATATCTTCATGACCCAGATAATCATGATGGTGTGGTCATTCACCCAGAGCCAGACATCCTGGGATATGAAGTCAAGGGGCCTTAGAAAGCATCATTATGAGCAAAGCTAGTGGAGGTGATAGAATTCCATTTGAGCTATTTCAAATCCGAAAAGATGATTCTGTGAAAGTGCTGCACTCAATATGCCAGCAAATTTGGAAAACTCAGCCAAGGCCACAGGACTGGAAAAGGTCAGTTTTCATTCCAATCCCAAAGAAAGGCAATGCTAAAGAATGCTCAAACTACCACACAATTGTACTCGTCTCATGCTAGTAAAGTAATGCTCAAAATTCTCCAAGCCAGGCTTCAGCAATACGTGAACCGTGAACATCCAGATGTTCAAGCTGGTTTTAGGAAAGGCAGAGGAACCAGAAATCAAATTGCCAACATCTGCTGGATCATCAGAAAAGCTTTATTGACTATGCCAAAGCCTTTGACTGTGTGGAGCACAATAAACTGTGGAAAATTCTGAAAGAGATGGGCATATCGGACCACCTGACCTGCTTCTTGAGAAACATATATGCAAGTCAGGAAACAACAGTTAGAACTGGGCATGGAACCACAGACTGGTTCCAAACAGGAAAAGGAGTACGTAAAGGCTGTATATTGTCACCCTGCTTATTTAACTTCTATGCAGAGTACATCATGAGAAACGCTGGGCTGGAAGAAGCACAAGCTGGAATCAAGATTGCTGGGTAAATTATCAGTAACCTCATACATGCAGATGACACCAGCCTTATGGCAGAAAGTGAAGAGGAACTAAAAAGCCTCTTGATAAAAGTGAAAGAGGAGAGCGAAAAAGTTGGCTTAAAGCTCCACATTCAAAAAACGAAGATCATGGCATCTGGTCCCATCACTTCATGGGAAATGGATGGGGAAACAGTGTCAGACTTTATTTTTTTGGGTTCCAAAATCACTTCGGATGGTGATTGCAGCCATGAAATTAAAAGATGCTTACTCTTTGAAAGGTAAGTTATGACCAAACTAGACAGCATATCAAAAGCAGAGATGATACTTTGTCAAGAAAGATATGTCTAGTCAAGGCTATGTTTTTTCCAGTGGTTATGTGTGGATGTGAGATTTGTACTATGAAGAAAGCTGAACACCAAAGAATTGATGCTTTTGAACTGTGGTGTTGGAGAAGAGTCTTGCAAGTCCCTTGGACTGCAAGGAGATCCAACCAGTCCATCCTAAAAGAGACCAGTCCTGGGTGTTCATTGGAAGGACTGATGCTGAAGCTGAAACTCCAATACTTTGCCCACGTCATGCAATGCATTGACTCATTGGAAAAGGCCCTGATGCTGGGAAGGATTGTGGGCAAGAGGATAAGGGGATGACAGATGATGAGATAGCTGGATGACATCACCGACCTGATGGACATGAGTTTAGGTGAACTCCGTAAGTTGGTGATGGTCAAGGAGGCCTGGTGCGTTGCGATTCATGGGTTCACAATGAGTCAGACACGACTGAGTGACTGAACTGAACTGATGTTAGGGCTTCCTTATATCATTGAATGCATTTAACTTTTTATTTTATATAGGAATATAGAAGATTAACATTGTTGTGATAGTTTCAGGTAGACAGTAAAAGGACTCAGCCATACATATAACATATCCTTTCTCTACTAAATTCCCCTCTCATCATTCAATGTAAGATATTGTGTGAATATTTTACACAATATCTTCATGCTGTTAAATACATCATTGCTTGATTAGCCAAAATCAACCAATACCCTATTGAGTGTAATATCACAAAGGGACAGAGTGTAGACAGGTCCTCCTGCAGAAAGAGGGAAGGTACTAAGAAAGAAATGAAGAATCTAAGGCAGCTCTCAAGATCATCATTTGGGCATTGTGTCCAGCTCATAACCTTGAAAACTTGTGTTGTCTTCTCTTCAGGACATTTTAGAAAAGGATATTTATTTACCTTATATTTTTAACTGAGACTAGACTTTTTACTTATATGCAAACAGTTGTGATAGAAAATATAAGCAGTATATTACAATAAAAGCTAAACTTTTTTCAAGTTCTGTAATTATCATCTTGAGGAATTAGGGGAAAAGAAAGTTGATCAAATGGAAAGCTGCCAAAGACAGTTGTATAGGAAGTTAAAAGATTTTGTACTATTTGATTGTTTAACTTACATGGAAAACATATTTGTAAAATAAAGAGAATCCATGGTTAAAAGATGTTTCTATATTATATATACTGATAAGTTTTCTTTTCTTTAAAAAAAAACATTTTTACTTTATTTTACTTTACAATACTGTATTCGTTTTGCCATACATTGACATGAATCCACCACGGGTGTATACGAGCTCCCAATCCTGCATCCCCCTCCCACCTCCCACCCCATACCATCTCTCTGGATCATCCCCGTATACCAGCCCCAAGCATCCTGTATACTATATCGAACATAGACTGGTGCTTCATTTCTTACATGATAGTATACATGTTTCAATGCCATTCTCCCAAATCATCCCACCCTCTCCCTCACAGTCCAAAAGTTCGTTCTATACATTTGTGTCTCTTTTGCTGTATCGCATACAGGGTCATCACTACATATTTCTAAATTCCATATATACGTGTCAGTATACTGTATTGGTGTTTCTCTTTCTGGCTTACCCCACTCTGTATAATCAGATCCAGTTTCATCCATCTCCTTAGAACTTATTCAAATGTATTCTTTTTAATGGCTGAATAATACTCCATTGTGTATATGTACCACAGCTTTCTTATCCATTCATCTGCTGATGGACATCTAGGTTGTTTCCATGTCCTGGCTATTATAAACAGTGTTGTGATGAACATTGGAGTACACGTGTCTCTTTCAATTCTGGTTCCCTCCATGTGTATGCCCAGCAGCGGGATTGCTGGGTCATAAGGCAGTTCTATTTGCAATTTTTAAAGGAATCTCCACACTGTTTTCCGTAGTGGCTGTACTAGTTTGCATTCCCACCAACAGTGATAGAGGGTTCCCTTTCCTCCACATCCTCTCCAGCATTTATTGCTTGCAGACTTTTGGATCACAGCCATTCTGACTGGTGTAAAATGGTACCTCATTGTGGTCTTGATTTGCATTTCTCTAATAATGAGTGATGTTGAGCATCTTTTCATGTGTTTGTTAGCCATCCGTATGTCTTCTTTGGAGAAATGCCTATTTAGTTCTTTGGCCCATTTTTTGATTGGGTTGTTTATTTTTCTGGAATTGAGCTGCATAAGTTGCTTGTATATTTTTGAGATTAGTTGTTTGTCAGTTGCTTCATTTGCTATTGTTTTCTCCCATTCAGAAGGCGGTCTTTTCACACTACTTATAGCTTCCTTTGTTGTGCAGAAGCTTTTAATTTTAATTAGATCTGGAACATAGGCAAAACACTCTCTGACATAAATCACAGCAGGATCCTCTATGATCCATCTCCCAGAATACTGGAAATAAAAGAAAAAATAAACAAATGGGATCTGATAAGTTTTCAAATCTGAATTTTAAAGTTCAGTTTTGAGATGTTTATTTTAGAAACTATTTTCAAGTCATAGTAAAGAGACTTTCATTCACAGGAGTCACAAAATTATAAGGGGTCTTCAGAACGTAAGGGGATATTTAAGTATAGAAAATTAGCATCCTTGAGATATTCTAAATCAGACATAAAGAAAACTGCATTCAAATAGAGGATTAAAGTGGCCCTGCTGAGACTATCTTCTGTGTACTGGATAGGCATACTGATAAATAACATGCATTTTGAGGCAAGATAATTTTTTGTCCTTTCAGCTTGTCAGAGATTAATGACAACAGGCATTTGTTTTGAATTTTTTATTCTTATTTCTATTATTGTGAACTCTTGACCAGAACTGCTTATGTTAATAAATCTACTTACAATATGAAAATACAGAAGCTCAAAATATACGTGATTTATCCATTCATTTTTAATTATGAAGATGAAAATATAGTTACATATATACATAAATTATGTTGTTAACAAGTGTTGCAGGACGTATCCATTTATACTTAAAATAATACAAGTATAAATATGTTATATAAAATATTATATAAGTTGAGAGAATTTGTAAAGACATTTTTTAATCATCATAGGTTTAATTTTTGCTATACAGTGTTTAAAAATACTGATTTGGTTATTTTCTTATAAATAGCCAGGTTTTTGATAGCTTATGGTGAACAGTGTCAAATTCATGTTCTCTGAAGATTTTACTTCAAGACTAGAGAACAGGCTTGATCACTCAAGAGCTTTTGTGTAGCAGAGTTTTATTAAAGTATGAGAAAGAAACAGATAAAGCTTCTTACATAGGTATCAAAAGAGGGATGAAGAGTGCCCCCCTCGCTAGTCTTTAGCAAGGGAATTATATACTTTTTAAAATTAACTATTACAATAAAGCAAAATAATGTCTCAGGTTGTAAAAATTTTACCAGATCCACTCCCACAATTTACATTTTAGGTTAACAGGATTATAATTTAACAATAGGAGTATCCTACCAGACCCACTCCCATAATATACATTCTAAAATATCAGGATTAGTCAGAGGTTTTCAGGAAGCAGAAACTGTCCTCAAATAGCATACATTGTTGTGATATAATCCCTAGTACAAAGTTTAAACTGTATTGTTTGTTGTGTAATCATCAGTTCAGTTCAGTTTTCACAGAGTTGAAAAAAGTATTTTCCTTGAAACGGAGAAACCCCTCCATGGGAAGCCTTCAACTGAGGAAGAGGGGAGAACTCTGAAGATTCAGCAATTAGACCTATTGTGGAATGCAGCCTAAGAATAAGCCCAGGACAGGAAGACATTTTCTTGAGGGTCAAACTGCAGACTCGGGACTTTTGGAGTCAGCAGAAGCAGGTCCACATAGATTATCATCTGAAATGTAAAAGTTGAAAGACATAAAATGACATTGTTTAGGTTTGGTCAGGGTGCCACTTTTTAACTCGAGTGTGGTGTGCCCAGGAATCAATTCCTGGCACCTTGACAGTTGTGATATTAAAAAGAATAACCTAGTAAGGGCCTTCCCAGAGGTGCTCGAGAGATTGGCCTCCAGATCCCAAAGTCTTATCAGGACCTTGGTGCCTGGCTCAAATGGTGGCTTGTTTGACTCAGAGGCTGGGTCAGGAGTCACCTCTTGGAGTTTCCATAACATCTCTTGAAAGGCTGAAATCTGAGTCACATAGTTAATTCTAAGGCTTCAGGGTCTATGACAATATCTGTGCACAAAAATGGTCTGTCATAGAGACAGTCCCTTCTTCTGTTGGGGGTGCAATTTGAGCCCTCATTAAAGCTATGGGTAGACCTGTAAACCAACTACCTTGTGTTCCCTGAGTTAGCTTACATGGATGTCTATTAATAAAGTCATCAGTCTTTTCGAACTTTCCTGAAGATTGGGGTCTCCAGGAACAGTGTAAGTGATATTTTATTCTTCGAGCTTTTGACACTCCTTGAGGTACAACAATTTTATTTTATTTTTTTAATCTTTGAAAGTTTTTATTATGGTGTACATTTCTTTTTTTTTTAATTTTTATTTTTACTTTATTTTACATTACAATACTGTATTGGTTTTGCCATATATTGACATGAATCCACCACAGGTGTACATGAGTTCCCAAACATGAACCCCCCTCCCACCCCATATCATCTCTCTGGATCATCCCCATGCACCAGCCCCAAGCATCCTGTATCCTGCATCGAACATAGACTGGCGATTCGTTTCTTACATGATAGTATACATGTTTCAATGCCATTCTCCCAAATCATCCCACCCTCTCCCTCACAGTCCAAAAGCCTGCTCTACACATCTGTGTCTCTTTTGCTGTCTTGCATACAGGGTCATCATTACCATCTTTCTAAATTCCATATATATGTGTCAGTATACTGTATTGGTGTTTTTCTTTCTGGCTTACTTCACTCTGTATAATCGGCTCCAGTTTCATCCATCTCATCAGAACTGATTCAAATTTATTCTTTTTAATGGCTGAGTAATACTCCATTGTGTATATGTACCACAGCTTTCTTATCCATTCATCTGCTGATGGACATCTAGGTTGTTTCCATGTCCTGGCTATTATAAACAGTGCTGCAATGAACATTGGGGTACATGTGTCTCTTTCTCTTCTGGTTTCCTCGGTGTGTATGCCCAGCAGTGGGATTGCTGGGTCATAAGGCAGTTCTATTTGCAATTTTTTAAGGAATCTCCACACTGTTCTCCATAGTGGCTGCACTAGTTTGCATTCCCACCAACAGTGCAAGAGGGTTCCCTTTTCTCTACACCCTCTCCAGCATTTATTGCTTGTAGACTTTTGGATCGCAGCCATTCTGACTAGTGTGAAGTGGTACCTAATTGTGGTCTTGATTTGCATTTCTCTAATAATGAGTGATGTTGAGCATCTTTTCATGTGTTTGTTAACCATCCATATTCTTCTTTGGAGAAATGTCTATTTACTTCTTTGGCCCATTTTTTGATTGGATCATTTATTTTTCTGGAATTGAGCTGCATAAGTTGCTTGTATATTTTTGAGATTAGTTGTTTGTCAGTTGCTTCATTTGCTATTATTTTCTCCCATTCAGAAGGCTGTCTTTTCACCTTGCTTATATTTTCCTTTGTTGTGCAGAAGCTTTTAATTTTAATTAGATCCCATTTGTTTATTTTTGCTTTTTTATTTTATTTATTTTTATTTTTTAATTTTTTAATTAATTATTATTATTATTTTTTTTTACTTTACAATTCTCTATTGGTTTTGCCATACATTGACATGAATCCACCATGGGTGTACATGCGTTCCCAAACATATTTCCAGATTTCTGGGAGGTGGATCATAGAGGATCCTGCTGTGATTTGTCAGAGAGTGTTTTGCCTATGTTCTCCTCTAGGAGTTTTATAGTTTCTGGTCTTACGTTTAGATCTTTAATCCATTTTGAGTTTATTTTTGTGTGTGGTGTTAGAAAGTGATCTAGTTTCATTCTTTTACAAGTGGTTGACCAGTTTTCCCAGCACCACTTGTTAAAGAGATTGTCTTTACTCCGTTGTATATTCTTGCCTCCTTTGTCAAAGACAAGTTGTCCATATGTGTGTGGATTTATCTCTGGGCTTTCTATTTTGTTTCACTGATCTATATTTCTGTCTTTGTGCCAGTACCATACTGTCTTGATGACTGTGGCTTTGTAGTAGAGCCTGAAGTCAGGCAAGTTGATTCCTCTGGTACAACAATTTTAAAGGCAGAGCCATTATCACTCTGGAGGCTTTGCAGCAGCCCAAACCTGGGAATAATTTCATGGATTAAAATTTTTATAACTTCCTTAGCCTGTTCACTATGGCAAGGAAAAACCTCAATCCATCCAATAAAAGTATCTACCCAGACCATAAGCAAGAAAATCTGTTTTTGGCATATGAATAAAAGAAACCACAGCCTCATTTATTATTTGTAAATCTTGAACTAGTCTCCGTTTATCATTTGACTTCTTCACACTCAAAATAGGAGTGTTGCATAGACTATTACAAGGATTTAATAGCCCCTTCTTCTTTAAATTCTCAATGATGGGTTTTATCCCTTCCTTAACCTTGGGTTTGTATCTTCCCTGGTGGCTCAAATGGTAAAACATCTGCCTACTATGTGGGAGAGCCAGGTTCGATCTCTGGGTTGGGAAGATCCTCTGAAGAAGGAAATGGCAACCCACTCCAGTACTTTTGCCTAGAAAATCCCATGGCAAGAGGAGTGTGGTAGGCTACAGTCCATGGGGTCACAAAGAGTCAGACACGACAGAGTAACTTCACTTTCACTTGGGTTTTAATGGGTACTGCTTTTGATGTGGAAATAGATGAGGGTCTTTGAGCCTTCTAGTGACAGGTATAGCATTTTGTGCTCGACCCACAGTTTTTCCATCAAGCCACACTTAAGGATTTACATTTTGTTCAATTAGTGGGAGAGAAAGAGCAGGCTCCATATTCATAAAAACAGAGGCCTGGACCTTGCTCAGTATATCCCTCCCCAGAAGGGGTGAGGGAGACTCCAGCATGATCAGAAACGTGTGAGAAAACAGCACAGAGTCCCAGTTGCAGCTTAAAGGATGACTGAAATAATAGCGTTTGGCTTGTCCTGACAGTCCCACTACAATAGTGGATCGGAGACTTCACAGAGAAAGTTGCCCCACTGTCCAAAAGAAAATCGACTGATTAGACCCCACAGTTACTAATGCCTGGGGTTCCTCAGGTGTTGTTAGAATGGGAGCTTGTGTGGGGACCCCTGGGATCCTTCAATCCTGATTATCTTGAGAGCCTGACCCCTGGGGCCTACACCTCTGAGGGAAGTCTCTCCTACAGTATGGTCCTTTACAGACTGGACAGGGAGCAAGGGGCAGCTTAGATGCCTGAGCACGACTTCACTTGAGATGCCCCTCCTTTCCACAGTAATCACAAGCCTGTCCTTTTTCACCTGGGTTCCTCTGGGCATTTTTCTCTTCAGGTTGATTCACAACATTTTTCACAGCCATCACTAGAGCCTGGGCGTTTTCTTTGGTTCTTTTCTATTCTTGTTTTTCCTCATCACATTCTCTACTGTAATATACTGTTTGAGCCAGCTGCAACAGTTTTTTTCAGAGAATGATTCAGTCCAAATGCCTGTTTTTATAACTTATGGCATAAATCTGGAGCTGACTGAGTGAGAAATTTGTCTTTTAAGGTCGTCTCTCCCTCTGCACTCTCAGGAGAAATATTAGTGAACTTTTGAAGGCCTTCCCACTGTCTCTCTAGGAATCTGCCAGAAGCTTCCTTCTCTCCTTGTTCTGCATCAGCCAATTTAGCATAATTTAGAGGCTTAGTTTGAGCTCTCTTAAGCCCTTCAATAATGCAATTGATGAAGTGGGTCTACTCCCATATCCCTTTCTATTTGTGATAATCCCAATCTGGCTCTGCTATGGGAACCACTTGTCTCCCTATAGGGAGGAGAGGTATTTCATGTTCCCTTATTCCCCTGGCCTCATTCTCAAGCCATTCATCTCCAAAAGCAGTAGCTTCCCCCAAAACTTGCGCTCTAAAGTCAGGAGTCATCATCTGTCCCAAGACATACATTACATCTCTCCAAGTAAGCTCATAAAGTCAAGTCAGTCCTATAAAGGCTTCTATGTACTTTTCTGGATCCTCTAGACAGTCTCCGAGATCTCTCTTTATCTGTTGTATCTTTGGGTCTTTATGGATTGGTTATTTTTCCCAGTGGGGGCCTGCTGAAGAGGCAGTAAGTTGTGTGGCTCTTCCCCAGCCCCTCTAGCTATCCTTTGCATATGATATCAGGGATAGATTAGAGAAACCTGCTTTTTCTCATCCTCATCCTCTTTCTCATCCTTAGTTTCATCCTTAGTTTTGGTTGTATGCACCTCCTCTACTTTGACTCTTTGAGTTCCTATTGAAACCAAAGTAATCTGAGGCTGCTTTGGAACTGGGGTTGTTTGAACTTTTTTTGAGACTGAAGCATCCCTTCCTGGAGGGATTCCTTGACTCTCAGCTTGCTCAGTTGTGAGTGCCTGATACAAAGGCAGAGGCAGAGTAAGAGGATAGGAGGGCACTGAAGCCTTTACACCCAAATCTGTACCCTTAGGACGTAAGTTTGGCATATCTTGCAAAGAGAAAAAGAGTAATACTTATGGCCTTTCTACCCATTTTCCTTGTCTTCTACAGAACCAGTCTAGTTGTAAAACAGTATCTTAATTAAGAGACCCTTCAACTGGCCATTGTCTGCTGCCCTCCAACAGATATTGTGGCCATGCAGATTTGCAAAAGAAAGTCAGGCGTGTCTTCTTTAAACTCTGGGGGTCAAACTTATCCCAGTTTTTCAAGACACAGTCCAAGGGTTTGAGTCTGGAACTTTGACTAGCACCCATCTGTAAGAGAGGAAAGAGCGGTGACCAGCACTTTTGCTTCCTTCCATTGGCGATGTCCCCCCCTGCTCTAGATGGAGGTGTAGACAGACTTTCCATTGAAACTTTCCTTCCCTGGCCAGACTTAGCCTGTCCCTTACCAACACAGGTGCCCTACTCATCCTTCCCAGTTCTACCACGGAGGTGGCATAGAGATGCACCAAGGGAAGATCCGATGGCATCCTGAATTGATTTCTAGTTCCACATCACCACAACCTTTGTTTGATTTGCTAGAGTAGTTTCCTGGAATGTTTCCCAAGCTAGTACTACTAGAGGAAGCATCCGTCTTATGTGTGCCCATTCACATTCCTGATTACAGTCCTGACTGAGGTAGAAGGGATGAATCATTGCTACATCAGTAAACCACAGGAGAGCTTTATCTAATCTGCTAAGAGTTAGTGCTACCAAAGGAAGAAACCCACTGTACTTCCAAACTGGAATTCTGAACCTATATTTTTAGAAACCTCATGCTCACTAACAGCACTTCTATCTACATAGTTTGGAGGCACAGCTACAAGGGCTCACTAGTTACACTTAGCTTCTTAACATATTCCTAGCTAATCTGGGTTCCCACGACTACCAAGCTTGGAGTCTAAGTAAAAGTACATAGTAACAACATGAATCACAAGTCCATTGAAAATCCAAGATCAGACAGTTTAGGTTAATAGTTCTAATTTCCCATGCAACTATTAAATGGTCAAAGAGACCAAGAAAAGCTGACCAAGAAAGGAAAATCTGGCCCACACACTTTGTCCACATCTGGTCACGCCCCTCACAGAGACTTTGGGTATCTCTTGGTACTGGCAGGTCAGTATAAACCCCAGAAAGTGCTTGCGTTTTGGGGGCTGCCTTCATTCATTATGAGGCACCATGAAACCATGAAGCAGGGCTCATCACTTGCCTCACATAGGGCACACAAACACACTGAAGAGTTAGTAAAGTAAAACAGAAAACATGTATACTGAGAAAGCAGAAAGGCTAGAGCTCTGAGTGTTCTTACCTTGTCCTGAAGATCACAGATGAGCCTCCGAGATGATAGCTTATGGTGAACAATGTCAGGTTTATGATCTCCAAAGAAGAAGATTTAACTTTGGGACCAAGGACCAAGCTTGGTCACTCAAGAGCTTTTGTGCAGCAGAGTTTTATTATAGTACAAAAAAGGGACAGAGAAAGCTTCTGATATAGACATCAGAAGAGGTACAGAGAGTGCCCCAATTGGTAGTCCTTCAGTTCAGTTCAGTCACTCAGTCATGGCCGACTCTTTGTGACCCTAGGAATTGCAGAACTCCAGGCCTCCCTGTCCATCACCAACTCCTGGAGTTCACTCAAACTCATGTACATCAAGTTGATAATGCCATCTAGCCATCTCATCCTCTGTCATCCCCATCTCCTCCTGCCCCCAATCCCTCCCAGAATAAGAGTCTTTTCCAATGAGTCAACTCTTCCCATAAGGTGGCCAAAGTACTGGAGTTTCAGCTTTAGCATCATTCCTTCCAAAGATCACTCAGGACTGATCTCCTTCAGAATGGACTGGTTGGATCTCCTTGCAGTCCAAGGGACTCTCAAGAGTCTTCTCCAACACCACAGTTCAAAAGCATCAATTCTTCGATGCTCGGCTTTCTTCACAGTCCAACTCTCACATCCATACATGACTACTGGAAAAACCATAGCATTGACTAGATGGAATTTGTTGGCAAAGTAATGTCTCTGCTTTTGAATGTGCTATCTAGGTTGGTCATAACTTTCCTTCCAAGGAGTAAGCGTCTTTTAATTTCATGTCTGCAGTCACCATCTGCAATGATTTTGGAGCCCAAAAAATAAAGTCTGACATTGTTTCCACTGTTTCCCCATCTATTTCTCATGAAGTGATGGGACCAGATGCCATGATCTTCGTTTGCTGAATGTGGAGCTTTAAGCCAACTTTTCCACTCTCCTCTTTCCCTTTCATCAAGAGGCTTTTTAGTTCCTCTTCACTTTCTGCCATAAGGGTGGTGTCATCTGCATTTCTGAGGTTACTGATATTTCTCCTGGCAATCTTGATTCCAGCTTGTGTTTCTTCCAGCCCAGCATTTCTCATGATGTACTCTGCATATAAGTTAAATAAGCAGAGTGACAATATACAGCCTTGATGTACTCCTTTTCCTATTTGGAACCAGTCTGTTGTTCCATGTCCAGTTCGAACTGTTGCTTCCTCAGCTGCATATAGGTTTCTCAAGAGGCAGGTCAGGAGGTCTGGTATGCCCATCTCTTTCAGAATCTTCCACAGATTATTGTGATCCACACAAAGGCTTTGGCATAGTCAATAAAGCAGAAATAGATATTTTTTTTGGAACTCTCTTGTTTTTTTCAATGATCCAGCAGATGTTGGTAATTTGATTTCTGGTTCCTCTGCCTTTTCTAAAACCAACTTGAACATCTGAAATTTCACAGTTTATGTATTACTGAAGTCTGGCTTGAAGACTTTTGAGCATTACTTTACTAGCATGTGAGATTAGTGCAATTGTGCAGTAATTTGAGCATTCTTTGGAATCGCCTTTCTTTGGGATTGGAATGAAAACTAACCTTTTCCAGTCCTGTGGCCACTGCTGAGTTTTCCAAATTTGCTGGCACATTGAGTGCAGCACTTTCACAGCATCATCATTCAGGATTTGAAATAGCTCTACTGGAATTCCATCACTTCCATTAGCTTTATTCATAGTGATTCTTTCTAAGGCCCACTTGACCTCACATTCCAAGATGTCTGGCTCTAGGTGAGTGATCACACCATCATGATTATCTGGGTCATCAAGCTCTTTTTGGTACAGTTCTGTGTATTCTTGCCACCTCTTTTTAATATCTTCTGCTTCTGTTAGATCCATAATATTTCTGTCCTTTATCAAACCCATCTTTGCATGAAATTTTCCCTTGGTATCTCTAATTTTCTTGAAAGATCTCTAGTCTTTCCCATTCTGTTGTTTTCCTCTATTTCTTTGCACTGATCTCTAAGGAAGACATTCCTATCTGTCCTTAATATTCTTTGGAACTCTGCATTCAGATGCTCATATCTTTCCTTTTCTCTTTTGTTTTTCACTTTTCTTCTTTTCACAGCTATTTGTAAGGCCTCTTAAGACAGCCATTTGGTTTTTTGCATTTTTTTCCCATGGGTATGGTCTGGATCCTGGTCTCCTGTACAATAGCATGAACCTCTGTACATAGTTCACCATGCAATCTGTCTATCAGATCTAGTCTCTTAAATCTGTTTTTCACTTACTGTATAGTCATAAGGGATTTGATTTAGGTCATACCTAAATGGTCTAGTGGTTTTCCCTACTTTCTTCAATTTAAGTCTGAATTTGGTTCATGTTCTGAGCCACAGTCAGCTCCCAGTCTTGTTTTTGCAGACTGTATAGAGCTTTCCTTCTTTGGCTGCAAACACTATAATCAGTCTGATTTCGGTGTTGACCATCTGGTGATGTTCATGTGTAGAGTTTTCTCTTGTGTTTTTGGAAGAGAGTGTTTGCTATGAGCAGTGCGTTCTCTTGGCAAAACTCTATCAGCCTTTGCCCTGCTTCATTCCATATTCCAAGACCAAATTTGCTGGTTACTCCCAGTGTTTCTTGACTTCCTACTTTTGCATTCCTGTCCCCTATAATTAAAAGGACAACTTTTTTTGGTGTTAGTTCTAAAAGGTCTTGTAGGTCTTCATAGAACCATTCAACCTCAGCTTCTTGAGCATTACTAGTTAAGGCATAGACTTGGATTACTGTGATACTGAATGATTTGCCGTGGAAATGAATACAGATCATTCTGTCATTTTTGAGATTGCATCCAAGTAATGCATTTTGGACTCTTCTGTTGACCATGCTGGCTACTCCATTTATTCTAAGTGATTCCTGCTCATAGTAGTAGATATAATGGTCATCTGAGTTAAATTCACCCATTCCAGTTCATTTTAGTTTGCTGATTCCTAGAATGTTGACGTTCACTCTTGCCATCTCCTGTTTGACCACTTCCAATTTGCCTTGATTAATGGACCTGACATTCCAGGTTCCTATGGAATATTGCTCTTACAGCGTCGGACCTTCCTTCTATCACCAGTCACATCCACAACTGGGTATTGTTTTTGCTTTCTCCATCCCTTCATTCTTTCTGGAGTTATTTCTCCACTGATCTCCAGTAACATATTGGGCACCTACCAACCTGGGATGTTCCTCTTTCAGTATCCTATCATTTTGCCTTTTCATACTGTTCCTTACCAAGGGGACTTTATACTTTTTAAATTAGTTATTACAATAAATCAAAAAAAGTCTCAAATTTGTAAAAATTTTCCTAGACCCACTCCCACAATTTACATTTTAGGAAAACAGGATTAGCACTTTACAACAGAAAGATCCTATCAAACCCACTGCCATACTATGCATTCTAATATATCAGGATTAGTCAGGTTTTCAGGAAGGAGAAACTGTTCTCAAGCTGGATACATTGTTTTTATATAATCCCTAGTACACAATTTAAAATGAGTTGTTTGTTGTGTATTCATCAGTTCTGGGATTAAAGGGGGGAAAAAAAAAACATTTTATGTGAGTAAGACTAAGGAATGTAGAGGAAAAAAGTAAAAAAAGAAAAACCTTTGTCCTTTCCTTTTCTTTGAGAAGTCCAGACTCCTCTCTCCTCAGAGACCCCCAGACTTCTTATCAACCTGCCTGGAATTAACTCTCTCACTTTTCTGTTTTAAAAGGTTTTTCATTTTATTTATTTTTATTTTACTTTATAATACTGTATTGGTTTTTGCCATACATTGACATGAATCTGCCACGGGTGTACATGAGTTCCCAATCCTGAACCCCCCTCCCACCTCCCTCCCCATATCATCTCTCTGGGTCATCCCAGTGCACCAGCCCCAAGCATCCTGTATCCTGTATTGAACCTAAACTGGCGATTCATTTCTTACATGATAGTATACATGTTTCAATGCCATTCTCCCAAATCATCCCACCCTCTCCCTCTCCCAGAGTCCCAAAGTCTGTTCTATACATCTGTGCCTCTTTTGTTGTCTCACATACAGGGTTATCATTATCATCTTTCTAAATTTCATATATATGTGTTAGTATACTGTATTGGTGTTTTTCTTTCTGGTTTACTTCACTCTGTTCACTCTGTAAAAGTTTTTTTTTCAGTTCAGTTCAGTCACTCAGTGGTGTCTGACTGTTTGCGACCCCATGGACTGCAACACACCAGACCTCCCTGCGGGCTTTCTAATATCTACTGATTTTCACAGCTTATTAATTTATTGTTCACACTGTATTTTTCCATCTGTGCATTTTTCTACTATAACTCATTTTAAAATTATTTTGACATTTTCTAATGTATTCATTTTCATACTTCCATTTTTGAATCTTACTATTTTTGTATTAGATCTATGTTTTCAAATGTATCTTATTAATATTGTATCTGAGAATTTGGATAGAAACGCCAAACAAATTTCCAAGAGGATTTAGGTAGAGACTTATATTTTTAGAGAAACATCTCTATTTTCTTTGTATTTTATTCTACTGTTTTGATGGGTTTTATTTATTTATACATAATTATTTTGTTTATCTGATCTTTAATTCTATGTGTAGGGAGCTTTGCTTTCTGTCAAAGTTTCTTTATTTTAAATCAAAATCAACTGTGGTGACCTTAATGGGAAGGAAGTCCAAAAGGGATTGAATTTATGGATGTGTATGCCTGATTCATTTTGTTGTACAGTAGAAACTAACACAACATTTTAAAACAAGTATATTCCAATAAAAAGTAATTTAAAAGTTAAAGGACCATAATTCTATATTGTACTGTAAAAGTGCAGACATTAATTACCAGTGATTTAATAGGTAGGCATGAATATACTAAATATTTGGATTGTCCAAGTAGAAAGAAACACATGCAAATATTCCAATACATTATATCAAGAAGAAGTCTGAGATGGGAAAAATAAAACTCTTGAAAACTCTTAATTAATATTTCTGGGAAATATATTTTTATTTCATTTTTTGAACTAGAAAATCTTTCATACAGTGATTTTATATAAGTAAGATAGTTCATTTTGGAGGTTAGAACTGTTTCAGAATAGAAGTACAAATATATACATATCTTAAAACATTTATAAGCTCACTCAAGACCCCGCCTCACAGCACACAGTCAGACACCATGTTAGGTATAACTAACTTCTGGATGACTCAGTGTACATCCAGCAGCATTATATTTAGTTCATTATTAGATGAAAACATGTAAAATGGTTATTAGTGAGTCACAAGTGAGATGTGGTAAGGAATAATATGTGGGAAAACAGAGTATTTTTCTGAGAAAAACATGTAACTCCTGGACTTCAGAGGGTTCTAGAATGATCTTTGGTGATGTCAGTGCTGGGCTTCAGTTCTATCTAACAGTGTCTGGTGACCTGATAAGGAAGATCTGCTAAAGCTAATTAAGAGAAGGGACCTCGGAGCTTCCTGGAGAAAATTTCCTAAGGAATTCATAGTAGTCAAGTAACTCAGTATTGTTCCCTGATGGAAAGGTTTGGATGATCAGGAATGCAGCATTCTGGGATATCTTACTAGGATTTTCCTTCCTATCTCGCACCCTATGGGGCTTCTCAGGTGGCTCAGGTGGTAAAGAATCTGCCTGCAATGCAGGAAATCTGGGTTGACCCCTGGATTGGGAAGATACCCTGGAGAAGAACATGGCAAGCTACTCCAGTATGGTTGCATGGAGAATCCCATGGACAGAGGAGCATGGCAGACCACAGCCCATGGCATCACAAAGAGTTGGAGATGACTGAGCAATTAAACAAAGCACATTGCATCCTATAATCTTCTCATCCAGCACATTTGAAGTATATGGAGGGATTAAAAAAAAAAAAAAACCTATATGTGAAATCACAATAGCTTTTTTCCTAAAAGATTTGTGTTTTGGTACAAGGTGCTAAATTATAACAGAAAATGATAGAAAAATATAATTGATTAGCTTCCATTGGAAACATATACCTTTAACAACTTCTATGTATTATATGCTTTCTGGATTATAGTACTTAGCTCCAGAAAATTTTCAAAAGATCAGGGTGCCTGTGGTCCCTGTGAAAATGTAAGGACCCAGTTAATAGGGGAAAACATAAAAGTAGAATTGTGCCTCTAAAAAGCAGAAACGTTATATGGATGTGTAATCTGTAGCATCTTTCTCCAGGGGGTCTTTCCAACCCAGGGATCAAAACCAAGTCTCCTATATTGCAGGTGGGTTCTTTACCACCTGAGCCACCAGAGAAGCCCAAGAATACTGGAATGAGCAGCTATCCCTTCTCCAGCAGATCTTCCTAACCCAAGAATCGAACCAGGATGTCCTGAATTGCAGGCAAATTCTTTACTAACTGAGCTATCAGGGAAACCTCTAAAAAGATAATGCTATGAAAGAGCTTCACTCAATGTGCCAACAAATTTGGAAAACTTGGCAGTGGCCACAGGAATAGAAAAGGTCAGTATTCATTCCAACCCCAAAGAAAGGAAATGCCAAAATTGCTAAAACTACTGCACAATTGCACTCATCTCACACGCTAGAAAAGTAATGCTCAAAATTCTCAAAGCCAGGCTTCAGTAGTACATGAACTTTGAACTTCCAGATGTTCAAGCTGGATTTAGAGAAGGCAGAGGAATCAGAGTTCAAATTATTAGCATCTGTTGGATCATTGAAAAAGCAACAAAGTTCCAGAAAAACATCTACTTCTACTTTTTTGACTTCGCCAAAGCCTTTGACTGTGTAAATCACAACAAACTGAGGAAAATTTGTAAAGAGATGGGAATACCAGACCACCTGATCCACCTCCTGAGAAATCTGTATGCATGTCAAGAAGTAACAGTTAGAACTGTACATGGAAAAACAGACTGGTTCCAAATCAAGAAAGGAGTACATCAAGGCTATATACTCTCACCCTGCTTATATAACATGTATGCATAGTACATCAGGTGAAATGTTAGGCTGGATGAAGCACAAGCTAGAATCAATCTTGCCAGAAGAAATATCTAGCCTCAGATAGGCAAGTGGCAAGAGAGGGAACTGACTGTGGTTCAGATAATGAACACCTGATGCCAAATTAAGACTGAAATTGAAGAAAGTAGGGAAAACCATTAGACATTCAGGTATGACCTAAATCAAATCCCTTATGATTATCCAGTGGAAGTGACAAGTAGACTTAAGGGGTTAGATCTGATAGAGTCCATAAAGAACTATGGACCAAGTTTTGTGACATTGTATAGGAGGCAGTGATCAAGACTATCCATAAGAAAAAGAAATGCAAAAAGGCAAAATGGTTGTCTGAGGAGGCCTAAAAATAGCTAAGAAAAAAAGAGAAGCAAAAAAGCAAAGGAGAAAAGGAAAATTATACCCATTTGGATGCAGAGTTTCAAAGAATAGCAGGGAGAGGTAAGAAAGCCTTCCTCATGATCAATGCAAAGAAGTAGAGGAAAATAATAGAATGGAAAAAACAAGAGGTCTCTTCAAGGGAACTTTTCATGCAAGTTCAGTTCAGTTCAGTTCAGTCACTCAGTCGTGTCCGACTCTTTGCGACCCCATGAATCGCAAGATGGGCACAATAAAGGACAGAAATGGTATGGACCTAACAGAAGCAGAAGGTATTAAGAAAAAGTGGCAAGAATACACAGAAGAACTATACAAAAAAGATCTTTATGATACAGATAACCACAATGGTGTGATCACTTACGTAGAGCCAGACATTCTGGAATGTGAAGTCAAGGGGGCCTAAGGAAACATCACTACGAACAAAGCTAGTGGAGGTGATAGAATTCCAGCTGCACTATTTCAAATGCTAAAAGATGATGCTGTGAAAGTGCTGTACTCAATAAGCCAGCAAATTTGGAAAACTCAGTAGTGACCAAAGGATTGGAAAAGTTCAGTTTTCATTCCAATCCCAAAGAGAGGCAAAGCCAAAGAATGTTCAAACTATTGCACAATTGCACTCATCTCATGCACTAGTTAAGGAATGCTCAAAACTATCCAAGCCAGGCTTCAGCAGTATGAAAACTATGAACTCCCATATGTTCAAGCTGGATTCAGAAAAGGCAGAGAAATTTTCAAAATCCATTGGATCATAGAAAAAACTAGAATATTTCAAAGTAACATCTACTTCGGCTTCACTGACTATGCCAAAGCCTTTGACTGTGTTCAGTTCAGTTTAGTTGCTCAGTCGTCACAGACTCTTTGTGACCCCATGGAGTGCATCATGCCAGGCCTCTCAGTCCATCATCAACTCCCAGAGTTTTCTCAAACTGACCTCCACTGAGTCGGTGATGCCATCCAACCATCTCAGCCTCTGTTGTCCCCTTCTCCTCCTGCTTTCAAACTTTCCCAGCATTAGGGTCTTTTCAAATAAGTCAGTACTTCATATCAGATGGTCAAAGTATTGGAGTTTCAACATCAAAATCAGACCTTCAGGTGAATATTCAAGACTGAGTTCCTTTAGGATTTACTGGTTGGTTTACTGCTCAGTAAATCTTTAATCCAATTTTATTTTGAAGGGTGGGGCTGTAACTGTGACTGTTAATTGAACTGGGGCCAAACTATGGTGGAGGTAATGAAGATAATGGTGGACCTCCTTCAGAAGGTCCCATGCATGCATTTCTGCATTCCATGCCCCCAACCCTGCAGCAGGCCACTGCTGACCCATGACTGTGCCAGAGACTCCTGGACACTCACAGGCAAGTCTGGATCAGTCTCTTGTGGGGTCACTGCTCCTTTTTCTTGGGTCCTGGAGCAAATAATGTTCTGTTTGTGCCTTCCAAGAGTCTGTTTCAGCAGTCCTGTGTAAGTTCTGGTTCCTGTATGACAGGGTTAATGGCAAACTCCTCCAAGAGGGCTTATGCCACACCCAGGCCTACTGCACCCAGAGCCCCTGCCCCTGCAGCAATCCATTGCTGACCCATACCTCCTCAGGAGACCCTGAAATACAGTTCTGTCTCAGTCTCTGTGGGGTCTCTAGGCCCTGATATGCACAAGGTATGTTTGAGCCCTCTGAGCGTCTGTGATGGGCATGGGGCTTGATTCTAAATGCGATTTTGCCCTGCTATCATCTTGGTGGGGCTTCTCCTTTGGCCTTGGATGTGGGGTATCTCTTCAAAGTCGCTCCAGAGTGACACAGCCACAGCTCCAAAACTGCACAGCCACCACAGCAGTGCCTACCATCTTTCTGGGTCTTCTCTGCCCTTGGATGTAAGGTGTCTCCTCATAGTCACTCCAGAACCATGCAGGCACTGCCCCAGCACTGCACAGCCACCACTCCACACCACTTTGACTATGTGGATCAAAACAAACTGTGGAAAATTCTTCAAGAGATGGGAATACCAGACCATGTGATCTGCCTCCTAAGAAGTCTGTATGCAGGTCACTGAAGCAGCAGTTAGAACTGTACATGGAACAAAAGACTGGTTCCAAATCAGGAAAGGAGTACATCAAGGCTGTATATTGTCACCCTGCTTATTTAACTTATTTGCAGAGTACATCATGTAAAATGCCAGACTGAGTGAAGCACAAGCTGGAATCAAGATTGCTGGGAGAAATATCAATAACCTCAGATATGCAGATGACATCATCCTTATGGCAGAAAGCAAAGAACAAAAGAGCCTCCTGATGAAAGTAAAAGTGGACAGTGAAAAAGTTGGCTTAAAACTCACATTTAGAAAACTAAGATGATGGCATCTGGTCCCATCACTTCATGGCAAATAGATGGGGAGACAGTGGAAACCATGAGAGAATTTGTTTTGGGGAGCTCCAAAATCACTGCAGATAGTTACTGTAGCCATAAAGTTAAAACATACTTGCTCCTTGGAAGAAAAACTATGACAAACCTATACAGCATATTAAAAAGCAGAAACATTACTTTGCCAACAAAAGTCTGTCTAGTCAAAGCTATGATTTTTTCCAGTAGTCATGTATGGATGTGAGAGTTGGACTATTAAAAAAATTCTGAGCACCAAAGAATTCATGCTTTTGAACTGTGGTGTTGGAGAAGACTCTTGAGAGTCCCTTGGGCTGCAAGGAGATTCAGCCAGTCCATCCTAAAGGAAAGCAGTCCTGAATATTTTTCGGAAGGACTTGTTGCTGTAGCTGAAACTCCAATAATTTGACCACCTGATGGGAAAAACTGACTCATTGTAAAAGACTCTGATGTTGTGGAAGACTGAAGGTGGGTGGAGAAGGGGATGACAGAGGATGAGATGACTGATGGCATCACTAACTCAACAGACATGAGTTTGAGTAAGCTGTGGGAGCTCATGATGGACAGGAAAGTCTGTTGCAGTCCATGGGATCACAGAGTTGGGCACGACTGAGCAACTGAACTAAATTGTCTAGTACACTATAGTGCCCGATATAAAAGTGTGTCAATAAATGAAGAGAAAAATTTTAGATCCTTTATGGAAACAACCTGAACGTTCTCGTTAATTAACCCCTTGTGAGACATCTTCAAGCTATGCAGGAGAAACTTTCCCAGAGGCTAGTATCCATCTTGAGTTGGAGAAGGAATCAGAGAAAAGTGGGAGAAATAAAGATAAATAAGTGACAGAAAGTTAGTTGCTCAGTTATGTCTGACTCTTTGCAACCCTATGGACTGTAGCCCATCAGTCACCTTTATCCTTGGGATTCTCCATGCAAGAATACTAGAGTGAGTTGCCATGCCTTCCTTCAAGGGATTTTCCTGACCCAGCGTTGAAACTTGTGGCTCCTTCATTGCAAGTGAATTCTTTACCTTCTGGTAGGTGATTGATAAGTGATTGATGGGTGATTGATAAATGATAGATGGCTGATAGATAAAGACAAACTGAGTTTGGTTATTTTGGTAAAGCTAGTAAGGAATAAAGAAATCTATATTGCCAATGCATATGATATTCTATGGTGCTGAAAATTTTTAACTACAAGGTTTTATTTTTTGAATTATGAAAATAGTTTTGTCTTGCCTATGGAATATATGGTTGACGTTGATATTTTCATTGTCCATTTATATGGCATATGTAAACAAAGACATTTGAAACTTAAAAGAACTGACCAAACTGTCTTCTGTGTACATTTCCACTTTATGAAATTGATATAAGTGTCCTGAGCTCCCCACAGAGCCACAAGAGATTTATAAGATCAAGAAATTGAAAAAGGATGGGGAAGTAATAATCCCAGAACCAGGGATGCTCTGGTCTCTTGTACCATGCTGTTCCTAGAGGATGGTATCCTTCTGTCGATGTGCTTGTGCCTGCCTGAGTGGGTAAGGTAGGAAAAGCCCTGGGGAGGAAGTGTCCAGACAGTGAGTTGCCATAGAACTTCAGCTTGAGGTAGTCATGCTGGAATAGCTTTGCCCAAGATCTATGGTTAAAGAAAGAGAATGAAATCTCTGTTAATACCCAAGATATATTGAAGAAATTGGCCCAAATCACTTAGAAACTGTCAGGTCATAGAACTGAAACTAAGTCTTTTCTCTATTTCCATGTTTTAGATATTGAGTTTACATATGAATACTTCCATATCAAGTACAAATTTGGGTAAACAAACAAAAACCTGTCTGAATCAAGTCCTCTAATGAATCCCTTGTCTCTAGATTCATGTTGATATTTGACAGAAAACAACAGAATTCTGTAAAGCAATTATTCTTCAATTAAAAAGTAAATAATTTTTTTAAAAAAAGCAAAACAGTGTTTACAACATTAGTTCAATTTAGTCATTCAGTTGTGACTGACTTTTGTGACCCCATGTACTGCAGTACACCAGGCTTCACTGTTCATCACAAACTCCCAGAGATTACTCAAACTCATGACCATTGAGTGGGTGATGCCATCCAACCATCTCATCCTCTGTTGTCCCTTTCTCCTCCTGCCTTCAATCATTCCCAGCATCAGCGTCTTTTCTTTCTTTCTTTTTTTTTTTTTTTGGTGATGCTTTTGTTTATTTATTTATTTTTTATTTTACTTTACAATACTGTATTGGTTTTGCCATACATCAATATGAATCTTTTCCAATGAGTTATTTCTTCGCATCAGGTGACCAAAGTATTGGAGTTTATAACATAGGCCTCAGCTAATTTTCTACCATTATTTAAAAGTAAGGCACCCATTTTTGAGTCATTTATTGATCACCTCCAGGTGTTGGAACATCCAGTACCGTTTGATCAGAATAATTTTTCCGTTTTGACCTCCTTGAATAGTCTTGTTTTTAAAACTCTGATGAAAATACCTGCCTATTTGGAAAATTTACTTGGGATCCTACATTTATTAGAGTGCTTATTAGTTTTGATAGAAATTTAGCATTCCCCTCCCCCTTCATTTGAAAGACAGTATCATGTAAAAATGGAAGGTAATCCATTATGGATGTTCAGTTCAGTTCAGTCACTCAGTGGTATCTGACTCTTGGTGACCCCAGGAATCGCAGCATGCCAGGCCTCCCTGTCCATCACCAACTCCCAGAGTTCACTCAAACTCACGTCCATCAAGTCAGTGATGCCATCCAGCCATCTCATCCTCTGTTGTCCCCTTCTCCTCCTGCCCCCAATCCCTCCCAGAATCAGAGAATCTTTTCCAATGAGTCAACTCTTCACATGACGTGGCCAAAGTAATGGAGTTTCAGCTTCAGCATCAGTCCTTCCAGTGAATACCCAGGGTTGATCTCCTTTAGGATGGACTGGTTGGATCTCCTTGCAATCCAAGGGACTCTCAAGAGTCTTCTCCAACACCATAGTTCAAAAGCATCAATTCTTTGGTGCTCAGCTTTCTTCACAGCCCAACTCTCACATCCATCAATAGCCTTGACTAGACCTTTTTTGGCAAAGCAATGTCTCTGATTTTGAATATGTTATCTAGGTTGGTCATAACTTTCCTTCCAAGGATTAAGCGTCTTTTAATTTCATGGCTGCAATCACCATCTGCAGTGATTTTGGAGCTCCCCCCAAATAAAGTTTGACACTCTTTCCACTATTTTCCATCTATTTCCCATGAAGTGATGGGACCAGATGCCATGATCTTATTTCTCTGAATTTTGAGCTTTAAGCCAACTTTAGACTCTCTTCTTTCCCTTTCATCAAGAGGCTTTTTACTTCCTCTTCACTTTCTGCCATAAAGGCGGTGTCATCTGCATATATGAGGTTACTGATATTTTACCCAGAAATCTTGATTCCAGCTTGTGCTTCTTCCAGCCCAGCATTTCTCATGATGTACTCTGCATAGAAGTTAAATAGGCAGGATGACAATATACAGCCTTGATGTATTCCTTTTCCTGTTTGGAACCAGTCTGTTGTTCCATGTCCAGTTCTAACTGTTGCTTCCTGACCTGCATATAGTTTTCTCAAGAGGCATGTCAGGTGGTCTGGTATGCCCATCTCTTTCAGAATTTTCCACAGTTTATTGTGATCCACACAGTCAAAGGCTTTGGCGTAGTCAATAAAGCAGAAATAGATGTTTTTCTGGAACTCTCTTGCTTTTTCGATGATCCAGTGGATGCTGGCAATATAATCTCTGGTTCCTCTGCCTTTTCTAAAACCAGCTTGAACATCAGGAAGTTCATGGTTCACGTATAGCTGAAGCCTGGCTTGGAGAATTTTGAGCACTACTTTACTAGCGTGTGAGATGAGTGTAATTGTAGGGTAGTTTGAACATTCTTTGGCATTGCCTTTCTTTGGGATTGGAATGAAAACTGACCTTTTTCAGGTCTGTGGCCACTGATGGGTTTTCCAAGTTTGCTGGCAGTTTCACAGTATCATCTTATGGGTGTAGTATATGAAATAAAGTCAACATAAATGACCATCAATACATTCAAGTCCAAAGAAAATGCTTTTACTTGCAACAAAAAATTGGTGAATAAATATTAGTACATATAAGATATTTATATCCATAAGATTTTATTTTTATTATTTTCAGGTTTGGAGAAATACTTTTTAAATAACCAACTCTATTAATTTGGATAAGAAGTAATCTACTACACTTAGTAAATTTACATATAATTAAAATCAATCTACCAAAATGCTTTGATTCAAAATTTTGATGGGAAGAGGAGGAGATATTTAAAATGGATACATTCTAAAATATAGGGAATGTAGTCAGAATATAACATTCTTTGACACTGAGATCAAAAGGTAAAAATATATGTGAGCATCTACAAACAAGCAAGGTTAATTCCCTGGAGCTGAAATATTCTACAAACTTTTCAAAGACTGTCATTCTGACAAAATACTTGTAATACAATGTTGTTGTTGCTAACTGAATTCCCCAAGGACTTAGAAATTAGGAAGGAGATCTTGGCATGCCAATAGTATAATCCACTATGTTTTTAATTACAAGTAAATACACTGAGAGTTTTGTTAAGATATACCTTTCTATAAATTTATTTCAAATTTATATGAAACATAAATCATATGAAATGTGGTAATTTATTATCTGATATGTTTGATTGTCTAGTAATAAACCTGTAGTATCTCTCATTAGGAAAAGAACCTCCTCTAATGCCTAGAAGGAACAGCTGGATACTCAACTCACTCTCTTTTCTTTTGATCCCAAATCACAAAAATAGTAATCACATATTAGATATCAAAGGGATGGATATAATTATGTATCAAACATGCACATGTGGAGCTTTGGGATATATTAATGTGTATGACTTTGATATGCTTCATTATGGATAAAAGTTCTTGTGCTGGGAATTAGGCAAGATTATATTCTAAGATTCACTTTAACAAAATCCATTCTATAGGTAGTGGAGAATTTAACACATGCAATATAACTAAAAAGAGAAGAGTTCCTTTCAAGGGCAAACCTTTGTTAGATATTTTATATGCTCATTATGGTTGAAATTGGCAAGTGACTGATGAATTTAAGCTTTGGTTTTAAATCTGATATCAAGGAAAGATTCGAGGTTACATTTGAAAGTCTAATTCTCTGTATGTACTCAGTGATTCTTTTCATACTGTTCAAACTCCCTGGACTATTGTTAAATTTGATAATATCCTGAAAGTTGGTTATTACATGGTTTGCTTATGACTGATACATTTGGGACAAGAAGTACACAACAAACAACAGATTATACGTATCCTATAACATAATTATACACATTTTATATGTGTATATGTATATAATCTTTAAAACTGATGCTATCTATTTAATGTTAGATGTTAGACTTGGCTTAAAAGTGACATTTTATCTTTTTTTTTCCCATACATAGAGCATATGTTTCATTTGTTAAGAAAAATCACTCTATGTACTGAACTAAAACATTTGAAGTTTACTGTCTCATAAAAATTTGATACTTTAAAACTGTATTGGAAATATAAATTTCAGAGCATGAAACATTTTATTATTTTAAAATCAGAAGGCTTTTATTCCTCAAAAGAAATGCATCAAGAATTATAATTCCTTTATTATTCAATCTTAGAACTTCAGAATAAAATACAGAGCTCTATTCTTTAACATTTTCCCTAGTTACAGACATCAAGTTAAACCAGAATTTCTAGAATCAACAAACTTGTGTGTTTGGCATAATAAACCAAAAGTATATATATGTAACATAGGAGAAAAGTGGGAAAAAACTTTTGAATTCAATTTTCTTAGATTTAGATTCTATCTAATTGATGCTTTTGAGCTGTGGTGTTGGAGAAGTCTCCAGAGAGTCCCTTGGAGATCCAATCAGTCCATTCTGAAGGAGATCAGCCCTGGGTGTTCTTTGGAAGGAATGATGTTAAAGCTGAAACTCTAGTACTTTGGCCACCTCATGTGAAGAGTTGACTCATTGGAAAAGACTCTGATATTGAGAGGGATTGGGGGCAGGAGGAAAAGGGGACGACAGAGGATGAGATGGCTGGATGGCATCACCGACTTGGTGGATGTGAGTTTGAGTGAACTCTGGGAGTTGGTGATGGACAGGGAGGCCTGGCATGCTGTGATTCATGCCGTCACAAAGAGTTGGACACGACTGAGTGACTGAACTGAACTGAATTTTAGATTAGATATTTAATTTCCATTAACATTAATTATTCTTTATAAATTTTTTGAATGCAATAAATTTGCTTTCTAGAACCAGGTCACTTTGCAATGATATAAGCAATCTAGCTGTTCTTTTAATTAAAAAAAAAATTAGCCACAATGATAATAATAATACTATGTGATTTTTAAGTAGCAGTCATTCTTCTGAAATACGTATACATATTAACTCCTTTAACTTTCTCTACAATACTTTATACTATTAAAGATGGAGAACCTGACACATGGAGTAGTATCTTGCCCAACCACCCACAGCTAATGTGTGAAAGCTTCAGTATTCAAATGGAAACAGGTCCTGTTTAAGAGTTGAGTATGACATCTTCAAAGGTCAACAAGAAAATTTCAAACACAAGCAAACACAGAAGATGAACTCATTAAAGAATGCCACTTCTGACTCTACATTTTCTACAATGAGGTATTTTTGTACAATATTTACCAACAGCAATATTCTTTGTTCCCAAGGAACACACACAACTTTTATTTCTATAAAGTTAATACTCTTCAACTGTTTTTTGTAGACAGGTAGTAAATCATAAATTATAAACCAAAAGCTTCTATTTTTTAATTTCTTTTCCACCTAAGAATTTTTGTCTTGTACTTTTCCATTATAGACACAATTCTTGAATCTTTAGATCTTGTATAGCTCACTAGATAAAATTGTGTTTGTCTAGCACTTAGAGTTGAAGTACTTCTGGACAGGCTACCCACTCCAGTATTCTGGTCGGGAGAATTCTAGGATTTGTATAGTTCATGGAGTCTCAAAGAGTCAGACATGACTGAGCAACTTTCACTTTTCACTGCTGGATAAGCAGAAAATAAAAATGTAAGATAAAATTGAAATAGAAACTTGTGTTATGTGAAAGTAAAGGGAAAAGAGAAAGAATAGCTTAATGAAGAATAAACATTGACAATTAGGAAATAAAACACATAAAGGAGAAAACCTATATTCTGGACACTGATGTTGTCCAAGATCAGATGCCACAGCATAAGGGAAGTAGGACATTTTCTGTTTATAACCAAGAAGACATGGTGGTATTTTGGAAATATATAGACAAGTAGATAAAAACAAAGCAAAATATCCTCAATTAGTTAGCATGGATAGACTGATCAATCACTTAACCAATTCAGATAAGTTAAAGCATGTAATTTAAGTAAAATGGTATAAAAGTTGTGTTTTGATAAATTTTATTAAAGTTCCTTTTAGAAATCATCAACAACCCCCTGAAGGACTGTACACGAAACATCAGTTCTATTAAGAACTCAATTTACTTGCAAAGGGTTATAAATACCATAGTTTTAGCTAAATGCCTATTTATAAATGCACATCTTTCCTGATAACCTTCTTTGTCAAAGTTCTCCTAATTTCATTAAAAGTAACATAGCCCTCGTAATGAAAACCTTACATCCTTGTAATGTATAATGTTATTTCCTGCCTTCTCTGACTACCTTAATGCTATTTTAAAGGACAAATTCAGGTTCAAATTCACTTGTGAATCATCAAGCAAATCATGTATGATTTGCCTACAAATGGTTAGGTTATTGTTTCCTTAAATCAAGTGAAAGAATATTGATATCTGATTAAATGTCCTTTTCCAAGGGTATCCTGTGTCTCCTGCATTGCAGGTGGATTCTTTACCACTGAGGCCCCTGGAAAGCTCACTGGAAAAGAGCTGAGGGTAATTAATAATAGCTCCAATAAGAATGAATTGGTGAAGCCAAAGCAGGAACAGTGCTCAGATGTGGATGTGTCTGATGGTGAAAGTGAAGTCCAGGACTTTCTCATAGAACAATACTACATAGGAACCTGGAATGTTAAGTCCATGAATCAAGATAAATGTGATGTTGTAAAGCAGTGGGCAAGACTGAAAATTGACATCTTTTATTTCTAAAAATAAAATTCAGGAATCAGAGAAATAAATGGGAATGGGAAAATTCTAGAAAAACATCCACTTCTGCTTCATTGACTATGCTAAAGCCTTTTTGTGGATCACAACAAACTTTGAAAAATTCTTAAAGAGATGGGAGTACCAGACCATCTTACCTGTCTCCTGAGAAACCTGTATGTAGGTTAAGAAGCAACAGTTAGAACCAGACATGGAACAATGGACTGGTTCCAAATTGGGAAAGGAGTACAACAAAGCTAAATTTTGTCACCTTGCTTATTTAACTTATATGCAGAATGCATAATGCAAAATGCCATGCTGGATGAATTATAAGCTGGAATCAATGTTTCAGTGGGAAATATTAACAATCTCAGATATCCAGATGATATCACTTAGTGGCAGAAAGTGAAGAGAAAGTAAAGAGCCTCTTGATGGGGGTCAAAGGGGAGAGTGAAAAAGCTGGCTTGAGACTCAACATTTAAAAAACTAAGATCATGGCTTCTGGTCCCATCACTTCATGGCAAATAGATGGGGAAACAATGGAAACAGTGGCACGTTTTGTTTTCTTGGACTCCAAAATCACTGTGGATGATGACTGCAGCTATAAGATTAAAAGAAGTTTGGTCGTTGAAAGAAAAGCTATGACAAAGATAGACATTGTATTAAAGAGCAAAAACATCACTTTGCCAGCCAAGGTCTGTCTAGTCAAAGCTATGGATTTCCAGTAGTCCTGTATGGAAGTGAGAGTTGGACCATAAAGAAGACTGAGCACTGAAGAATTGATACTTTTGAGCTGTGGTGTTGAAGACTCTTGAGAGTCTCTTGGACAGCAAGGAAATGGACACAGTCAATATTAAAGGAAATCAACCCTGAGTATTCATTGGAAAGACTGGCACTGAAGCTGAAGTTCCAATACTTTGGCCATCTGATGCAAAGAGCTGACTCATTGGAAAAAAACCCTGATGCTGGGAAAGACTGAAAGCAAAAGGACAAGAGAATGGAAGAGGATGAGATATTTAGACTGACTCAAGGGACCTGAATTAGCAAACTCTGGGAGATAGTGGAGGACAGAGGAGCCTTGCATGCTACAGTCCTTGGGGTCTCAAAGAATCAGACAGGACTTAGAGACAGAAGAGCAACAAAAACAATCTTTGCCCACAAGAGAGTGGTCACAACTCATCTTTCACTCTACCAGTGATCATTTTGGAACTGGATTCTTGGCTTATTTTCTTTACCACCACCACATATTTCTACAAGTTTCTAGAAATTTTACGACCAATTTAGAGTGGAAGGGCAGTCTCCAACTTAAATATTATAGGAAAATTCTCTCATGCTGCTTCTTAATTTAAAAAAAAATCATTCTGAAATAATGCTTCAGTGTAAAGGCTCTGGGGTCCATTTGTTGTGACTGGGGGAGATTTGAGGCCCAGGCTGACACCCACATTCCGGGTCGAGTTGTTGGACATCAAACTGTAAGGGACCTACATATCATGAGTTTGGGAACTCATATTGGACTATATTTGGCAGCCATTTTATGTCACTGTTAATATTTTTAGATGGCAATAGGAAACAGATTAAAGAATGAATTAAAATATTGTTCTGTACTGAGATGGAAGAGACTATGTAAAGATAATAAAGAAAAAAAGGGAACAAAAAAGAGATTCAATTCAATCTAAACTTTCATTTCACAACTAATACATAGGATTTTCCCATTATCCCTGGCTCAGGGTTGGTATTTTACAACAAGAATGGGGTGAAAAGATGTCTGTTCCTTGCTTCTCCATAAAGGGGATTGTAATATGGCATCATTGTGCCCTGTAACCAAATATTGGTTAATTACCATAGGAAAAGTTAAATGTTGGCTACAAAATATAGAAAGTAAAGCTTTAGAAAAATAAATATATTGTCACACACACACACAAAAAAAAAATTCAAAATAAATTCTCTCCTGTAAAGAAATGCCTGAGATGTTAGGTCTTTCCTTATGTATAAATTTACTATTTCAGTCTGATGCAGCAATAATAATTAAAACAGTATAAACATTGATTACCTTAAACTTGAACAATGTTTTATGCTAATTATCAGTAAAAGCTGCAAAAACAACAACAACAACAAACACAGTGTATTTCAAAGACATGATTCTAGGTCATGTTGATTTTGTTCCAGCTCTACTTGGTGAGCCAAAATAATTCCAAACCTAGTGGAGAGCAAGAGACCACAGCATAGGTTGAGTAACAGAATACTATGATCTGACCAAGACAGCTATGCCAGAAGGACATAAGTGAACTCCGTGATGAAAAGACAAGGCAGTATTGGAAAAGCATATGCAATAGGGAGGGTGTTGCCAGGGTCCAGCCCCGGTGGATCCAGGGAATTAGAAGCTGGGACAGCATTGGCAAGGGAAAAAACTTATTTATTTATTAATATAAGATTAGTTTAGGAAGAAATAGTATAGTAGGAAAATTAAGTGGAGAAAAGAGGCTGAATAACTTGGTTTACATGGAAAGCCAGTAAAGTTCCAGACAAGGAGCTTGCACCATCTACATTAGGCCACCGGCGTCTGTTTGAATATCGGACAGTGCCCCACCTTGGGCTCTCTCTCTTATGGATCTTAGAAGCCGGAACAAGTAAGTAGACATGGCGAGCCTCCACGCCCCAGATGGGAATTCAGCCAGAAATTAGGTAAAGAGAAGACCTGGGGGAAACGAGTCCAGAGACTGGCCCGGCCTCTATTGTCTAGAAAGGCCTTTTATACCTTTTTGATTGTACATAGGGATCAATGGATAATATAAAATTATGCAGCGTTAGCAGCCCAGGCCCTTATCAAAACCAGGCTTTTCTCTCTGCATACCTAGTTGTATACACAAGTCTTAGGTGATTTACATCATCTTCTGGCCAAAAGGGCCAATTAACATTTTACAGCCTTTTTTCTGATAAGGGTTTGTCAACCAGAAGACTTATTTGTGTTGTTCTTCTCAAAGTCTGGTGCCACTCTCAGAAAGCGCTAAATAAAGTTACATTCTTACATAGCAAAGATACAGCAATTTATAACAAGTAAAAGGAGTACAGTGATTTATAACAAAAGAAAAGTAATTAACTCAAAAGTCTAGTGTTTCTAACATCAAAACTACTATATATCTTTTTCCAAATCCTGTTTACATTGATTAATATCCTCCCAGGTGCCTAAAAGATAAAGAATATGGAGGCCTGGTGGCAATCATTGAGTCAACAGTGAAAAGCTATCACCAATATGATTTTTAGTTCTTTAGAAAAGGCTCTGTACTTTTAAGATGCTTTAAGCTTTGTACCTTTCACAGTTAGGGGGCTGTAAGCAATTCACAAGCTATAAGAGGTCCGGGGGAACCTGTTAGGCAAGCTAGACAGTTATCAGAGGGGGTTTAACTGAAACATCCCTTGGAAATGCAGAAGACTAAAGCCCTGGGTTGACTTTTTCTAGAGTGTGTCAGAAGAGTGGAAAAGCAGAGTACAAAGGCTGGCAGATTTTTGGTTTTGGGGTAAATGCTCAGGAAATACCAAGGGGACACCCTGAGATCTAACTCACCTTGCCTATCAGATCTCTGCCACATGACCTTGTCACGGGTGGGATTCCTCACACTGGCTCCCAGCAGGGTGTATCTGAAGAAGTTGAAAAGAGATTAGTGACAAGGAACTATTGTAATGTGTCAGCTGAGATACCCTAATAATGTCCTTGTTCTTGAACAGAATGTTAAGGTTAGACACTATAGGTAATAGGAGGTAATTTATGCAAATCTTTGGTAAAATATGTACTTAAAATTTAGAGGTCTGTAGGTTTATAGTTACTCGGTCAGTGCAGTTTCTCAATCGTGTCTGACTTTTTGCGACCCCATGAAGTGCAACACGCCAGGCCTCCCCGTCTATCACAACTCCTGGAGTTCACTCAGACTCACGTCCATTGAGTCAGTGATGCCATCTAGCCATCTCATCCTCTATC
Organism: Oryx dammah; assembly: GCF_014754425.2. Lineage (NCBI taxonomy): Eukaryota > Metazoa > Chordata > Mammalia > Artiodactyla > Bovidae > Oryx > Oryx dammah. Next base: position 77,706,339 of record NW_024070187.1, read on the forward strand.
GTCCCCTTCTCCTCCTGCTCTCAAACCCTCCCAGCATCAGAGATTTTTCCAATGAGTCAACACTTCACATGAGGTGGACAAAGTACTGTAGTTTCAGCTTTAGCATCATTCCTTCCAAAGAAATCCCAGGACTGATCTCCTTCAGAATGGATTGGTTGGATCTTCTTTCAGTCCAAGGGACTCCCAAGAGTCTGCTCCAACACCACAGTTCAAAATCATCAATTCTTCAGCACTTGGCTTTCTTCATAGTCCAACTCTCACATCCATACATGACTACTGGAAAAACCATAGCCTTGACAAGACAGACCTTTGCTGGCAAAGTAATCTCTGCTTTTGAATATGCTATCTAGGTTGCTCATAACTTCACTTCCAAGGAGTAAGGGTCTTTTAATTTCATGGCTGCAGTCACCATCTGCAATGATTTTGGAGCCCAAAAAGATAAAGTCTGACACTGTTTCCCCATCTATTTCCCACGAAGTGATGGGACCAGATGCCATGATCTTCGTTTTCTGAATGTTGAGATTTAAGCCAACTTTTTCACTTTCCACTTTCAATTTCATCAAGAGGCTTTTTAGTTCCTCTTCACTTTCTGCCATAAGAGTGGTGTCATCTGCATATCTGATTTTATTGATATTTCTCCTGGCAATCTTGATTCTAGCTTGTGCTTCTTCCAGCCCAGCGTTTCTCATGATGTACTCTGAATAGAATTTAAATAATCAGGGGAACAATATACAACCTTGACGTACTCCTTTTCCTATTTGGAACCAGTCTGTTGTTCCATGTCCAGTTTTAACTTTTGCTTCCTGACCTGCATATAGGTTTATCAAGGGGCAGGTCAGGTGGTCTGGTATTCCCATCTCTTTCAGAATTTTTCACAGTCAAAGGCTTTGGCATAGCCAATAAAGTAGAAATAGATGTTTTTCTGGAACTCTCTTGCTTTTTCGATGATCCAGTGGATGTTGGCAATTTGATCTCTGGTTCCTCTGCCTCTTCTAAAACCAGCTTGAACATCTGGGAGTTCATGGTTCATGTATTGCTGAAGCCTGGCTTGGTGAATTTTGAGCATTACTTTACTAGCGTGTGAGTTGAGTGCCATTGTGCGGTACTTTGAACATTCTTTGGCATTGCATTTCTTTGGGATTGGAATGAAAACTGATCTTTACAGTCCTGTGACTACTGCTGAGTTTTCCAAGTTTGCTGGCATATTGAGTGCAGCACTTTCACAGCATCATCATTCAGGATTTGAAATAGCTCATCTGGAATTCTATCACCTCCACTAGCTATGTCTGTAGTGATGCTTTCTAAGGCCCACTTCACTTCACATTCTAGGTTGTCTGGCTCTAGGTGAGTGATCACACCAGTGTGATTATCTTGGTCATGAAGATCTTTTTTTTGTACAGTTCTTCTGTGTATTCTTGCCACCTTTTCTTCATGGTTTACCCAGATACAATATTTGGGAATAATTTTACTAATTTACTTTTCAATACACTTTGAATATATTGCAATCATACCATATAAGAAATCATGTTTGCTTTTGTATCAAGTTTTATATTATGAAAAGTATCTACATTAGTAAATACATTTTCTGATATTTCTAGTGATAGGATGTCTTTACTTGAAGTAATGCTTATGAAGATTTTTCTTCCTCTGTGCATATTATTTGTATTATTTCCAATTTTTGTATAGTAAATAAAACTATGAAGATAATTTACTTAAATCTTGCATATTTGTCAGACAATTTATGTGAGATAGTTTCTTTAAAGTAGAATCTCTGAGTCAAGAAAATAATCTTTAAGAGTTGTGAAACTTGAGAAAATTTTAAAATAAAAAATATGCCAACTTATTCTTCCACCTGGAGAGTAAAATCGTAGACATTTTTGTTTAGAACCCATATAAACCAGCCTTTTCCTTAAGGACTTCTATGATTTTAAACCTTACTGTGAAGGAAGGTGTCATCTTTGAAGTGGTTTTAAATTTGTTTCCATTTATCAGACATTATAATTTCTTCCTTTTGAATTATGCATGTATCTATTTGTTCATCTATTACTTCTGTTCAGTTCAGTTCAGTTGCTCAGTCCTGTCCGACTCCATGAATTGCAGCACGCCAGACTTCCCTGTCCATCACCAACTCCCGGAGTTCAAACTCACGTCCAAGTCGGTGATGCCATCCAGCCATCTCATCCTATTGTATATTTAATTACTAACGTACAATATATGCTTCTTGGGCTTCCCTGGTGGCTCAGATGGTAAAGAATCTGCCTGCAATTTAGGAGACCCGGGTACAATCCCTGGGTGCGGAAAATACCCTGGAGAGGGGAATGGCAACCCACTGCAGCATTCTTGCTTGGAGAATTTCATGGACAGAGAAGTCTGGTGGCCTACACTCCATGGGGTCATAAAGAGTCAGACATGACTGAGAGACTAACACACAATACACACACACACAGATTTAAATAATAATATTATTTTGTTATATAATTAATACTTTTCTTTTAAAAATAAAAGGCTGTTCGAGCCCTACTCTCTTTTTAGATGCATGTGCTAAAAGTTTACCCACATGCAATATTTTTAAAATTATAAATATTATATAGTCATAGAAAATGTATATCATGTGTGCTTTTATAACATAAATGCATTATAATTCATCTAATGTTACAATTTCTTCTATCAGTCACAAATATATTTTGAAGATCTTTGTTGACTGAAATAGTTTTAGTTTTAAAATTTCACCTGCTTTCTTTAACATCTGCATATCTGAGGTTATTGATATTTCTTCTGGCAAACTTGATTCCAGCTTGTGCTTCATCCAATCCAGTGTTTATCATGATGTGCTCTGAATAGAAATTAAATAAGCAGGGTAACAATATGCAGCCTTGACATACTCATTTCTCGATTTGGAACCACTCTGTTGCTCCATGTACAGTTCTAACTTTTGCTTCCTGACTTGCATACAGGTTTCTCAAGAGGCAGGTCCGGTGGTCTGGTATGCCCATCTCTTTCAGAATTTTCCACAGTTTATTGTGATCCACACAGTCAAAGGCTTTGGTACAGTCAATAAAGCAGAAACAAATGATTTTCTTAACTTGGTTTTGCAATGATCCACTGGATGTTGGCAATTTGATCTCTGGTTCCTCTGCCTCTTCTAAAACCAGCTTAAACATTCCAGGATGTCTGGCTCTAGATGAGTGATCACACTGTCATGATTATATGGGTGGAGAAGATCTTTTTTGTATAGTTCTTCTGTATAGTCTTGCCACCTCTTCTTAATATCTTTTGCTTCTGCTTCTGTTATGTCCATAACATTTCTGTCCTTTATTGTGCCCATTATGCATGAACTGTTCCCTTGATATCTCTAATTTTCTTGAAGAGATCTCCAGTTTTTCCCACTCTGTTGGTTCCTCTATTTCTTTGCATTGATCACTGAGTAAGGCTTTCTTATCTCTCCTTGCTATTCTTTGGAACTCTGCATTCAAATGGGTATATCCTTCCTTTTCTCCTTTGCTTTTCACTTCTCTTCTTTTCACAGCTCTTTGTAAGGCCTCGTCAGACAGCCATTTTGCTTTTTTGCATTTCTCTTTCTTGGGCATGGTCTTGATCCCTGTCTCCTGTACAATGTCATGAACCTCAGTCTATATTTCATCAGGCACTCTATCAGATCTAGTTCCTTAAATCTATTTCTCACTTCCACTGCATAGTCATAAGGGATTTGATTTAGGTCATACCTTGCCGGGAGCTATGTTAGGCATTACTGACAGAATGGAGGCATGGCCCCAACTCCCTCTCCTTGTCCCTCAGGCACTGACCTGGGATGAAGAAGTTAGGCCTTGTGATTCTGACTTGTTTTTTTCCTTTCCTTGGCTGAGTTGACTGAAAAGAATATTAAGATGCTTATTGTTTTTGAGAGGAGCATGAGAAGGCACAAAGTCTTCTGCAGCTGTGCTCAGAGAATAATTCATAAAGTTAATCATTGACATTCATTCAAGGACCTTTAGAAAGGAGTGTTCCAGGATGAGCATGTAGGCTGCAGCTTGAGGCCACGGGAGAGATTGCTATCTGAAACCTATTTGTGAGGGAAATGTTTATGGCAAACGAGTTTGCTTAATTTAGGGGTTAGGAATAATTAAAATAGTCAGAAGCTAAAGATTTAAGGAATGTTGTAATGTTAGCATATTTTACTATAGATTATAGAAATTAGGAATTTTGGAGATATTAGTGGTTAGAAGCCTTTTTAGAGAAAGTGAGCTCAAGATACTAGGGGCAAACAGGATTTAGAAAGATAAGAAATAAACTGAGGAATGTGGTATGCAGCCCAGACATTAGCATGAGTTACAATGTATTCACAAGGACACATGAGAAGAAATAGATAAGAGAATCACTGAGGCAGGAACTCCTTTTGAAGGGCAACAATGATTTATGGAGACAAGAAATCTGGCTCAGGGGGAACTGAAAATGTCAAACCTCTGACGTAAAGCTTTTGAAAAAATATAAAAGAGAATCTTAAGCTTGAAATAAATATGCAGCCCAAGAAAACTGAGAGGCTGCATCGTTTCTCACCAACACCGCCCATCCCTTCAGGCTGATTCCCTGGCTGCTGGAGCTGGATTCCAGCAAAACCTGAATGGTCTAGTGGTTTCCCCCACTTTCTTCAATTTAAGTCTGAATTTGGCAATAAGGTGTTCATGATCTGAGCCACAATCAGCTCCCAGTCTTGTTTTTGCTGACTGTATAGAGCATCTCCATCTTTGGCTGCAAAGAATATGATCAATCTGATTTTGGTGTTGACCACCTGGTGATGTCCATGTGTAGCCTTTAACTCTATTAGCCTTTTTCCTGTTCATTCTTTACTCCAAGGCTAAATTTGCCTGTTACTCCAGGTATTTCTTGACTTTCTACTTTTGCATCCCTGTCCCCTATAATGAAAAGGACATCTATTTTTGGTGTTAGTTCTGAAAAGTCTTCTAGGTCTTCATAGAACCATTCAACTTCGGCTTATTCAGCATTACTGGCTGGGGTATAGACTTGGATCACCGTGATATTGAATGGTTTGCCTTGGAAATGAACAGAGATCATTCTGTCATTTTTGAGATTGCATCCAAGTACTGTATTTCAGACTCTTTTGTTGACTGTGAGAGCTACTCCATTTCTTCTAAGGGATTCCTGCCCACAGTAGTAGATATAATAGTCATCTGAGTTAAATTCACCCATTCCAGTCCATCTTAGTTTTCTAATTCCTAGAATGTGGATGTTCACTCTTGCCATCTCCTGTTTGACCACTTCCAATTTGCCTTTATTCATGGAACTAACATTCCAGGTTCCTAAGCAATATTGCTCTTTACAACATCAGACCTTGCTTCTATCATCAGTCACATCCAAAACTTTAATGTTGTTTTTGCTTTGGTTCCATCCCTTCACTCTTCCTGGAGTTATTTCTCCACTGATCTCCAGTAGCATTTTGGGCACCTACCGACCTGGGGAGTTCCTCTTTCAGTATCCTATCATTTTGCTTTTTCATACTGTTCATGGGGTTCTCAAGGCAAGAATACGGAAGTGGTTTGCCATTCCTTTCTTCAATGTACCACATTCTGTCAGACCTCTCCACCATGACCTGTCTGTCTTGAGTGGCCCCACACCCAAGATATGCAGATGACACCATCCTAATGGAAGAAAGTGAAGAAGATCTTATGAGTCTATGGATGAAAGTGAAAGAGGAGAATGAAAAAGTTCGCTTAAGGCTCAACATTCAGAAAACTAAGATCATGGCATCCGGTCCCATCACTTCATGGCAAATAGATGGGGAAACAGTGGAAACAGTGGCTGACTTTATTTTTTGGGGCTCCAAAATCAGATGGTGATTGCAGCCATGAAATTAAAATATGCTTCTCCTTGAAGAAAAGTTATGACCAACCTAGACAGCAAATTAAAAAGCAGAGACATTACTTTGCCAACAAAAAGGTCCATCTAGTCAAGGCTATGGTTTATCCAGCAGTTATGTATGGAAGTGAGATTTGGACTCTAAAGAAAGCTGAGAGCCGAAGAATTAATGCTTTTGAACTGTGGTGTTGGAGAAGACTCTTGAGTGGCCCTTGCACTGCAAGGAGATCCAACCAGTCCATTCTAAAGGAGATCAGTCCTGGGTGTTGATTTGAAGGACTGATATTGAAGCTGAAACTCCAATATTTTGGCCACCTGATACGAAGAGCTGACTCATTTGAAAAGCCCCTGATGTGGGAAAGATTGAAGGCAAGGGGAGAAGGGGAAGAGAGGATGAGATGGTTGAATGGCATCACTGAATCAATGGACATGAGTTTGGGTAAACTCCGGGAGTTGGTGATGGACAGGGAGGCCTGGCATGCTGTGATTCATGGGGTCACAAAGAGTTGGACATGACTGAGCAACTGAACTGATACTGATCTTTATCATATCACTATGCTACATTTTATCCTTTCCTCAATTTTACCATTTAAATGCAATACTAATTTGAATTTTAACATAGATGGCCATATTTAGATTACTACTAGCATATATAAATATTTATGTTGTAAGTATAATCTTGTCAATAAGTAATTTTTAATTTTCTGTAAAATTATGGAAAACATCCTTTTTTTGCTATACAGTGAAAAATATTTCAAACGTACATATCGTCTATTATAATTTTTCCTATTTAGAAAGTAAATATGAAAAGTTAAATTATTTTTCTTCAGGGAGCTCATATAGTTTGTGTAGAAATAACCTTAGTTTTTGATATTCTGAGTTAAGCATCCTAGAAAATAATATTTATGCTGTTGTGTCTGAGAAATCACTCCAAAGTTAATGATTAGTTGGATGTTACTGATATTTTTTTTTCCTCTGATTCTCAGCTTTCTGTGTTTTGTTTTTCTCTCCCTCTTTTTATTGATATATGATATTTAAGATGTATTTCTTCTGTTAATTATTTTCCAAATCTAGGCCCTGATCTGGTTTGTGATTTATTCTGTTTATTTATGCCAGAAAAACAAATTAGTAGCACAAGGACTTCATTTGGCCACAGCCATGCATTTTTTTATTGCTGCTTTTCATGTGTGTGTTTTGGTGCTCAGAGTCATTTTCCTTTAAATTTCAATGCCTTTTAATGAGACTTCTTTCCTTTCTCACAGTCCCCTTGACTCCCTATTGTTTTATGCTCAAGTCAGTTAATTCATAGTATCTATTGTTTCCTGTGGGTAGGTAAATGTTTATTCCTTTTACTATGTTGGATTGTCCTCTCCATAAATTACTCCAGTGCTAGCTCATCCTCTGTTTTCCCTTCCTCAAGTAACCAAGACCAAGAGTTTGCATCTCTTCTTCAACCTGTTGTTAGTGGGGACAGACAGAAATGGGTAAGGCATTATCCTAATCCACTAGAACTCGATGAGTTCAGGTGAAAATTTTTTTTTCTATTTCAGCTTCTTAACCAAGCTTTACCCACAATTCACTCCATTATTGTTTCTCTCCTCTGGATATCACTGTTGATCAGTTTCTATTCATCCTGAGTTTTGAATTGTCTGATTTCACCTGTGCTCCCACCACCATTATTCTATTTCTGTATATTTAACTGAATCTGAATTTCCTTCTAATTTGTTTGGCAATCAGTAAATAATACACTTCATCATTTTTTTCTTTGTTTTTATTAATAATTTCAGGATATTAACTATTTCCTAAGATTTAAGTGGGATTTCCCAGGTGGCGCAGTGGTAAAGAATCTGCCTGACAGTGCAGGAGAACAAGATTCGGGTTCAGTCCCTAGGAGAGATTGCTAATCCACTGGAAGAAGGAATGGTAACCCACTCAATTATTCTAGCCTGGAATATCCTATGGACAGAGAGCCTGGCAGGCTACAGACTACGGGGTCACAGAGTCGGACATGACAGAGCAGCTGAGGGCACTCAGCACACAAGAATCCAACAGTTGTTGTTGCTTCTGAGTTGCTTAGTTGTCCATGGAATTTTCCAGGCAGGAATACCGGACTGGGTTGCCATTTCATCCTTCAGGGGATCTTCCTAACCCAGGGATAGAACCTATGTCTCCTGCATTGGCAGGCAGATTCTTTACCACTGAGCCACCTAGGAATCAAAAATTAAACAATAGCTGTTTGTAAATTAAAAAAAAAAAAGAAACAAATGAACAAACAAACAAACTAGAATATCTTTCTTCAACATTTCTCATTCATTTCATATCGGCAGTTCTATTGGTGAGTGCTACCTCATTTCTATATTACAAATGTTAGCACCACTGTTCTGTAACAAAAATCTGAATGTTATTACTTTCTGTCCCCAAAATGGGCTATATACTTAATGGCATTTTAAAATTTTATGACTGAGAAATTATAAAACAGTAAAAGGCTTTCAAGTTTCAAAGGACATCTCTGACATTTGCCTTGTGTGTTGTTATTTAAGTATTAAGGCACTAGGCACAAGGGGTTTTGATTTTGTTGTTGTTGTTCTATCTAAGAGAGACATCCAGATAGATAAAGATAAAATAATACTAGAGAGAATCTTGAAATTTTCTGATGAATTATTGTGACCTTCCTTGAGACCAAAATAAATAAATTCTGAATAATTTAACTCTACAGAACAAAAAAAATCAAGCTGGAGTCTTAATCAATGCCCAGGACATGAACTGTAATACCATTGGGATTTAAACAATAGGTTACAGAAAGCTGACAAACTTTTTACATTGTTCATATTATAAGAATAACAAAGACTCTTTTAATTATTAATTAATTATTAATTTACATGATTCAATGTTTTTGAACTGATAAGCTTCATACATACATGTCATAATCAGCCTGCTTAAGTTTTCTCCAGGAAATGTATTTTTCCTTCCTTCTTTCTCTAGTAACTTTCTCTCTGGTCCAGTTGTCAAAAAAAAAAAAAAAAAAAATCAAGAAACTACAATACAGATTATTCTTGCCTAAAATCAGTTTCTCAACATCATCTCAGATTTTGATATGCCTGCCATCAATCATTATTTCATTCTTATTAAATTATCTTGTTTAATATTTTCTGCTTGTATTATAAAATACAGTTCTTTTGTATTATAAAATAGAGTTCTTTAAAAGAACTCTAGAAAACCTAGTTATATTAAAATGACAGCAAAATCTCAATACACAGCCTGTAGGTCTCAATGAATTTCACATGGAGTGAATCTCTCCATGATCACATAGTGTTCCTCCCTCCTCTTGAGGTGCCCTGGGGTTTGTTACAAGGGGCTTTGTTGTCTTTTATATCAATGTAATTGCCATATTGTAGCATCTCAGATTTATTTTTGTGGAACACTTGTCAGTGAGGACTGTCATCATTTTCTGTTTTTCTCTGCTATTCAAAATTCAACACTGAGCTTAGAACAGAACAGGCATTTTCTTCTGCTGATAATAGATGATATGTAATGAAGAACATCACAGTCCCTGTCCGTCTTTATTTTCTATTTTATTTTATTTTTTTCTGTCTTGAATCCTATCTAAGCAGAATGAACTCCAGTGGGACAGTAAAATTCTATAATAGACACAAAGAAAAAAAAATGTTAGAGGTTTACAATTTTCATAGAAGGCACAGTATCTGCCACTCTGTTTTTCAGAGCAAACACTCACCTACTCTTGGGGAGATGATGGTGTTTTAGCAATAAGATTTTTGTTACTTAATTCATGTGGATGTGTGTGTTTGATTCTGTCTTCCTCCTGACACCTTCAGAATTGTTTATTATGTGCCCCTGGTGATGTGTAGCAGTGCTTGTCAGGGCTCAGTTTTCTCGACAAGCCAGCTGAGCCAGCACTATGCTAAAAGTGAACACTGTCAAATACATCTGTACGTTGCTGCTGATTCTTGTAGGAAGAAGCCTGAGTTACCTCTTTATCTTGGGTATGAATTAAATTAATACATTTAGAAAAATTTTGTCCAGTTAATTCTAACATTTCTCTCGTAATCTTTCATCTTCTCTGAAAGTACCTTTAGTCCTCATGTATCTCCATATTTTCAATACCTTTTCTTTTTATAGAGATAAAATTCACTCAACTCTTTTAAACTGTACAACACATCTTTTTTAAAAATATATATATATTCACAAGGTTCATAAATGCTTTGCTGACTTTGTATCAACTCTCTTTCCCACTGTTGTTCTCTTTACCAAGACATAACACTCTGTTTCTGAAACTCATTCTCAACTACAAGACTTTCCACAGCCTGAACATTTCCATATATTTGACCTCTATGTCATTGCACTAACTGAAACCTGTTTGTTTGCAAAAAATATAACTCCTGTTACAGCTTTCTTATTATCTTGTATCCCTCTTACATTAGCTAAGAAACAAGGATGATATCCAAGTCACTCCTGAATGTAGCTTCAAGATCATTACTGCACCACTCTCACATTAAAAACATCTGTTCCGTTGAGCATTATGCCATCTGGCTGTGTCTATTCCTCCAGCTACTCAATTTTAGTCACTATTTTCTCAGTTACTGAAGAATGCAGTACCTAAAATGAATGAATTCTCTGCACTCTAAATTTAGCCATTATTTTCATTGACTATTACATTCAATTGGACTGTATTAACTAATACTAGATAACAATACAGATTCTTGTTTCCCAATATTAAATACACCTTCACTGCTTCCTACTAAATGTTTTATTTTCATAATTCCCTCTCAATGAAAAATATTGCAAACTTTTATCACTCTTTTCAAGCATATTGTGAAATACATCATCACTTATTCATGTCAAGATACCATTTCAGAACTTCATGAGAAAATAGAAATAGTGATCAAAATTTTAACTATATAATACTACATTTAGAAAAGTCTTCGTCTTAAGGTAGAGCTTTGTCTCTTCCCTTTCCCACTTTCTTAGTGATATTGATCCATTTCATTATCCCAACTCTCTCATACATTTTCAATTTGTTCAGTCCTCTGTATTGACATGCTACTGTATGTTTAAAGGTGATCATATATATGAAAACTTTAAAAAACATAAATTTTAAAACAAACTTAAAAGCCTTGCCTCAAATTCTTATAGTACACCAATTACTTTACCTGTGTTGTCCCCTCCATAGCCATATTTCTTTGTAAATGTTGCTTACTTCTACTCTGTTTCAGAAACTCTGTCATTCCCAGAGCCTGGGACTCTCAGTTTTATTTCCACCATACAACTTATTCATTGTTGTTCAGTCACTACATCATGTCTGACTCTTTGCAGCCACATGAACTGAAGCATACCAGGCTTCCCTGTCCTTCACCATCTCCCAGAGATTGCTCAAACTCATGTCAGCAAAGAGATGTCTCTGCTCTTTAATACACTGTCTAGGTTGGTCATAGCTTTTCTTCTAAGGAGCAAACGTCTTTTAATTTCATGGCTGCAATCACCATCTACAGTGATTTGGGAGCCACATTACACTTTGTCTTTGTTGGAGCTGTTAGAATTTAAAAAATATAGACTGAGTAGTTTAATAAACGTATTTCTCAGATTTGGAAGTTACAAATCAGGTTCTTGGTGGAGTCTACAGATGACTGTCTTTTCATATTCTCTCACATATAATTAGCAGAGAAGGAGAAAGGGGGAAAGGGAATGAGAGAGAGAGAGATAGAAGGAGAGAAGGAGAGAGGAAGTCCTCTGTGTCTCAAGACTGGAATGCCATCATGAAGGGTCTACCCTTGTGACCCAATCACTTCTCAAACACGCTACACACAGGTACAATCACATTGGGAATTAGGGTTTCAACAAAATGAATTTGAGGACACATTCAGTTCAGTTCAACTCAGTTAGGGCTCCCTGGTGTTTCAGATGGTAAAGAAACTGCCTGAAATGCAGGAGACCCAGGTTCAGTCCCTGGGTCGGGAAGATTCCCTGGAGAAGGAAATGACAATTCACTCCAGTATTCTTCCCTGGAGAATTCCATGGACAAAGGAGCCTGGTGGGGTCCAGTCCATGGGTTTGCAAAGAGGCAGACACTACTGAGCAACTAATACTTTCAATTCATAGCTTTATTTATTCCAAAATATGTCTTTGTTTCTAAATGCAGTGAAACTTTTGAGAATGTTACAGTTTTTGTATACTGAATTTTGAGTAACATCTGAATTATCAGATACTACTTATGTCTCTTATAGCTTCTGTTTAGAACCAGAGAGTAACATTCTACCCACATTCTACATTTTGAATCTTTTATGTCTTAAGCTCAAAGCCAGCTGAGGCAAGATAGCATAGGTTTACTGTTGCCTGGAGTAAACCAAGGGCAGAATGGAAAGAAATAATTGTGAATAAATAATAATACTTCTCAAAGTTCTGTGTATAAGTGGCAGTAACCTTTATGACACAGAAGGCAAGATACCCATCTATATTCTTTCCTTCTTATTATAGGGCATAGTAATTTATTTTTAATTGAAATATAGTTGATTTATAATGTATTAATTTCTGCTATACAGCAAAATGACTCAGTTATGCACATATATATATACACATTATTTTAAAATATTTTTCCACTCTGGTTTATTACAGGATATCACATATAGTTCCTTGTGCTATACACTAGGACCTTTTTGTTTTCCATTCTATATATAATAGTTTGCATCTACAAATCCCATGTCACCCTGCTTATTTAACTTATATGCAGAATACATCATGTGAAATGCTGGGCTGGATGAAGCACAAGCTGGAAACAAGATTGTCAGGAGAAATATCAATAACCTCAGATATGCAGATGACATCACCCTTATGGCAGAAAGCAAAGAGCTAAAGAGTCATTTGATGAAAGTGAAAGAGGAGAGTGAAAAAATTGGCTTAAAACTCAACATTCAGAAAACTAAGATCATGGCATCCAGTCCCATCACTTCATGGTAAATATATGGTGAAACAGTGGTAACAGTAACAGACTTTATTTTTGGGAGCTCCAAAATCACTGCAGATGGTGACTGAAGCCATGAAATTTAAAGATGCTTATTCTTTGGAAGGAAAGTTATGACCAACCTAGACAGCGTATTAAAAAGCACAGACATTACTTTGTCAACAAAGGTCTGTCTAGGCTATGGTTTTTCTAGTAGTCATATATGGATGGGAGAGTTGGAACATAAAGAAGGCTGAAGACTAAAGAATTGATGCCTTTGAACAGTGGTGTTGGAAAAGACTCTCGAGAGTCCCTTGGACTGCAAGGAGATCCAAGCAGTCAATCCTAAAGGAAATCAGTCCTGAATATTCATTGGAAGGATTGATGCTGAAGCTGAAACACCAATACTTTGGGCACCTGATGCAAAGAATTGACTCATTGGAAAAGACTCTGATTCTGGGAAAGATTGAAGGCGGGAGGAGAAGGGGATGACAGAGTATGAGATGGTTGGATGGCATCACTAACTCTACAGACATGAGTTTGAGTAGGCTCCAGGAGTTGGTGATGGACAGGGAAGCCTGGTGTGCTGCAGTCCATGGGTTTGTAAAGAGTCAGACACAACTGAATGACTGAACTGAATCCCAAACTCCCACTCTATTCCTCCTCCATGGCCCATTTATTTTGCCAACCACAAGTCTGTTTTCTGTTTCTGAGTCTTTTTTGTAGATAAATTCATCAGAGTCATATTTTAAATTCCACTTCTGCTAAGTCGCTTCAGTCGTGTCCGACCCTGTGTGACCCCATAGACGGCAGCCCACCAGGCTCCCCCATCCCTGGGATTCTCCAGGCAAGAACACTGGAGTGGGTTGCCATTTCCTTCTCCAATGCATGAAAGTGAAAAGTGAAAGTGAAGTCACTCAGTTGTGTCCAAGTCTTAGCGATCCCATGGACTGCAGCCCACCAAGCTCCTCTGTCCATGGGATTTTCCAGTCAAGAGTACTGGAGTGGGGTGCCATTGCCTTCTCCATTCCACTTCTACATGATATCATATCATTTGTCTTTCTCTTTCTGACTTACTTTACTTAGTATGATCATCTTTTGTTCCATCCATGTTGCTGCAAATGGCATCATTTCATTCTTTGTTATGACTGAGTAGTATTCCATTATATATATGTACCACATCTTCTTTATCCATTCATCTGTCAGTAGGCAGTTAGGCTGTTTCCATATCTTGTCAATTTCAAACAGCACTTCTATGAACAAAGAGATGTGTGCATCTTTTGAATTATAGTTTTGTGTGGATATATAGCCCGGAGGAAGAAATGACAACCCACTCCAGTGTTCTTCCCTGGGAAATCCCATGGACAGATGAGCCTAGCAGGTTACAGTCCATGGGATCACAAAAGTCAGACTCAACTCAGTGGTTAAACTGTCATCACCACCATGGATTTATAAGGGATACTAATCATTTTTTATTGGAATATAATTGCTTAACAATATTGTATCATTTTCTGCTGTACAACATGAATCAGCCATATGTATACATATATCCATTTCTTCTTGAGCCCCCCTCCTATCCTCCCTATTCCACTCCTCTAGGTCATTACAGAATATTAAGCTGAGCTCTCTATGCTATAAAACAGCTTCCCACTAGCTTTTTGTTTTATATACACATGGTAGTGTGTACATATCAATGCTACTGTCCTGTCACATATCAATGTACCAATCAATCAATCAATGTACATATCAATGCAACTTATCCCATTCTCCTTCCCACCCTGTGTCCACAAGCCATTCTCTGTGTCAGCACCTCTATTGCTGCTCTGAAAATAGGCTCATTAATGCCATTTTCTAGATTCCATATATATGCATTGATATACAATATTTGTTTTTCTCTTTCTGACTTCACTCTATATGACAGGCTCTAGATTCATGCACATCACTACAGCTGACTCAATGTTCCTTTTTAAGGCTGAGTAAAATTCCATTGTTTTTAATGAAGGTGCTATAGGTTCATTTGCCTAGAAATAACCAATATCAATATATCTGATCTGTGGAGACTTCCTGGAACTTATCATGAAATAAGACACATTGGACTTCCCTGCTGGCTCAAACAGTAACTAATCTGCCTGAAGTGAGGGAGACCCGGGTACTGTCCCTGGTTTGGGAAGATCCCATGGAGGAGGGCATGGAAACCCACTTCAGTATTCTTGCCTGGAGAATCCCCAGGGACAGAGTAGCCTGGTGGAGAGGACTGAGTGACTAAGTGCAGCACAGAGCATCTTATTCTTAAATCAATACAACTGGCCCCAATCTTTAATTTACATAGTCTCTCCAGTCCAGAAAACTAATGTTACTTTTTCTTTCTGTGAAACAATTTGTTCAGGTTCCAAATCTGAATTCTCCCACCCACACCTTATCACCACAAAGGCTTAGGTTTTGGGCATTCAAACACCAGATAAGACTTACACATTTTTCTTCTTTGGACTGTGTTCTTTCCTCATTTGGGGGCAATGAGAACAAAACATCAACGTGAAAACATGGATAGGATACATGAAATACCAGGGCGAAATGCAGATGGGATATCATCTTTCAAAGAGTATCACTTCATAAAAATAGTCTGCTGCTGCTGCTGCTAAGTCGTTTCTGTCGTGTCCAACTCTGTGTGACCCCACAGACGGCAGCCCACCAGGCTCCCCTGTCACTGGGATTCTCCAGGCAAGAATACTGGAGTGGGTTGCCATTTCCTTATCCAATGCATGAAAGTGAAAAGGGAAAGTGAAATCACTCAGTCATATCCAACTCCTAGCAACCCCATTGACTGCAGCCTACCAGGCTCCTCCGTCCATGGGATTTTCCAGACAAGAGTACTGGAATGGGTTGCCATTGCCTTCTCCAAAAATAGTCTAGGATAGCTTACACCTATATGCTTTTTCTTTGTACCATATTTAAACACTTAGTCTTTACTTATAACCAGAAAAGGCAGAAATTGTATTAAATCTAAAGTTGGTATAGAGGATGAAATTGTTATTGTCATCAGAAGAATCATAATATAATCAGAATTATTTTGAGAACTAGAAGTAAACTTTGATGTAATTAAATAAGTATGAGAGATTAAGTGCTGAAAGTTACACATATGAATAAGGACAATATTAGGAAGTCATAGTAATGATAAGATATTTCTCTGTTCCTGAATGGTATAATTCCCTTTACTATTGCAGTGAAGTTAAAATAAACATCATTTTTGAAAAATGTTGGCTGTATTCCAGACTCCTAGCATTTAGTGCTATTTAAATGCCAAAGAATTTCCTGATAATTATTATCTCAAAAATAGTGCTGTCAAAATTTAAAGAAGGTAAAATTAAGCAAGTCATAACTATACCTGCACCAAATCAAGGATTACTATCAAATACTAAAATACAATTAAACACTAGATGTGTTTTTAGATAGCAGAGTCCTTTACATTATTCCCCATTTTATGTTATTTATGAAAGAGCCAGAAATGTATGTTTTTTATTATGCACCATCAGTAAAAGTATAATTTTCAAATAATTTTAAAAGGGAGTCATATTCTTAACAGAGCACAGTAAATAAGTTATAAATTTAGGAAGAAGTAAAATCTATGCACTAAAGTTGAGCTTTTCATTTTTCCCCTAAAACTAATTCCTTGCAATTGGATCTAATAGATTCCATTGTCTGTTTTATCAAAATTAGTGCCATAAGGCATTTTGTTTAACTTTATTTCTAATTTTGTTATTGAGGATCTCCTCTTACATTCTTTAAAGTTTTCAAAATTTATACTAATTTCTAATTAAATCTTTTATTTCTTTTCACTGTTTGCCATGAAGAAAAGAGGGTGTCCAAACACTGACTACCCATTCACATAGAAGTAGTGCTAGGGTATTACATGAAATGTCTTTTCTTTGATTAGATGTAGCTCAGATGGTAAAGGATCTGTCTTCAATGCTGGAGACCCAGGTTAAATCCTTGAGTGGGCAAGATCTCCTGGAGTAGGAAATGACAACCCATTCAAGTATTCTTGCCTGGAGAATTAATGGACAGAGAAGCATAGTGGGCTACAGTCCATGGAGTGGCAAAAAAACTGGACATGAGGGAGGAACTAAAAGTTTCACTTTTTCATTTTTTCAAGTTGTCAAATTCCATTGATATTAAGTGTCTCTAAAGCACTGAAATATCAAAATTAAGAAAGGTAAATTAAGTGGCCAGAAAGTGTGCCTACAGTCAGAGTTTAAAGCAGAAATTAGAAGAAGTATGAGAGGTTTCAAATTAAAAATGCTCCTTAAGGCAGCTTATGAGAAGGACAGAGTTTTGCTGGATAATAACTAATCACAGTTATTTGGAATCATATCATACCAAAGAAAATCTTATCTGTGAGTTCTCTGTGCTTCAAGGAAGGTATCACTATTCAGATGGTGGCAGTGAACCCAAAGACAGACAATGTGGCCTCTAATGGGCAACACTCAATAACCAAAATCTATCCACAGGTACTCAAAGTTAATTACTACTTCTCCAATATTACAAGCTATAAGTTAGTTATGTTTTTTTTTTTTTTCAAATCCTTCTACTAAATTACTGGCTAGCCTACTGGGAGAATCATTAACAAATATAAATAAATCCCTCTTCTTCCTCACCTTGGAGCACACATTGGAAGCTGTCCATGTGAGAGCTGTCTGGATTACAAATCAGTGCCTGTAATTTGGAGCATTTATTTTTGTAACTTTCATTTAGAGATCCTATTTTAAACCACTGTGTGTTTGATTTTTCAATTGCATATGAGCATGTATTTCTATGTTAGCTCCCTTTCAATAGCCAAACAGACTTCTAGTCATCAATTCTATCTGTCCTTCAGGAAATTTGCAAAGATCTTTGAGGTTTTCATCAGATTTCCGCAAGTATTCAGGAAACTAAAAAACCCTACATTTTATGTAACAATTCCAAACATACATAGATGATTGGGTTTAAAATCTGTCCCACCATATGTGCATTATGCTGCAAAGGAAAAAAAACAGCAGAAAAAAAAATGTTTACTTTATATATTTTAAGAAATTCAAAGATGATATTTATTTTTGTTAATCTGTAACTTAGGCTAGTTTCTCTTCTTGTAATAAATTCTAATCACTACTTTTGATATTGGCTCATTGATATGATTAAACCCCAGAATGTTCATAATTATTATCTTACTCTGACCACCACTACCCACTGCCAGCAATGTTTTATGGAATCTCTCATATAATGGAAACATCAGTTTTCATAGTCACTCAGACAAGAAATCCCAGTGTCATGTTAAATTCATTCTCTTACACACATTTTACATTCAGACCATTTTTGGGTCTTCTTAATTTTATATTTCATTTACTTAAATTTTGTCATTCATGCACTTACATATTTATCAGATGTCTACCATGTGTCAGGAAATGCTGCTGCAGTGGATATTTACTCAAGTAACAAAATAGACAAAAACATTTGCCTTCACTTTGCTTATACTTTGGTAGGTGAGAAACATTGAAAAATTAAGAGAAGTAAGTAAAATATGTGTTCTATAAGATGGCGATGTCTAGGCAGGAAATAGAGTAAAGTTAGAGGAAAATTAAAAGAAAAAATTTTTGAAATATTTGATTTATATTTAAAATTTTACTTGGTTGAGCTTCCCGGGTGGCTAAGTGGTAAAGAATCCACCTGCAAATGCAGGAGACACAAGAGACAAGGATTCAATCTCTGGGTTGGGAAGATCACCTGGAGAAGGAAATAGGAACCCACTGCAGTTTGCCAGGATACTCTCATGGACAGAGGAGCCTGGCTGGCTACAGTCCATGGGGTCACAAAGAGTAGGGCATGACTGAGAACACTTACACTTGAATTTCATTTTTGTTGTAGTAATATAGACTGTGGGTGGAGGCCAGGAAGTCCAAGAAAACAGGAATAAGCAGAAAGTAAAATTTAAATGTTATTATGAGCATGAAGAAGAAGAAAAGAAGAGAGGTGAAAAGCAAAGGAGAAAAGGAAAGATATAAGCATCTGAATGCAGAGTTCCAAAGAATAGCAAGAAGAGATAAGAAAGCCTTCTTCAGCATTCAATGCAAAGAAAAAGAGGAAACAACAGAATGGGAAAGACTAGAGATCCCTTCAAGAAAATTAGAGATATCAAGGGAATATTTCATGCAAAGATGGGCTTGATAAAGAACAGAAATGGTATGGACATAACAGAAGCAGAAGATATTAAGAGGTGACAAGAATACACGGAAGAACTGTACAAAAAAGATATTTACAACCTAGATAATGATGATGATGTGATCACTCATCTAGAACCAGACATCTTGGAATGTGAAGTCAAGTGGGCCTTAGAAAGCATCACTACGAACAAAGCTAGTGGAGGTGATGGAATTCCAGTTGAGCTGTTTCAAATCCTGAAAGATGATGCTGTGAAAGTTCTGCACTCAATATGCCAGCAAATTTGGAAAACTCAGCAGTGAACACAGGACTGGAAAAGGTCAGTTTTCATTCCAATTCCAAAGAAAGGTAATACCAAAGAATGCTCAAACTACCACACAATTGCACTCATCTCACATGCTAGTAAAGTAATGCTCAAAATTCTCTAAGCTAGGCTGCAGCAATATGTGAACCGTGAACTTCCAGATGTTCAAGCTGGTTTTAGAAAAGGCAGAGGAACCAGAGATCAAATTGCCAACATGAACTGAACTGAACTGATGAGCATTCAAGTGAAAATAATGGTGACTTTGCCATGGTGGATGCCCTGAAAGTGATAAAAAGTGAAAGATACTTGAACTGATTTTAACAAATAAGAAGAATTCCTAGTTGATGAATTCCAGTAAAGAAAGAGTAAAGAAGAGTCAAAGTAAGCTGAGGATTTCTCTGCAACTAAATTAAACTAAAGATACCTTTCACTGAGATAGAAAACATTGTTATCAGAAGAAATTTTGGAGGAAAGATTTGGAGCTTAATATTAGGAACATTATATTTATAATGCCTTTCAAACATTCAATTGAAAATATGAAGTCAGCATCTAGATCCCGCAATGTGGAATGAGGGGTGCTCAGATGATTGAATGAATAATAGCAGATTGGCAAGCTTTTTGGAACTCTGTACATAGATGGATTTTAAGCATAATAACCTGTAGAGAACAAATGTAAATAGAAAAGATAAGTTGTATGGGGGCTGAATTCTGAAGTACTCAATGATTCAGAAATCAGAGAAATAAGGAAAATAATTAAAGAAGAAATAATTATGTAAAAAGATATCCAGTTAGCCAACTATGACACAGGAGGATGTAGGACAAAAATGAACAGTATGATGTCCTAACAGTATGATGTCCTAACGTCAATTTCAAAGAATGAGTTACTTACCTGGTAATATAATTTTAATTCAACCTTTTATTTTGAGATAATTTATATTCAGTTCTACAAACTATTATAGATACTTTCAGTATCCCGTTTATCCAGATTCCCCTCCACACACTGATGGTATAGTATCACTACCTGGATATTGACATTGCTACAGTCAAGATATAACAAGTTCCATCACCAAAATGATCCTTCCTGTAGCCCTTTTATGGCAATACCAACCTCCTACTTCCTGGTCACTTTTGGAAACTGTTGATGAGTTCTCCATTTTGTAATTTTGTCATTTCAGTAATATATAAATTGAATCATCTTAAGATTGGGGAGTTTTACTCAGCCTATATCCCTTCAAATCGTTGCACATGTCAATAGGCAATTGTTTTTTTTTTTTTTTTACTGCTGAGTAGAGACCCATGGTATGAATATACCACAGACATGTTTAACTATTTACTCATTAAAGGTATATTTATTATTTCTAGTTTTGTCTGTTATCAAAAAAAGCTGCTATGAACTATTAAGTGCATTTTGTTTATGTGTGATCATAAGTTTTTGGTTTACTCTGGGGTACATTTGATACTTTCTTAATGCTTTTAAGGGTTTTCACTTATAATTTCTGGAGTGATGTTGGTGTTTTAGTTTCTTTTCTTTTCTGGGGGGGGGAACTATATTTGATTTTAATATCAGAGTGATACTGATTTCAAAATATGTGTTGGGAAATATTTCTTCACTTTCATTTGGGGTTAATTCGTATTTAAATTTTTGATAGAATTCAGTGACATCATTGGATCTAGAGATTACTTTTGGGGGGAGTTTTATTTATGCATCAAATTTATGTCATGGTTATAGAATTATTCAGATTAGCTATTTAATATTGATTGAGTTATGTTAATCTTTGTTTTACAGAGAATTAGTCTTAATCTTCTAAATTGAATTTATGAACTAATTTGTTCATAGTATTTTTAAAATCTTTTTTATTACAGCAGGATCTGTAGTGATAGTCCCCTGTTTAATTTCTGATATTGGTGATTTATCTCTTCTCTCTTTTTATGTGTGTCAGGTTTTTAGAATTTTATCTATTTTTTAAGCATCAGGTTCTCTTGGTTTCTTTAATTTTCCCTTTGGTTTTCTTACTATATATTCTAATACAAGCAATTAGTGTGATAAATTTTCCTTCCAGCACTGCTTTAGCTACATTCTACAAAGTCTGTGGGTTACTGGAGTCGTATTTGTAAAGCTATTGTCTCTTATCTATCTCCTCCATGAGTCTTTAAATTAGATTTTGTCAGTGGGCCTGGGGCAGCTATTGGTCAGCAAGACCAACCATTGGGAAAGTAGCTGGATGTAAATACGGGTTCAGTTCAGTTCAGTCGCTCAGTCGTGTCCGACTCTTTGTGACCCCATGAATCGCAGCATGCCAGGCCTCCCTGTTCATCACCAACTCTGGGAGTTCACTCACACTCACATCCATCAAGTCAGTGATGCCATCCAGCTATCTCATCCTCTGTCGTCCCCTTCTCCTCCTGCCCCCAATCCCTCCCAGCATCAGAGTCTTTTCCAATGAGTCAACTCTTCGCATGAGGTGGCCAAAGTACTGGAGTTTCAGCTTCAGTATCATTCCTTCCAAAGAAATCCCAGGGCTGATCTCCTTCAGAATGGACTGGTTGGATCTGCTTGCAGTCCAAGGGACTCTCAAGAGTCTTCTCCAACACCACAGTTCAAAAGCATCAATTCTTCGGTGCTCAGCCTTCTTCACAGTCCAACTCTCACATCCATACATGACCACAGGAAAAACCATAGCCTTGACTAGACGGACCTTAGTCGGCAAAGTAATGTCTCTGCTTTTGAATATATTATCTAGGTTGGTCATAACTTTTCTTCCAAGGAGTAAGCGTCTTTTAATTTCATGGCTGCAATCACCATCTGCAGTGATTTTGGAGCCCAGAAAAATAAAAATTCTGACACTGTTTCCCCAACTATTGCCCATGAAGTTATGGGACCGGATGCCATGATCTTCGTTTTCTGAATGTTGAGCTTTAAGCCAACTTTTTCACTCTCCTCTTTCACTTTCATCAAGAAGCTTTTTCGTTCCTCTTCACTTTCTACCATAAGGGTGGTGTCATCTGCATATCTGAGGTTATTGATATTTCTCCCGGCAATCTTGATTCCAGCTTGTGTTTCTTCCAGTCCAGCATTTCTCATGATGTACACTGCATATAAGTTAAATAAGCAGAGTGACAATATACAGCCTTGACGTACTCCTTTTCCTATTTGGAACCAGTCTGTTATTCCATGTCCAGTTCGAACTGTTGCTTCCTGACCTGCATACAGATTTCTCAAGAGACAGGTCAGGTGGTCTGGTATTCCCATCTCTTTCAGAATTTTCCACAGTTTATTGTGATCCACACAGTCAAAGGCTTTGGCATAGCCAATAAAGCAGAAATAGATATTTTTCTGGAATTCTGTTGCTTTTTCCATGATCCAGCGGATGTTGGCAATTTGATCTCTGGTTCCTCTGCCTTTTCTAAAACCAGCTTGAACATCAGGAAGTTCATGGTTCACGTATTGCTGCAGCCTAGCTTAGAGAATTTTGAGCATTACTTTACTAGCATGTGAGATGAGTGCAATTGTGCAGTAGTTTGAGCATTCGTAGCATTGCCTTTCTTTAGTTCGGAAAAGTCAAAACTACCGAATATGAATATCCCCGCTTCTGTTCTTAAACTTATCTGACAGATAACTTCTGGGAGTAATGGTTGATGTTTTACTTCTTTATCCCACAAGTTTCTTCTCTGTACTAATCTAATATGAGGCTACATAGAGAAGGATATTTGGGGAAATCTAAGTTCCAGCTTAACCAATCTGCCAAAGCAGAATTCAGAGCAAAACTCTCGACAACTTGAAATCTATGTAAACTCTCTTAATTATACTTACAAATAAAGATAATAGCAAAATTGTGCTTTACCTAATAAGATGGAACTATTAAGATGGAGTTACTGTGAAAAACCAAAAACACGGTGACTATTTTCAATAACTGAAGATTTACAAAACCATGTTATTAAGGCAACATTAAGCATTATATTTACTGTTATGGCCTCTTGGATTGACTTGTTATAGAGTTGGATTACTATTTATGTTGTGTAAGGACAAGCGTGGCTGGCTTCCATCCGCAGTTTGGAGTACTGCCTTCGTATGATAAGTAATACACCCTTCTACTTAGGTCTATCAGAGCTAATCCCTTGAATCTACTTGTCACTTCCACTGTATAATCTTAAAGGATTTGATTTAGGTCATACCGGAATGACCTAGGACTTTCCCTACTTTCTTCAATTTAAGTCAGAATTTTGCAATAAGGAGTTAATGATCTGAGTCTAAGTCAGCTCCTGATCTTGCTTTTGTTGACTGTATAGAACTTCTACATCTTAAGCTGCAAAAATTATAATCAATCTGATGTTGGTACTAACCATCTGCCGATGTCCTCAGGTAGAGTCATGTCTTGTGTTGTTGGAAGAGGGTATTTGCTATAATCAGTGTGTTCTCTTGGCAAAATTCTGTTAGCTTTTGCCCTGTTTCATTTTGGACTCCAAGGCCAAACTTTCCTGTTAGTCCAGATGTCTCTTGACTTCTACTTCTGCATTCCAGTACCCTATGATGAAAAGGACATCTTTTTTTGATGTTAGTTCTAGAAGGTCTTGTAGGTCTTTGTAAAAACTTTCCACTTCAGCTTCTTCAGCATTAGTGGTTGGGGCATAGACTTGAATTACTGTGATACTGAACTGTTTGCCTTAGAAAATGAACTGAAAGCATTCTGTAATTTTTAAGACTGCACACAAGTACTGTATTTTGGACTCTTTTGTTGACTATGAGGGCTACTCTTTTTTTTTTTTTTTTTTTTCAGGGATTCTTTCCCACCATATCACCTGAATTAAATTCACCCATTCTGGTCCATTCTTGTTCATTAATTCCTAAAATTTTGATGTTCCCTCTTGCCATCTCCTGGTTGTCCACTTCCAGTTTACCTTGATTCATGGACCTAACATTCCAGATTCTTTTACAATATTGTTCTTCACACAACTTGATTTTACTTTCACCGTCAGACACATCCACCATGGGGATTTTTTTTTGCTTTGGTTCAGCCTCTTCATTCCTTCTGGAGCTATTTCTCCACTTTCTCTAGTAGCATGTTAGGCACCTACTGCCCTGGGGAGTTTATCTGTCAGTGTCACATTTTTTTCCCTTTTCATACTGCTCATGAAGCTCTCAAGGCAAGAATGCTGAAGTGGCTTGCCATTCCCTTCTCTAGAGGACCACACTTTGTCAGAACTCTCCACAATGAGCCTTCTGTCTTGGGTGGTCTTACATGGCATGGCTCATAGTTTCAATGAGTTAGACAATGCTGTGATCAATTTGGTTAGTTTTCTGTGATTGTGGTTTCCATTCTATCTGCCCCCTGATAGATAAGGATAAGAGGCTTGTGGAGGCTTCCTGATGAGAAGGCTTCCTGATGGGAAGGTTCTTGATCTGGTGGGCAAGGTCACTCTCAGTAAATATTTAATCCAATTTTCCACTGGTGGCTAGGGTGTATTAATGGAGGTAATCTGACCTCCTTCAAAAAGACTTATGCCAGAATCAGAGACTCCTGGACATTCACAGGGAAGTCTGGCTCAAAGAACAGTATGGACCTAACAGAGACAAAAGATATTAAAAAGAAGTGGCAAGAATACACAGAAGAACTATACAAAAAAGTTTTTCAGGACCCAGATAACCATGATGGTAGGATCACTCACCTAAAGCCGGACATCCTGGAGTCCAAAGTCAAGTGGGCCTTAGCAAGCATCACTACAAACAAAGGTAGCATTGGTAATGGAATTCCAGCTAAACTATTTTAAATCCTAAAAGATGATGATGTTAAAGTGGTATACTCAATAAGCCAGCAAACTTGGAAAACTCCACAGGACTGGAAACGATCAGTTTTCATTCCAATCCAAAAGAAGGGCTATGCCAAAGAATGTTCAAACTACCATACAATCATGGTCATTTCACATGCTAGCAAAGTAGTTCTCAAAATCCTCCAAGCTAAGGTTCAACAGTATGTGAAATGAAAACCACTAGATGTACAAGCTTAATTTAGAAAAGGTGGAGGAACCAGAGATCAAATTGTCAACATCCACTGGATCACTGAGAAAGGAAGAGAATTCCAGAAGAATATCTACTTCTGGTTCATTGACTGCTCTAAAGCCTTTGACTGTGTTGATCACAACAATCTGGGGGAAATTCTTCAAGAAGTGGGAATACCAGAATACCTTATCTGTGTCCTGAGAAATCTGCAGGTCAAGAAGCAACAGCTAGAACTGGACATGGAACAACAGACTGGTTCCACATTGGAAAAGGAGTATATCAAGGCTGTATTTTGTCACCCTGTTTATTTAACTTATATGCAGAGTACATCATGTGAAATGCTGGGCTGGATGAAGTACAAACTGGAATCAGGATTTCCAGGAGAAATATCAATAACCTCAGATATGCAGTTGATACCACCCTTATGTTAGAAAGCAAAGAGGAACTAAAGAGTCTTTAGATGAAAGTAAAAGAGGAGAGTGAAAAAGCTGGTTTAAAACTCAACATTCAGAAAACTAACATCATGGCAACTGATCCCATCACTTAATGATGAATAGATGGGAAAACAATAAAAACAGTAACAGGTTTTATTTTCTTGGACTCCAAAATCACTGCAGGTGATGACTGCAGTCATGAAATTAAAAGACGCTTACTCCTTGGAAGAAAATATATGACCAGTCTAGACAGCATATTAAAAAGCAGAGATATTACTGATAGGGTCTCATGGGGGCTCATTGTTAAAATGTCTCATTATGTTGATCTCTCAAACCAAGAATAAAATCACAGTGACTCTTGAGACTGACCAAATTACCCAAACAACATTTTGTTTTCTCACTGGTGCCTACATTCTCAAAGCTATGAGACCACCAGATTCCAGACCTCCAGCTATATGACCACAGGGCTCAACTACAGGCTAAAAATTAACCATCCCTTCAGAGAATTTTTTTTTGGTCAGGTATAAGAAAGGCCCCATAAGAAAGGGAGAACACTGGTTCTTCTTAAGGGCCAGTTACCCTCTCCTTTCCCTTTTCCCTGACCTCCTTGCTCAATCTCTTTTTCTCTGGACTCACCTTACTGCTTTGCCAACAAAGATCCATCTAGTCAAAGCTATGGTTTTTCCAGTAGTCATGTATGGATGTGAGAGTTGGGCCATAAAGAAAGCTGAGCACTGAAGAATCTATGCTTTTGAACTGTGGTGCTGGATAAAACCCTTGAGAGTCCCTTGAGCCTCACGGAAATAAAATCAGTCAATTCTAAAGGAAATCAGTCCGGAATATTGATTGAAAAACTGATGCTTGAAGATGAAGCTCTGATACTTTGGCCACATGATGCAAAGAGCTGACTCTTTGGAAAATACCTGATGCTGGGAAAGATTGAAGGCAGGAGGAGAAGGGGAAGACAGAGGATGGAATGGTTGGATGGCATCACCGATTCAATGGACATGAGTTTGAGAAAGCTCTGGGAGATGGAGAAGGACGGGGAAGCCTGGCATGCTGAAGTACATGGGGTTGCAAAGAATCGGACATGACTGAGCTAGTGGAAAATAACTTAGGTCAGTCTTTGGCAAGCATTCAGATGGGACACATAATCATTCTGTCTCACAATTCTGAAACTTTCGTGTAGCCAATTTTCTAATTGTATTCGTTCTGAGTTATTTATCATCTACCCAAATTGTTAGTTATTGCCCATGAATTAATGACTTATAGCTCTGTAAATACCTTTTTCCTAAAAAAAGAAAATAATACAGATTTCTCAAAGTCTATACCCCTTTTTGGAAGATTTTTAGTCACCTCTCATCTTTAGAGTCACTGCTGAATGGAGCAGCAGTGAGATCACTGTCTGCTTTTAACTGTCAACTTAAAAAATATTAATAATCTGCCTTATGACCCAGCAATCCCACTGCTTGGCATACACACTGAGGAAAGCAGAATTGAAAGAGACACGTGTACCCCAATGTTCATCGCAGCACTGGTTATAATAGCCAGGACATGGAAGCAACCTAGATGTCCATTAGCAGATGAATGGATAAGAAAGCTGTGGTACATACACACAATGGAGTATTACACAGCCATTAAAAAGAATACATTTGAATTAGTTCTAATGAGGTGGATGAAACTGGAGTCTATTATACAGAGTGAAGTAAGCCAGAAAGAAAAACATCAATACAGTATACTAATGCATATATATGGAATTTAGAAAGATGGTAATGATAACCGTGTATGTGAGAGAACAAAAGAGACACAGATGTATAGAACAGTCTTTTGGACTCTGTGGGAGAGGGAGAGGGTGGGATGATTTGGGAGAATGGCATTGAAACATCTATAATATCATATATGAAATGAATTGCCAGTCCAGGTTTGATGCATGATGCTGGATGCTTGGGGCTGGTGCACTGAGACGACCCAGAGGGATGGTATGGGGAGGGAGGAGGGAGGGCGGTTCAGGATGGGGAACACGTGTATACCTGTGGCAGATTCATGTTGATATGTGGCAAAACCAATACAATATTGTAAAGTAATTAACCTCCAATTAAAATAAATAAATTTATATTTGAAAAATAAATAAAATAAAAATGTTAACAATCTGAAAGCTGAGAATTAAGTTTTATTTCGTGGGAATTTTTGGTATTGAAATCTCAGGAGGTAGCATCTCAAGTAACCCTGAGAGAACTGCTTCAAGGAGGAAAAGAGAGGACCCAAGTTATATAGAAGTTTTGCAACAAAGGACAAATAGTCTGAACATTAAAAGGTTGTTGTTAAAGAAAAATAGAAAATCCGAGTTAAGGAATTTAGTGATTTTCTATGTATAGGAAGATGCAAGAATCTGGGTTCACTGAAATCACTCCTTTGATATGCACCTCAGCTATCTGGGACCAGTATGTGCTGTACTGCTTAGTCACTCAGTCATGTCTAACTCTTTGCGACCCCATGGAATGTAGCCCATTGGAATATCCTGTGGTGTTTTTCTCATCCTGAGCTTCCCTATAGCTAATGTAGGGAGTGGCTGTAATCTGATTCTGATGGCTGCTAAATGGGTATTCTTTTCCTTCCTGTGTTTCCTTAGGACTCACCAGCTCACATTGGAGGGCTGCAGTTGTTGATGACTATGACATCTTTGTTTACTGATATGGCAGGAAATATTCCATTTCTCACAAACATATAGCATATTGTGTATAACCATCTGTAACTCTAACTGAATTATTATTTCCAGGTAAAGTGGTGATAGTGAATTTCCCATGAGATCATAATGCAAATTGTGAGAGAAAGAAATGTTGGAGAAATGGGAGCTGTGAGAAACAGAGATCATTTTTCATTTGGGTTACTTGTACATTTAGTACCTGTTCTATACTGATATGGTGTATACAACTTCCATTTGATAATGGAATATTTTAAAATGCACAGACTGGTAGGTCAGAAAACATCACAGTTCATGAGGGGGAAGATCAGTTTTCATGATAAAATCTGACCCATGATTGTGTGATTAAATTCTACTAGGACCCAGTAGTAAGTCAAATGTTATTTCTTTAAAAAATGATTTTTTTTTAAGAAGAGGGGATAGCTTTGCTCCAATGTCTCAAAGGTTGCATACAACATCTGTTGTATCTATCAGTTATAGATAGGTCAAGCTCCATCAAATCATTTTAGTTATATGACCCAAGGGTCAGTGTTGTATGTTCCTATTTAAGAGATTTATTTTCCTATGGGTTCTATCTGAAACTGGCAGGCTTTTAATTTACTCAGTAAATGGATATAAGTATAAAGTGGAAATTACATATATGTTTCCTGTGAACTCTAAAGAGGTCCACTAAGTTTTGTACATCTTTTTAAATGGTAAGAGAGGCCAGATGTAGAATTTAAACAGGGTCCTTCCTAAAAGGGACCTGACTTCTCCTTCATTTCAGAGGCTCTGGATCGCTGAACTGAAAGCTCAGTTTTGTGGAGTGGAATTCAGAGGAGCCATTTGTGGAGGGGCCATCATTGTCTGTTTTGATGATTAAATTTAGACTTTTGGTCACCAGACCCAGGATATTTCTACTTATAAAATCAAGTAAGAGTTTAACAGGCAGCCCATCCTGACATCATGGTACATTATCCTACATGAAAGATCTCTCTTTCTCACAACTTTCTGATTAACATTTGGTCTCCTGGTTACTGTGGTAATCACACCAACCTTGTCTGTGACACTTAAGTATTCTCACTTGGCCCTGTCTCTCTGCGATCATATAATCTCCTTTGAGAATTTTCTACTGCCATTCACATCCTGTAAAGAAGAGCCACTACCAAGATCTGAAAGCTTTGATAAAATATAAAAGTCTGGGTTATGAATGAGGGAAAAGTTAAAAACTGATAAATGGAAATGAAAGAGAAGTAAATAATTACCTAGTATTTACTGACAGCCTACTTTATCTAAAACAGAACCTTGCCAGCACAAAGTTAATTTTAAGGTAACAAGTATATTGAGAATAGGTTTTGGGGTAACTGTTTTAATATTTCACTGGAAAGACACCATATATCTAAACAGTTTATTTATGTTATTTGAATCCAGAACCCATGCTCTAACAATTACTTCAAATATATAGGAAATAAAAGAGCAGGGAGTAATAAATCAGCATAGAGTCACAAAAGTGTCATTAAAAAAGACTACCATAAATTCCCCTCAAACTAAATTACCTAATATTGTGACAAGTGCCACAGTATTTGTTTCCAGGGGTTTATAGATGTACAAGACAGTGTGCCACTTTTTTAATCCCTTTATGTGTTCTGTCTGAAGCTGTCTACATATTTGATTATATTCCCAGAGAGAATATGGCTCTTTTTCTTCAGGTATGTGGCAGGAAGTGCTGCTTGTGTCACTCGCTTGTTGAGTATGCCATACATATAACTGCATTCTTGTATCTATTTCAAGTTGTTTAGGGTAGTCTCTTGTGTCTTGATGGTATTATCTGATTTTATATATTAATGTCCTGAAACTGGATATTCATTGTCTGATACTCTTTATAAACTACAGAAAATCAAACTTATCCTGAACTGACATAATTTTCATCAGCTACAATTTTAGAGAAATGGGTTGAAATGTTCACCATGCTATTGGCTCATTATTCAAGAATAACTGTTAAATAAAAGTGTCATAGTTGTTTTTCTCTCATTCACCATGTCTCTGTAGTGTTTAAAATGCTCATTTGTTTCATATTCAGTTATTCTGTCTTTCATAATTCCCATACAGTTAGTGTCAGGTGAAAATAAAAATTTGAGGTAAACTATTTTATCATGAATATAGAACCCCTAGTCTGAACAAAACTCTTTTGATTTTATGTAGTATGCTTAGTCACCCAGTCGTCTCTGACTCTGTGACCACATGGACTGAAGCCCATCAGGCTCCTCTGTCCATGGGGATTCTTCAGGCAAGGATACTGGAGTGAGTTGCCATGCCCTCCTCCAGGGCAGCTTCCCCACTCAGGGAATTTAACCCAGGTCTCTAACAGTACAGGCAGATTCTTTACTATCTGAGGCACCAGGAAAGTCTTGATTTTAACAAGGGTTTTTAAATTAGAGATTTCATGCAATATGAAATCATTTTAGAGTTGCGGTTATTTTTACCTTCAACTTGCTCCTAAATCATTGCATATGACTCTGAGTTATTGGCTGACCACCACTTATGTAGAAAAGTTCAGTTACATTAAAAGAAGATAAGATACAAGCAGACTTGTGAAATATGATTGTTTAGCTTCCTGTTTTGTCTCAGGTCTCCATGTCTCCAAAGTCCTAATCTTGCTTTTCCCTTTTTCATGTGTTGTCAGAATACATTCTGATTCATATTCCAATCTTTTCTAGAGAATGACAACCCGTTAGTTACCTTCAAGATCCTTTAATAAACCTTCTTTGTTCAATATTTAATCATTACTTTTAAAAGGTGTAATTTTCATATTTTTTGAAATAAATCGTGATAATAACCATAGTAAAAATGTATGTTTCTCAAACTCCTCTATCCACTGTATCTCTTTATATCCAGGTCTGCACTTCTTGAGAGAATAGACTGAATTTACTGAGGCAATTGTTTCATTTCCTATTTGTTTCTCAACATTTTACCATCTGCTATGCCTCACCTATGGCCATCTCTGCTGAAGTTACTTTGACAGGGTTATCAATGACATAGTTTGTGAAATGGGAAAGGATACAATTCATTCAGTCTTTTTCTTGTTATTGGTCTCTCTAAACATTATTGCTGCAAGACACTCTCTCCTAACCAATGTTATTGACTTCCTATCATCATTCTCCTCTGGATTTTCCTGCTGTCTTTTTGGCAGGTTATTCTTATCATTTTCGGACCTCTCTCTCAAGTGCTATTTCTGTTCTGTGCTGCATATTCTTCCCAGATAAACTGTCATGATTTCACCCAATGGTTTTTGTATTGATGTCTTCAAAGCATGTGCTTAGTCCCTCAACACCATTGGCCTCTAACTCAGTATATATCATTGCCTAATGCCTTTGGATCAGTGTATACTTAGTTTGACCCACAGTAAATCAAAATCAAAATGTCTGAAACTTAATTCATCCTTCCACATCCATCTTTTGCTTTTCTGCCCACTCTCAATTCCTTTTCTTTCTCTTACAAAACAGTACATTTTATGTGTCATCCTTTAATTTATTTGTTTTCCCCATTCATTTCAATAAGTTACTAAATAACATCAGTGATGGGCTTCCCTGGTGGATCAGACAGTAAAGAATCCACCTGCAGTGAGGGAGACCTGGGTTCGATCCCTGGGTTAGGAAGATCCCCTGGAGGAGGGCATGGCAACCCACTCCAGTATTCTTGCCTGGAGAATCCCATGAATAGAGGAGCCTGGCAGGCTACAGTTCATGAGGTCACAAAGAGTCAGATAGGACTGAATGACTATCTACAACAACAATATCATTGATGCCTCTATAATATTTTTGAAATCCATAATCCTCACTGAATTCTCAATTCCATTCACATTATTTTTTGTTTCAACGAGGGGAAAAGGAGGCAATATGTCATCCATAGTTATACTTGACCAAATTTTTAAAATATTCAATGTCATACAGGATAGATCTCAAAACTTTTAACATATATTCATTACAACCAGATATCTTCATACTCTTCTGTTAAATTTTGTTACCTACTGAAACAGTTAAGATTTGGTTTGGCTGCATGTAAAAGAAATCCCCTGGTAATTTTTAATTTATTTTTCTCAGCTAATAATAATTCTGAGGTAGACAGCCCAGACTGAAATAGTATGTCAGGAGAAAACATTTTTCCCCCAAATCTTGTAATGTTTTTCACATATAAAAGGACGATTTAGAGTAATTCTGGTCTCTGGCATCTCTTAAAACTTTATTTTCTCTACTCCAGGGAAGTGAAGGTGCTTTGACTGATAGTTCAATGTGTCTGCTTAGCCTTATTATTCCATGTGTCCTTCTTTGCAGGTGAGCTGATCATAAAAAGCAAACATTCCTCACTTCTCCTCCAAGGGAAAGTTCTTTCCTCACCACACAGAGATACAAGCCCTAGCTCAGCATTGCTTGTGACTAGGTAAGTAAGTTTGCCTAATGGTGATATTTAATTAGCAATCTGGCTCTCATATTAAGCAACACAGTTCAGTCAAACATTATTCAGTAATAATGAGAATGCCTGCCCCTCTCCTTATTTTGTCTTTTTTTTTTTTTTTTTACTTTACAATTCTGTATTGGTTTTGCCATACATTGACATGAATCCACCACGGGTGTACATGAGTTCCCAAACATGAACCCCCCTCCCACCCCCCTCCCCACAACATCTCTCTGGGGCATCCCCGTGTACCAGCCCCAAGCATGCCATATCCTGCATCGGACATAGACTGGCGATTCAATTCTTACATGATATTATACATGTTTCAATGCCATTCTCCCAAATCATCTCACCCTCTCCCTCTCCCTGAGTCCAAAAGTCCTCTATACACATCTGTGTCTTTTTTGCTGTCCTGCATACAGGGTCATCATTGCCATCTTTCTAAATTCCATATATATGTGTTAGTATACTGTATTGGTGTTTTTCTTTCTGGCTTACTTCACTCTGTATAATCGGCTCCAGTTTCATCCATCTCATCAGAACTGATTCAAATGTATTCTTTTTAACGGCTGAGTAATACTCCATTGTGTATATGTACCACAGGTTTCTTGTCCATTCATCTGCTGATGGACATCTAGGTTGTTTCCATGTCCTGGCTATTATAAACAGTGCTGTGATGAACATTGGGGTACATGTGTCTCTTTCAATTCTGATTTCCTTAGTGTGTATGCCCAGCAATGGGATTGCTGGGTCATAAGGCAGTTCTATTTGCAATTTTTTAAGGACTCTCCACACTGTTCTCCATAGTGGCTGTACTAGTTTGCATTCCCACCAACAGTGTAGGAGGGTTCCCTTCTCTCCACACCCTCTCCAGCATTTATTGCTTGCAGATTTTTGGATCGCAGACATTCTGACTGGTGTGAAGTGGTACCTCATTGTGGTTTTGATTTGCATTTCTCTAATAATGAGTGATGTTGAGCATCTTTTCATGTGTTTGTTAGCCATCCATATGTCTTCTTTGGAGAAATGTCTATTTAGTTCTTTGGCCCATTGTTTGATTGGGTCGTTTATTTTTCTGGAATTGAGCTGCAGGAGTTGCTTGTATATTTTGAGATTAGTTGTTTGTCAGTTGCTTCATTTGCTATTATTTTCTCCCATTCAGAAGGCTGTCTTTTCACTTTGCTTATATTTTCCTTTGTTGTGCAGAAGCTTTTAATTTTAATTAGGTCCCATTTGTTTATTTTTGCTTTTATTTCATTTGATCTCTCAAGTTAGTCATGAGCTGTTGGGACTTCTTAGAACATTAACACAATGAAGAAATCATTGAGCATTCAAACTCATATCTTTCTGCTCTGGACCCTGCACCATATATCTTTCAACCTCAAGGTCACAATAAGACTAATGCATTTCCACAAAGTTCTTTTAAGTTTCCAGTAGGAAAGAGGAGGAAAAAGCAACACATAAAGTGACTGACCATGTTCCTTTTGGTCATGAAAATAATGGCTTTATAGGAATTCTTGCCTAATATATTTCTACTTTGTCCAAAACTGGATATATGGTCACCTTTAGCTTCAAGAGAGCCTGAGAAGGAGATTGTTTATTTTGACAGCCTAAGCAAATCAGACCCATTAAAAAGAAAAAAAAAAAAAAGCTAACTGAAAACAGAAAATCAGGAGGAAAAATAATATTGTATCAGTAACCCTATATGTTTCCTATATAATGTCAAATTGTATAATATTACATAGGCAGCATGAATTCTATATAGACAACAAGATATGCAAACTCCATGCCTCAAGAATTACTGCCCACCTTGTAGATTATTGAACTAACCAAACATTTTAATTCCAAGTCTCCTCATATGATCTTTGCTCTTTCCATAATGTCCACTCTTGCTTTATTTACCTATTCTGCAAGATTCAGCCAGGCACTATCTATTTCATAAAACCTACTCTTTCTCAGGTTGTGGTAGGAATATGTCTTAAAAAGCTCCTTGCACTCTGTACTTATGTTTATAATACTAAATTGCAAATATCTGGTAAAAGGTTTGTTGTCTTATTTAGGTCAACATATTAAAATTCTAAAACAAGTGCCTTATACATTATACATGTTTTAATAATATTGCTTATTATTTTATTTATTCCATTTCTTCATTTTTAAAGACTATGCAATGAACAATAGAGACACATTTGATCTCAAAATAAAGTGTGTGCATTTATAAAATATGTTTTCCTTTTTGTATGCTTCAATTCATTTATATACTCTAAAAATTCTAAGATTTGTTTAAGCAACATTCCTCCTAGACTACAAAGCCTTAAATCAGAGTATGAATCATAATAATCTCTTAATATTTTATACACATGTAGCACACACTGATTTGGACTCAGTTGTGCCTCACATCAATCAGGTTTGCTGTCTTAGGATATGTTTTAAGAGATATTATCTAGCTATAAAACTTTCCATATTACTTTCTCCTAAAAAAGACATCCTGATGATAAAAAAAAAAAAAAAATCCTGCTAAGTCAGTAATAAAATAACTTCCCTGTAACTGATTTTCTAGGGTGTTTAAATCACAACACAGAGCTATCTTCCTTTCTAGTTATTTATGGAGTCCACCTGAAACCTGAAGATTAGACAACTGAAGAGATAAAGGTGTAAAAAAAGGGTATGTATGCATGAGGAGATGGAAGTGGGAAGCTTGTTAGGTATCCTCTTTAAAGGTCCTCTCATCTTTCCGTATGTTAACTTATCTCTGTTGATGTTCCAATTTTTGAACTAATACCATCCCCTCTTCTGGTTTTTCCATTTCAAAGCTTTGCAATCATTGGTGAGTCATTTAACATGTCCATGCCTCAATTATATTATCTGTGAAATGGAGATAATAATAGCAAATATCTGGTAAAATGTTTGTTGTATTATTTGTGTCAACATATTAAAATGTTAAAATGAGTGCCTTATACATTCAGTTCAATTCAGTTCAATTCAGTCGCTCAGTCATGTCCGACTCTTTGTGACCCCATGAATTGCAGCACACCAGGCCTCCCTGTCCATCACCAACTCCCGGAGTTCACTCAATATAATGCCTTATACATGTTTAAATAATATTGGCTATTATTATTGTATTCATGCCACTTCTTCATTTTTAAATATATGCAATAAACAATAGAGATACATTTGATCTCAAAATAAAGTGTATGCATTTATAAAGAATTGCTAGCAATTGTCAGTGCATCAGATCAAATGAATATACCCCAAATCAAGTTCACAGAGATTTGATGACATGTGCTATCTCAGATGTGAAGACAAAATTTAATTATGGTTTAAAATAAGTTTGGGTATGTATAAGCTTTAAAGTTATTGCTAGGAGAAGGCAATGGTAACCCACTCCAGTACTCTTGCCTGGAAAATCCCATGGATGGAGGAGCCTGGTAGGCTGCAGTCCAGGGGGTCCCTAGGAGTCGGACACGACAGCAATTTCACTTTCACTTCTCACTTTCATACATTGGAGAAGGAACTGGCAACCCACTCCAGTGTTCTTGCCTGGAGAATCCCAAGGATGGGGGAGCCTGGTGGACTGTCGTCCATGGGGTCACACAGAGTTGGACACAACTGAAGTGACTTAGCAGCAGCAGCAGCAGGAACATTCTGATTTTTCTTTTTTCTTTTTTTAAATTTATTTATTTTTGGTCTATTGATTTTGGCCACCTCATGTGAAGAGGTGACTCATTGGAAAAGACTTTGATGCTGGGAGGGATTGGGGGCAGGAGGAGAAGGAGACAACCGAGGATGAGATGACTGGATGGCATCACTGACTCGATGGACGCAAGTCTGAGTGAACTCCGGGAGTTGGTGATGGACGGGAGTTGGTGAAATGCATACACTTTATTTTGAGATCAAATGTATCTCTATTGTTCATTGCATAGTATTTAAAAATGAAGAAATGGCATGAATACAATACAATAATAATAGCCAATATTATTTAAACATGTATAAGGCATTATATTGAGTGAACTCCAGGAGTTGGTGATGGACAGGGAGGCCTGGCGTGCTGTGATTCATGGGGTCGCAAAGAGTCGGACACGACTGAGCGACTGAACTGAACTGAACTGAGTTTAAGAAGATTGTGTTTATACCAGAAAAGATTAGTTCTTCATGTGGACTTGAACACACCATGGACTTGAGTCCATATGATTAGGCTTCCTAATCTAAGCTGATTAGGCTTCTAAATAGTGTGTTTTTAGGGAAATCATTGAAACTTTGCTAACTTTATTAGTAAAATAAAGATATTTTTTATCTGCTTTGTTTTTATGAGAATTTATGTGAGGAATAACTAAAATATAAAGTGCTTAAATAGTTCATGGCATGTGGTAGAAACATAATAAGTTTGTAAATGTAATAATTAGCATAATTACTCAAGCTCATAAGTTAACTAAAATTATAAATAGCTAGAAGGTGACTTATTAATTCATAATTACAACCATTACTACCTAGGAAACTATTGCATCATATCTTCTAGTGAGTACAATATTTCTTTAAAAAGAAATCTATTTGGAAAAGCAAAATCAGAAGACTGGTTGGTAATCATAGTCTCTGAGAATGAAAAATTATTTTTATGGCAAAAATATTAATGATATCACTTTGATAACCTGGTGATTTTGTCTTCTCAAAAGGGATAAATATTTACCCAAGTTTGGACAGACTAGTCCTTAAAAGAAAGGTCTATAATTTGAGTAATGCTTGAATGTGTCAAGTCTTTCTCACTGAAATCTTATTTCTAAGTCCTAACTTCACTGTGTACACTTTAACTAGGCAAGAGGGAGGAAGTGATTTTAGAATTAACATCTGTGAAAATGAAGGGAAGAAAGCTAAACTGAGCAAAGGAATAAGCTGAACTCTTTTGCGGCCCTTAATATATGTTCAGACAACCCCACAGACATAACTGGAACAAGAATTGGCCTTTAGATTTCATGAAATAGGTGTAAGAATGCTATATTTTTACTGTTGTGTTAAGTTTTCGGATGTGGGTTGCCCTAAGGAAAAGGTTGGTGACTAATGGTAAATCAATCAGCACTCTTAAAGGGGTATGACAACCAAGAGTACCAGCAGCAATTCCAGTAGCTGTGCAATAAGGTCTTCAAACCTTAAGGACTTTTGGGACGTATCACATGGTATTTAATACACAGAGGAGCCATGCCAGTGAATGACAGGATATTTCACCTACTAGACTAGTAAGGGCCACTTAAACAAGACATAGTCCCAGCATAGCTGTTCTCCTAGTATCTTTACGAGAATAGATGAACATAGCCTTTGTCTCTAGTAAAGCATTCACTTATCTAGTATGTTCTTTTTAATCCCAGTCAATAAATAGTGTCCAAAATAGTTTACATTTTGGGGGGAGGTAAGAAGTTCATATATTATGTGGTCCCAGAGTTGAGTTAATTTTTCTGTTTATCAAAAGACCATGATAAGTATTGAAATAGCATATAACAAACAGTGCTGATGATATCAATCCTTGTCTCTTTTCACATTTGCTTGTGTAAACATATTTTATGAATGGCAAACCACTATGAAATTGCTAATTAATATTTAGTATAAATTACTGCATGTACTAACTAGGTCTGTATGTATTTTGGTTCTTGTTAGCTTTATCATTTCACTTGTTACTTATTTTACTTTATTTTATTTAGCCTTGGTGAATATGGTTTTAAATTTACTCTGCATCTAAACCTGGAAGGCATTGTGGGTGGTATTTGTGACAGTATTTTATGTTCAATTATGTGTAAAGAAAAATGCCAGTGGGTACAGTGTTTGTAGATATAGAACAACTCTACAAAATTCATTGTGACTTTGTAAAAATATTTATTTCTATAACGTATTCAAGTATAGGCTATCGATGTTACTTTCTGAAGCCTTAACTTTGATCTAGGAACTTATGTTTAATTTTTTGTCCACTGCTGCTGCTGCTGCTAAGTCGCTTCAGTCATGTCCGACTCTGTGAGACCCCAGAGACTGCAGCCCACGAGGCTCCCCCGTCCCTGGGATTTTCCAGGCAAGAACACTGGAGTGAGTTGCCATTTCCTTCTCCAATGGGTGAAAGTGGAAAGTGAAAGTAAAGTCTCAGTTGTGTCCGACTCCAACTTAACCGAAACTCTAAATCTTACAATGCTGAGAACAATTAGTACATCATTCTTCCATACTGCTGAAAAAAAAAAAGAAAATTGCATTCTGTCATGGGTATAAAGTTACATAATTGCAATCAACCTGCATAAAATAAGAAATGAAAAAAAATAAGTGGGATATAAATATGATAATTAGGCATTAATTCATATCATTTTATATCTGTAAAATGTATTTATAAATCATCTGATTGACTTTAGACTACAACTATTTAGGAGCAAACTGCAATTAAAGGATATTTAATGTTGTTCATAGTAAATTAAGATGAGTGAATAAGACTCCTTCAGGTAATTTAAGCTTGGATATTTCAATTAAAAAAATTATATACAGTAAACTGGTGCTGCACCAAAATCACCATACCTCAAGAGAACTATAAGATTTACATAAGATAAGCCAGAAAAACAACAACAACAAAAAACCTACTTTAACCTTTCATGCGAGCACAAATCAGCAATAAAAACTTACCTGTAAGTTTGAAGTACAAAACCTGTTAACCAGAGACACCAGAGGGAATTCTGGGAAACTATCCATATAGGTGAATTATATTTCATATGATTTACACATATATATTTTTTTTCCCACTAATTTCCAACTGAAATTTCATTTTCTTCCATTACGTATATATATCAGGCAATAAATTATGGTAATATTAGTGATGCCTGTAACTTTCTCAGTAGGAAAACTCACAGACATTTTCATATTGTATTATAGCAACTGCAAATATGTCCTAGTATCTTTATTCTTATTTCATTTTGAATTATGATAGTTAATAAATCTGCCAATAATTTATTTAACATATTATCAAGATGCATCTATTTAACTATTTTGTTGTTCAATTGCTCAGTCCTGTCCTACTCCTTTGTGACCCCATGGATTGCAGGACACCAGTGTTCCCTGTTATTCACTATCTCCTGGAGTTTGATCAAACTTTTGTCCATTGAATCAGTGATGCCATCCAACCATCTCATCCTTTGTTGTCCCCTTCTCCTTCTGCCTTCAGTCTTTCCCGGCACCAGGGTCTTTACCAATGGGTCAGTTCTTTGCACAGTGGCCAAAGTATTCTGAGCTTCAGCTTCAGCATCAGTCCTTCCAATGAATATTCAGGACTGATTTCCTTTAGAATTGATCTTGGGCTTCCCTGGTGGCTTAGAAGATAAGGAATCCTCCTGCAATGCAGGAGACCTGGGTTTGATCCCGGGGTTGGGAAGATCCCCTGGGGCAGGAAATGGAAACTCACTCCAGTATTCTTGCCTAGAGAATCCCAATGGATAGAGGCATCTGGCGGTTATAGTCAATGGGGTCACAAAGAGTTGGATATGACTGAGTGACTAAGCACAGCACAGCTTAGTAAGAGCACAGAGAGGATTGATCCTAAAGGCTACATATCATAGTTCTGCCTCTATTAACTTTGTTATCTTAGGCACATCACTTCACAATAATGCGGCACAATTTCTGTATCCTTAATAGGGAAAAAACACATATCTACCTTTCAATACTTTGGGAGCCTATAAGGAAGCAATGAGAAGAATGCATCCAGAACGAGTGTTCTTTTTGCAAACCTGAGAGTTTAAAAGTCCAGTTTAATAAGACTAGCAGTTTTCAATCAAGCTATTTAACTGAGAAGACAGTTTAATTAACTGAACACATGATTGACCTGTGCTTGGTATCCTAGTCTTTCAATTAAGAATGATGGAACACTCTAAGTTATACCTTTCTATAAAAGATTATCAATTATAAGTGTATGTCCCTTATGTTTCAAATAAACCTTCAGGAGAGAGTGCCCCTGCAGAATCACCAAAACTTCATTTCTAACCTTTGGTATGTTTTGACTGTTTTTCATTATAATTTTATTGATAAAACCTTGACAAGAAATAGAGATCCTTTAACCTTCCTGGTTATTAAGTAAAAGAAAATGCTTAAGCTGGAATTCATTACGTACCTTGAACCTATAAAGTAGAAAACTAATATTCATGACTTTATATTCATTGAAAAACCTTAACCTTTAGGAATCATTAGTTTTCAGTATAGTCCATAAAGTTAAACCGAGCAGCACAAGGGCAGATGTGGAGAATCAAGGGAGGGGAGTAGATCATGAACAGCATTACCATCTAACATTGGCTAAGCAACATTCCTTGATTCTCCAGGCTCTCAGCAAGTAGCAAAACATTTTCAGAGCTCAGATTCCTCAAGGAATCTACCAGGGGAAATATGTGGCTTTCTAAAACAACACAAATTGGCAAGTCTACTAGGGTATATGGGACTTAAAGCTGTGCAAATATAAATATCCTTCCCAAGGGAAATCAGTTGTTAACTTCATTTGGGATAATAGGAAGATTTCCTGTGTGTGTGTGTGCTTCAGTTTTCTTTTAGAAAGTCAAAAAGGTATCTAGTAAACAAAGTCCAGAGGTTTAAAATGACAGTTGTTTCCTGAATGTCTGTTCAGGGTTGGCTTGATTGTTTTGCAGCTTTGGGTTGGGTTATAGTGATCTTGGGCTTCCCTTGTGGCTCAGCTGGTAAAGAATCTGCCTGCAATGTGGGAGACTTGGGTTCGATCCCTTGGTTGGGAAGATCCCCTGGAGAAGGGAAATCTGGATCTACCCACTCCAGTATTCTGGCCTGGAGAATTCCATGGGCTGTATAGGCCATGGCGTCACAAAGAGTCAGACACGACTGAGCAACTTTCACTCACTCACTCACTCACAGTGATCTTCACTCCTTAATTTTGTGTCTGCAGGCAGGCTGGCTTGGGGTTGCTTATCTAGGATGGCTTCAGTTCTCCTGCACATGTCCCTCATGTTCTCTCCCATAGGCTCAGATTTGGTCTCATACTGGTGACAGAATTATTAATACAAGGGAAAGAAGACTGGACGTGCAAAAAAGGCAAGCATGCACTTTTCAATTTCTGCTTATATCATGATTGCTGACACTGATTGACCCAAAGCAAGTCACATGCATGCTTAATCACTGAGTCATGTCCAACTCTTTGTGACCCCATGGACTGCAGCTTGCCAGGCTTCTGTGTCCCTGGGATTCTCCAGGCAAGAATACTAAATGGTAGCCATTCCCTTTTCCAGGGAATCTTCCCAACCCAAGGATCCAACCCCCATCTCCTGCAATGCAGATGGACTCCCTACTGTCTGAACCACCAGGGAAGCCATAGAGGAGACATGGAAAGGCAGATGCTAATTTCATCTACTCACAGATAACAAACTAGATGTAGTCTTTCTGTTATTAATTAATAAATGCTTTGGAGTAGGAAATGGAAACCCACTCCAGTACTCTTGCCTGGAAGATCCCATAGATGGAAGAGCCTGGTAGGCTACAGTCTATGGGATCACAGGGAGTCGGACACAACTGGGCTACTTCATCTTCACCTTCCCTCCAAATAATTCTCCTAAAAGTGAGAAAAATGCATTTGTTTCCATTTTTTTTCAGATGAAATTAGTTTTTTCTTGTTTGATAATTAACATAGGATTCCAGAAAAGAAGGGGCTTCCCTGGTGGCTCAGCTGGTGAAAAATACACCTGCAATGCGGGAGACCTGGGTTCTATCCCTTGGTTCCAAGGGAAGATCCCCTGGACAAGAGAACGGCTACCCACTCCATTATTTCACCCTGGAGAATTCCACGGACTATAAAGTCCATGGAGTCTCAAAGAGTTGGACACAGCTGAGCAACTTCGACTGACTTTCATGAGAAAAGAAAGACATGAACCCTTAGTAAGATCTATCTAAGCTACTCTTCATCTGAACCTACTTCAAGGATAGCTGATCATACTTTAGCCTTCTATCTGCAATTTCCAACAGCTTCTTGAGTATATATTATGAGCTGATAATGAAGTTTTATTGCTCCAATTCACCCCTGAAATGCTTCGTTGTGGGAGACTGGGTCTCATTATAACTCTAAAAGTATGCCTTCAGCCAGTTCATTCTCCCTTTCTTTTGGAATACCTTGATTACTGATACATTTATTTCTGATTTAATCCTAAACTTAATTTAAATCACTTTATCAATACATCTATTACATGGTCAAAGAAAGACTCTAATGCTCATCTTTTTTGCTTTGTAAT
Source organism: Oryx dammah (assembly GCF_014754425.2). Taxonomy (NCBI): domain Eukaryota; kingdom Metazoa; phylum Chordata; class Mammalia; order Artiodactyla; family Bovidae; genus Oryx; species Oryx dammah. The sequence continues at coordinate 77,749,457 of NW_024070187.1, forward strand.
CTATCTCATAATTCATTGTTTTTGTCTGGTATAACCCACTAGAGAGTATTGTGTGTGTATATGAATTTACTTTAAGCTCCTAATTTATTCTTTGCTTCTATCTGTCATTGTTGGCTCTTTTATATTTATGTCTACTATTGATTGCTTGCTGAGCTCCCATTTCCCTTGAGAAAAGAGTTATTAACTGTGTGTTATCACAAATCAGTGCATCTTTATAGTCGAGAACACTAAGGCTCAGCAGGGTGAAGTGGCTGGTGCAACATGACTAAGTATGTAAGTGAAAGAGGAAGGATACAAAACCCAGTCATCTCAAGACATCATATTTATTGGCTATTCAGGCAGGGAACCAAGCCAAATTTAGCAAACTACATTTGAGAAGCAGATTGTTTTCCTCAGAAAAAAAATGAATATTTCTTCAGCATTTAAAATGACTTCAAGCATAAGCTCTCCTTTAAAATGGAGGTAAATTATGCATAATAATTAAATATAAATATCTATACTGTAAAATAGAAAATTATATGTACCATAAAAAAGTACTGATGTATTTTTTCAAGACCAACTTTTAACTTTGTAGTTCACAGTATAATATTATTGGGTCAGGACAGTAAAGAGACAGTAGACATCACAACTTTGCTTTCTCAATTCTAATAAGCTTTTTTCATTAACATAGTTCAAATTTTGAATTTTTGATGTGTGATTTATAACTATGTTTTCTGTTGCAGGATACTATTTAGGTATTTTCGAAGCATGCTATATGATTATTCAATACAGTTGTTAAAAATATTCACTTTTATTGTGTAAATTCTAGACTGACAGATATTTTTTGTATGACACCCTTTTCTCCAGAATAGATAATATTTTTTCAAGAATATATGAAGAAGGTAACAAGGGCAAAAGGTGAGATGAACTGAATGGAATGTTGTTAGTGTGCATGTGAAGATATTCAGGAAAAGGATTGGAAAGAAAGAAAATGAACATTTAAAATTTTTTTCTTTTAAATTTGTTTTAAATGAATAAGCAAAACAAAATAAGCTAGTAACTTTTTTTTTAATGAGTAATAAACATGGCTCTTTCATTTATCTGTTCATTTTGGTTTACTCCCTCATCATTAGTACAATCTACAGGCCTGGAGTATTAGAACCACATCAAATTGAGGATGGGAAAGATGTTAATAGTAACTTTAATTTTCAATTAATTTACTAAGTGGACAGAAATATTTGACATAACTAGGCAGCTTAAAAAAGTAATTTTGGTCTGTCACTGTAGTGAAGGATTTGACATATTTTTAACTGAAGAGAAAGCCATTGCTTTAATAGTTAGAAACTGATTTCTAATGCTGTTGGAAGAGATGCAATTTTTACTTATATATATGAAGTCAGAAGAGAGAGCATTTTATGGGGCTAATATGAACCAGTCATCTTTAGCAGAATGAAAATTGTCATGCAGCATTTTAACACTGTTGTCTGCTCAATGTTCTGTGGTTCTGTGATTTTTCATGTAGGGTAAGTGGTAATAAAAACTAAAAAGTTTTCAAAAGTGAAGTTTTTGTTAGAAAGGACATTATTGGGAAAACGGGCAAATCTTGAATGGGGTCTTAGGATTACATACCAGTAATGACCATGTGCTGGAATCAAGATTGTCGGGAGAAATATTAATAACATCAGATATGCAGGTGACACCACCCTTATGGCAGAGGGTGAAGAGGAACTAAATAGCCTCTTGATGAAAGTGAAAGAGGAGAGTGAAAAAGTTGGCTTAAAGCTCAACATTCAGAAAACGAAGATCATAGCATCTGGTCCCATCCCTTCATGGGAAATAGATGGGAAAACAGTGTCAGACTTTATTTTATTCGGCTCCACAATCACTGCAGATGGTGACTGCAGCTATGAAATTAAAAGGCGCTTACTCCTTGGAAGGAAAGTTATGACCAACCTAGATAGCATATTCAAAAGCAGAGACATTACTTTGCCAACAAAGATCTGTCTAGTCAAGGCTATGGTGTTTCCAGTAGTCATGTATCAATATGAGAGTTGGACTGTGAAGAAAGCTGAGCACCGAAGAACTGATGCTTTTGAACTGTGGTGTTGGAGAAGACTCTTGCGAGTCCCTTGGACTGCAAGGAGATCCAACCAGTCCATTCGAAAGGAGATCAGCCTTGGGTGTTCTTTGGAAGGACTGATGCTAAAGCTGAAACTCCAGTACTTTGACCACCTCATGCAAAGAGTTGACTCATTGGAAAAGAGTCTGATGCTGGGAGGGATTGGGGGCAGGAGGAGAAGGGAATGACTGAGGATGAGATAGCTGGATGGCATCACTGACTAGATGGACATGAGTTTGAGTGAATCCAGGGAGTTGGTAATGGACAGGGAGGCCTGACGTGCTGCAATTCATGGAGCTGCAGAGTCAGACATGACTGAGTGACTGAACTGAACTGAATGATCATTATTAATTTCCTGATTTGGTGTTTGTGTTGTGGCTTATTTAACTATATGCAGAGTATATAATGAGAAACGCTGGGCTGGAAGAAGCACAAGCTGGAATCAAGATTGCTGAGAGAAATATCAATAACCTCAGATATGCAGATGACACCACCCTTATGGCATAAAGTGAAGAGGAACTAAAAAAAGCCTCTTGATAAAAGTGAAAGAGGAGAGTGAAAAAGTTGGTTTAAGGCTCAACATTCAGAAAACGAAGATCATGGCATCTGGTCCCATCCCTTCATGGGAAATAGATGGGGAAACAGTTGAAACAGTGTCAGACTATTTTTGGAGGGTTCAAAATCACTGCCAATAGTGATTGAAGCCATGAAAGTAAAAGACGCTTATTCCTTGGAAGGAAAGTTATGACCAACCTGGATAGTATATTCAAAAGCAGAGACATTACTTTGCCAACAAAGGCCTATCTAGTCTGGTTTTTCCAGTGGTCATGTATGGATGTGAAAGTTGGACTGTGAAGAAAGCTGAGTGCCAAAGAATTGATGCTTTTGAACTGTGGTGTTGGAGAAGACTCTTGAGAGTCCCTTAGACTGCAAGGAGATCAGTCCTGGGTGTTCTTTGGAAGGTCTGATGCTAAAGCTGAAACTCCAGTACTTTGGCCATCTCATGAGAAGTGTTGACTCATTGGAAAAGACTCTTATGTTGGGAGGGATTGGGGGCAGGAGGAGAAGGGAACGACAGAGGATGAGATGGCTGGATGGCATCACCAACTCGATGGACATGGGTTTGGGTAAACTCCGGGAGTTGGTGATGGACAGGGAGGCCTGGTGTCCTGCTATTCATGGGGTCACAAAGAGTCAGACACGACTGAGCGATTAAACTGAACTGAAGTGAACTGATCGTGGTTATGTAGGAAAAGGTGTTTTTTTGTTGTTGTGGCAAACACGATATAGTATGCAAAAGTGAAGGGGCTTAGGTCAGCAATTTACTCTTCAATTGTTTCTGAAAACCAAATTATCTTTCCACTAAATTATAACTGTTTAAATGTTTGGGGTCCTGTCAAAATCAATAAAATATTTTAAATTCGGGGAGGGAGGAGGGAGGGGTATGCAGGATGGGGAATATGTGTATACCTGTGGCAGATTCATGTTGATGTATGGCAAAACCAATACAATATTTTAAAGTAAGTAACCTCCAATTAAAATAAATAATTTTATATTAAAAAGTGACATTTTTAAAACAAGTTTCAAGGATACTTTACTATATAATAATATTTTATGTAAGTGGTTGTAATTTAATCCTTGAGTTAAGAATATTTTATTATAACCTTTTTTTGTATTCATTTTTAACTTTGACTCTTTTTAAATTTTAATAGATATAAGATACATAATTTATTTATAAATTCTCAAGTAATATCAGATAATAGTAACTCTGGATAATGTCAATCTTAAATGTAGCAATGAAATGATAAATCACATATTTAAGTTCACATAAGCATATTATAAATAAAATAATATCCTACTTAGAAAGTGACACAATTTGGACTATTTAGCAGGGAAAAAAGTTCTGAAATAAAATAACAAAGAGTGACACAACCTGAATATGTTATGAGATGAAGTCAAATATTTTAGGGGTCATAAACAACTCTTCTAATCTTGGTATACAGAGTGAATGATAGTGAAGGGGCAACTTAAGACTAGAGCTTAGTTAAAAACAGAAGTATAGCAGGCTGAAATAATGCAGAGTACAAAAATCAGTTTAAGAAGAGGGAGTGAGGATATCGAAAAAGAATGCAAGAACATGCAAACAAACAAACAAAAAACTAAATGACATATAGCATTACTAGTTTCATTGATAGTCTTCTTTTAAATGTTAGAATTTTGTTTTGTAGGCTTATAGATAGAACCAAAAGCTACAATGATTTAATATGATAATGAGTTGATTTCTTCCAAAGAGGCATGTACCTTTACAATGGCTTGCATTTGCCAAATATAGTTAAATTCATTTGCTCAATGAAAATTGTAAAAGCTTATTTTTATTTTTTGAAGAATATTTTTACAAACCTGCCTTGTATGATTTAGTACAGAATTTTTCAGTTGATCAGTTATAAAACAATTGACAGACAAGGAGGCCTGGCATGTTGCGATTCATGGGGTCGCAAAGAGTTGGACACGACTGAGCGACTGAACTGAACTAAATACTATTTTTGAAGCATAGTGTGTTAGTCTTTATCATTTATTGATTTCTTTAATGGATTCTGAATATCCCTAAAAAGTATACTTTTACTTTTAAACTTTGTAACCTTTATGAACAGAAATCACCGTGAGTATATTTACAAATAGTTATTTTTACTAAATATTCTAGTTTTGGATATTAGTCCATATCAGTGAATGTGTATTTAATTTGGACAGCATATTGAAAAGCAGAGACATTACTTTGCCAACAAAGGTTCATCTAGTCGAAGCTATGGTTTTTCCAGTAGTCATGTATGGATATGAGAGCTGGACTATAAGAAAGCTGAGCACCAAAAGAAATGATGCTTTTGAACTGTGGCATTGGAAAAGACTCTTGAGAGTCCCTTACACTGCAAGGAGATCAAAACCAGTCAATCCTAAAGGAAATCAGTCCTGAATATTCATTGGAAGGATTGATGCTAAAGCTGAAACTCCAATACTTTGGCCACCTGATGCAAAGAACTGATTCCTTGGAAAAGACCCTAATGCTAGGAAAGATTGAATGCAGGAAAAGAGGATGACAGGATGAGATGATTGGATGGCAACACCGACTCTATGGACATGAGTTTGAGCAAGCTCCAGGAATTGGTGATGGATAGGAAGGCCTGGCATACTGCAGTCCAAGGGGTCACAAATAGTCGGACATGACTGAGTGACTGAACTGACTGACTAATATTTAATTTAATCCTTTACAGTTTTATTGTATTTATTCTTTGTACTCAGGCTTTTAAAGTGGGTCAGTTATAAACAGCAAACTTAAGGAGTTATTTTCTATGTTTATTATTCAATTGCTCTCTTTGTCTTTTACTGCAAAATTCAGTGAATTTGTCTTTAATATAACTGACACATTAGATTTATTTTATGTATTACTTTGTGCTGTTTCTGTTTCTATGCCAAGATACTTGAACCACATAAATTGTGAGATAGTCAATGTGTTGTTCTAAACAGCTAAGTTTTGGGGTCCCTGTATGGGCTCCCCTGATAGCTTGTTGGTAAAGAATACACCCGCAATGAAGGAAACCCTGGTTCAACTCCTGAGTCAGGAAGATCTGCTGGAGAAGGGATAGGCTACCCACTCCAGTATTCTTGGGCTTCCCTTGTGGCGTAGCTGGTAAAGAATCTGCCTGCACCATGGGAGACCTGGGTTTGTACCTGGGTTGTGAAGATCTCCTGGAGAAGGGAAAGACTACCCACTTCAGTATTCTGGACTGAAGAATTCCATGGACTGTATGAGGTTGCAAAGAGTCAGACACATCAGCGACTTTCACACTTTCCACACTTTTCACATGCAGCAATAGATATGTAATAAAAATCATTAAAGTATAAAGGGAAAAAAACTGCTTAACTAAATCCTTCTCTTGTATTACCTTATTTAAAGGAAGTTATTTATTATTACTCTAACCACAGGAATGTATTGGGCCTCTTGTAATAGTAGGTACTGTAATGAACTATTGATATACAAGACAATATTTATGACTTCAGACATCTCATGGTCCTATGGGGACACAGCATTTTATGTATGTATGTATATATATATATATATATAAAATATCTAAATACATAAACATAAATAAATTTTATTTATTTATAAATAGTTAAAATAAAATATATAAAACAAAAATTTTAATAATTTTATTATAATTATAATAAATTATATATTTAAATTTATAGTTTAAATTTACTTATTTTAAAATAATTTATTAAATTTTATTAAATTTAAATTTACTTTAAATAAAATATAAGGTTTTACTATAATTTTTAGAAAATTTTATAAATTTTTAATTTATTTTTAAATAAATACAAATAAAATAAAATATATACATAGGAATAAAAATTATAAAACAATTATACACATTATTTAAGTGAGGGATTTGTACAAAAAGCATGCTAAGTATTACATAAAAGTTTGTGAATATAATGAAAAGCAAATATTAGGGAAATGACACTAAGGACTATGGGTATATGTCTGGGATGATATGGAAAGAACTGGGGCTTTTTTAGTAGGTCTTGGAGTATGGCAAGGTTGAAATAGTTTGACAGCTGTGTGAGTATTGTAAAAATGTCTGATTAATGAAAAATAGTATTTCAAGTATGGCACCATCATTTTATATGAAAATGAAAACCATACAATGTCTAAAAGTAAAAGCTCATTTTATTTCCCAGTAGATGAACTAAATTATGTGAAAGTCACCAAATGTTGACATTTCATTGGAGAAAAACAAACACATACCAAATCTTCCTTCATGTAATGCAGTTGTTTGACAACTACTGAATAGATTGTTTTATTAAGAGGTACAATTATGTGGTAGGCCTTTCCCCTTCCCTTCTTCTTGACAATAGTGTAAACATCAGGCTCTCATGAAAGCTCAGGATAAGCAATCTTTCCTAAAATTGGAGACAATCTCTAAGTGTTTGTTAACAAAGGTGGTGTAAATTACTAGAGATAGCACAGGATTGTAGTTAAGAAGTTAAGAATTGCATAGCAAGCACAGACTATTCAAGTTCAAATATGTGATTTGACTTTTTCTGTGTGACCTGGAGCTATTTCGTTATTTTCTCAGAGCCTCAATATTTTTATTTGTAAAATGGACTTGAAAGTAAGATGGCTATCGTAGACTTGTTAAGATTAAAGGAATTACTTTGTGGAACATGGTTAGAACAGTGCCTTCCCTATAATGAGTATTAGCATAACAAATTATCATCTTGAAAAGATATTTTCTGGAGAGAACTGACCACTGGAATTACTTATTTCTTCTTCTTACCCTATACCTTTCCAAATTCCCAGGATACCATACTTCTAGGGGCATTCAGTAGGAAACCATGAAACTGAAGGACAAATAGCACAGGGGGAATCTGAATAATGAGACATAAGACCAGCGATAAGAAGAAGAGGAAGGAGTTCAGGATGGTAGAGGTTGTTCTAAAGATGCGGAGAAGGACACCAATTTATCCTTTATTGTCAATAACAGCCTAACCACCAGTAAAGAAAAGCAAGTGAGGGAAAAATAGAGGGATAGAGCAACAGAGCTAGCTGCCAATCTCGACCTGATGAGGATATGGTAAAAGATTGGAATTTACAATCTGTATTGAAAGAAAAAAAAATTAGTGATGATATGCCTTTTATAAGTAGTAAGAAGTAAGTCCATTAAACTGCATTTTAAGTCCAAATAAAACACATTTGATACGATAATATAAAATATGAGAAGTAAAGTCCAAATAAACTATATTTGCCTTTTTCTTTCAGGCTAAGGTGTTACTAGTACTGCTATTAACAGTTGTTGTCCAGTCCCTAAGCTGTGTCTGACTTTTTGTGACCCCATGAACTTCAGCACTCCAGGGTTCCTGTTCTTCAGTCTATCACAGCTGCTGCTGCTGCCGCTAAGTCGCTTCAGTCGAGTCCAACTCTGTGTGACCCCGTAGACAGCAGCCCACCAGGCTCCCCCGTCCCTGGGATTCTCCAGGCAAGAACACTGGAGTGGGTTGCCATTTCCTTCTCCAAAGCATGAAAGTGAAAAGTGAAAGTAAATTCACTCAGTCGTGTCTGACTCTTCGCGACCCTATGGACTGCAGCCTACCAGGCTCCTCTGTTCATGGGATTTTCCAGGCAAGAGTACTGGAGTCGGTTGCCATTGCCTTCTCCACAGTCTCTCACAGAGTTTATGATAATTCATGTCCACTGAGTCGGTGATGCCTTTCAGCCATCTTCATCCTCTGTTGTCCCCTTTTACTCCTGCCTTCAATTTTCCCCAGCATCTGAGTCTTTTCCAGTGAATTGGCTGTTTGCATCAAGGTGGGCAGACTACTGGAGCTTCAGATTCAGCATCAGTCCTTCCGATGAATATTCAGTTTATTTCCTTTAGGCTTGACTTTTTTGATCCCTGTGCTGCCTAAGGGACTCTCAAGAGCCTTCTGCAGCACCACAATTCAAAAGCATCAGTTCTTCAGTACTCAGCCTTCTTTATGGTCCAACACTCACATCTGCAAGGTGATGCCTCTGCTTTTTATATGCTGTCTGGTAGCTCAGAGGTTAAAGCGTCTGCCTGCAATGTGGGAGACCTGGGTTCGATCCCTGGGTTGGGAAGATTCCCCTGGAGAAGGAAATGGCAACCCACTCCAGTATTCTTGCCTGGAGAATCCCACGGACAGAGGAGCCTGGTGGGCTACAGTCCACAGGGCCGCAAAGAGTCGGACAGGACTGTGCGACTTCACTTTCACTTTCACTTTAGGTTTATCATAGCTTTTCTTCCAAGGAGCAAGTGTCCTTTATTTTCATGATTGCAGTCACCATCTGTGGTGACTTTGAAGCCCAAGAAAATAAAGTCTGTCACTGTTTGCACTTGTCCCCCATCTATTGGCCATGAAGTGATGGGACTGAATGTCATGATCTTAATTTTTTGAATGTTGGGTTTCAAGCCAACTTTTTCACTCTCCTCTTTCACCTTCATCAAGAGGTTCTTTATTTTCACTTTGCTTTCTGTCATTAGGGTAGTATCATCTGCATATCTGAGGTTATTGATATTTCTTCTGGCAATCTTGATTCCAGTTGTGATTCATGCAGCATGGCATTTGGCATGAAGTACTCTGTATATAAGTTAAATAAGCAAGATGACAAAATACAGCCTTGATGTACTTCATTTCCAATTTTCAGCCAGTCCGTTGTTCCATGTTCAGTTCTTACTCTTTTTTCATCTTCTGCTTATAGATTTCTCAGGAGACAGGTAAGATGGTCTGGTATTCCCATCTGTGTGTTTTTTTTTTTTTTTTAATTTAATTTTATTTTTTAGATTTTTTTTAAAAATTTATTTATTTATTTATTTATTATTTTACTTTACAATTCTGTATTTGTTTTGCAATACATTGACATGAATCCACCACGGGTGTACATGCGTTCCCAAACATGAACCCCCCTCCCATTCCCCTCCCCACAACATCTCTCTGGGTCATCCCCGTGTACCAGCCCCAAGCATGCTGTATCCTGCATTGGACATAGAATATTCCACAGTTAGTGCTATTCACACAGTCTCAGACTGTAGTCAATAAAACAGAAGTAGATGTTTTTCTGCAATTCCCTAGCTTTTCTATGATCCAACAGATTTCTTTGATCCAACAGATTTGATTTGCATACTAGTTCCTCTGCCCTTTCTAAACCCAGCTTGTACGTCTGGAAGTTCTCGGCTCACATACTGTTGAAGCCGAGCTTGAAAGACTTGGACCATTACCTTCCTAGCATATGAAATGAATGCATTTGTATAGTAGTTTGAATATTCTTTCACACTGCCTGAGATTGGAATGAAAACTGATCTTTTCCAGTCCTGTGGCAACTGCTGTTTTCCAGATTTTCTGGCATATTGAGTGCAGCACATTAACAGCATCATCTTTTAGATTTGAAATAGCTCAGCTGGAGTTCCATCACCTTCACTAGCTGTGTTCATAGTTATGCTTCCTAAGCCCACTTGACTTCACACTATGGGATATCTGGCTCTAGGTAAGTTACCAGACTGTCATAGTTATCCGGGTCATTAAGACCTTTGTTGTATAGTTCTTCTGTGTATTTTTTCCACCTCTTCTTAATCTCTTCTGCTTCTGTTAGGTCCTTGCCATTTCTGTCCTTTATTGTGGTGCCCATTTTTGTGTGAAATGTTCCCTTAGAATCTAATTTTCTTGAGATCTATAGTCAATCCTATTCTATTGTTTCCCTGTGTTTTTTTTTTTTTTTTTGCATTGTTCATTACAAAGGCTTTCTTATCTCTACTTGCTAGTCTTTGGGGCTGCATATTCAGATGAGTATACCTTTCCCTTTCTCCTTTGCCTTTCTTTTCTTTTCTCAACCACATGTAAGGCCTCCTCAGACAATCAATTTGCTTTCTTGCATTTTTTTATCTTAGGGATGGTTTGGTCACTGCCTTCTGTACAATGTTAGGAACCTCCATCCATGGTTTTTCAGGCACTTTGTCTCTCAGATCTAATCCCTTGAATCTATATGTCATGTCCACTGCATAATCATAAGGGATTTCCCTTAGGTCATATCTGTATGATCTAGTGGTTTCCTCTACTTTCTTCAATTTAAGCCTGAATTTTGCAATAAGGAGCTCATAATTTGAGTCACAGTCAACTCCAGGTCTTGTTTTTTGCTGACTATATGAATCAGCTCCATCTTTGACTGCAAAGAATATAATCAATCAGATTTTGATATTGACCATTTGATGATGTTCATGTGTAGAGTTATCTCTTGTGTCATTTGACGAGGGTGTTTGCTTATGACCAGTGCATTCTCCTAGCAAAATTCTGTTTGTCTTTGCTCTGATTCATTTTCCACTCCCAGGCCAAAGTTGCCTCTTAGTCCAGGTAGCTCTTGATTTCCTACTTTTGAATTCCAATCCCATATGATGGAAAGGACATCTTTTTTTGGTGTTCAATCTAGAAGTTCTTGTAGGTCTTCATTGAACCACTATTAACAATACACAGAGAGAATGTTAAAAATCAGAATATTATTGTGTGATTTTAAACAATTTATAAATAATATTAAAATAATGTGTACTTTTATATTTGTCAAGTATGATGCAATATAAAAACTTATGAATACATAGCATTTCTTCATTTTCTAATTGAAGAGACTCCTCCTCAGTATAGAGTGACACACAGTTTTCACAATCAAGTGATAATTTCCATCTTTTTCTCTTCCACAAGCATTTCTTTTGTTCTATTTGCAGGTTCTTGCACTGTCATTTTGGTTTCCAAAATTTCAGAATTTGTGCCAATTGTTAAAAGTTTGGTCCATTATCTATTCATTTCCTCCATTTACTCACTACTGTTTAATCACATAATATTATTGTGCCTTAGTTCTCCCTGGAAATCTGTGCAATTAAAACCAGATAACAATGTTTCAACTATGTACCTTTAACTTTGGTGATGAGCTTAGAGTTTTTAGAAATTTGCTTTGTGTCCTGTGCTATCCACTTAATTTTGCTCATAGTAGAGGCTTTTGAGTGCTTCATAGGTGGTGCTAGTGGTAAAGAACCCATTTGCCAATGCAGGAGGCATAAGAGAATTGTGTTTGATCCCCTGGAGAAGGAAATGTCGACCCACTTCAGTATTTTTCCTTGGGAAATCACATGGACAGATAAGTTTGGTGGGCTACAGTGTGTGGAATCACAAAGAGGTGAAAACTTCTTAAGCAACTTATCACACACATACAGAAGCTTTTGAAATGTTTCCCGAAATTAGGAATTTAGTGATCTTAAGTTAAAATCCACAAACTCTAATGCTTAGTATTCTAAAAGGTTTTCATTTGACAGAAAGCTTTTTTTTATTTTCAGAATTTTTGTTTGCTTACTGAAAAAATAAAAACAAAAAAGGATAGGATTGTTTTGGAAAATAAATATGCCATCTAGCCAAATGATTAATCAGAGAAGTTTGAGTGCAGGAATAGGATTAAACTTTAAAAAAAATAGGTATAAATATCAGGTAGTAAAAATTTTAAGAAGCATAAATTTTTATCTCTTTCTTGTTTTTAACAAAAAAATAATCAAAATATTTTGTATTTTTATGACTCTTCTTATTAACTTTTTATGTTCTGGCTAACTGGGCTTCCCTGGTGGCTCATACAGTAAAGAATCTGCCTGCAATGTGGGAGACCTGGGTTCTATCTCTGGTTTGGGAAGATTCCCTGGAGAAGAGAATGGCTACCTACTCCAGTATTTTACATGGAGAATTCCATGGACAGAGGAGCCTAGTGGGCTACAGTCCATGGAGTCTCAAAGAGTCAGAGACAACTAAATGACTAACACTTTCACACATCTCTGACTTACTAAAGTGAGCATTCTCTTTAACTGTGGATGTAAAACTCATGAAATAATTTTAATTTTGTTGGTTACTATATAAGAAATAAACATATAAAATGTATGTCGTATTTTTTTTTTCAGAGAGGCTTTTCAAAATTCTTTTAGTAATCCAACTGTATTATTCTTGTTATGATATAATTTCATAAACCTTATCATCTGTCTAGACTTCATTTTTCATTCTAATGATTAGCTCTTATAAGTAGACTATATTTTAGTAGAAACAATTATTGTGAAAAAATAATTATTATTCTTAAAACACTGAAGGCACATGATAATTTTTCTCGATTATTTGCAGTTGCTATTCTAAAAGAAGAAATTACAAAAGAAAACTATTTCTAAACTCATGTTTTAAATGAATTCAAATCAGTTTCAAGTGTTTGAAATATTATTCATTATTTTATTATTAATTTAGTATATGTTGTATTATTCATGTGGTTTTGATTCTCATTTGCAAGGGAAATATTTTGGAAGTAATTCAGGGCACTTTATTCAATTCTGAAGAAAGTTAAATGATAACTAAGCAAAGCATATTTAACTGACAGGTGAATACATGTTTCATGACCTATTTAATCACAACTATTAATATGTAAAAATTGAGGAAAATTTAAATAACTAAACAATTGTTCATGTTATTTCTCATTCACCACATTTATTCCCATATATTCATAATTGGAAGAGCTGGCCAGACCACTGCTTTCAGCAATTTCAACAATTTAGCCTTTAGATCTTTAACGATTACTCTCAACATACTGCAATTAATTCCTTAGAGTTAGATATTAGGTAAATCTCATATTTGTTAAAAGAAGTATATGCTTTAATTTACTGGGGAAAATGCACTGAAATCAAGTTTATAGAAATCATTTTTAAAGTTGAAGTACACATGCCAGTCAAACCATTTCCACTGTGTTCTTAGCATTGCCTTTATCACAATAACATGTTCAATTTTTTAATTTATCAAAAAAGTTGGAAATTTTAAATTACCCTCAATAACATCTAAGAAGATTGCCACAGGGAATATTTAAACAGTTGTTTAATACATCCCAGGAAAATAAATAAAACTGAACTAAAACCTGAAAAGCCTGAACTAGTTCAGAGTTCAATAAGAATTGTTTACAAGAAGTTGACAATGCAGAATTCTGAAAAAGATACATATCTTTTTAGTACAAATACATCTGAGGTGTTGTGAACTTGTACATAAAATTAAGACTTTTTAACTCATAAAATTCTCACTTTTTTCATTCTTAAAATTGTGGTGAAAAACACATGTCATAAAATTTATGATTTAACCATTTCTACAATTATTTGCTAGTTATTTAAATATTATGCCTTAAGAAGTTCCTTCCAATACTTTCCTAGAATTCCCTAACAAGTAGAATTTTATATGATGATAGGAATTGCATTTCAGGGAATATAGGCTTTTGAACTGTGGTGCTGGAGAAGACTCTTGAGAGTCCCTTGGACTGCAAGGAGATCCAACGAGTCCATCCTAAAGGAGACCAATCCTGGGTGTTCATTGGAAGGACTGATGCTGAGGCTGAAATTCCAATACTTTGGCCACCTCATGTGAAGAGTTGACTCATTGGAAAAGACCCTGATGCTGGGAGGGATTGGGGGCAGGAGGAGAAGGGGATGACAGAGGATGAGATGGCTGGATGTCATCACCGACTTGATGGACATGAGTTTGAGTGAACTCCAGGAGCTGGTGATGGACAGGGAGGCCTGGCGTGCTGCAATTCATGGGGTTGCAAAGAGTTGGACACGACTGAGCGACTGAACTGAAGCTAGTAAAATATTGATTTTACTTGCTTCATTCATCATTATTTGTTGAAGTACCACCATATTCCTGTGTGTTTCACACAGACATGTATATAAAGTAACTAAACAATAACACACTTGAACTGTGATGAGTTGCTGGGAGGGAATTCAATGATATGAAATCGAAAGAAAAATGTACTATTCAATATAAAGACTGTTTTCTTCTGGGGTCCCAATAAAAAGTAATTTGAAGATAAGATAATATTAATCAATTCAATCATTTAAATGCCATGGGGAAAGATAACATATTAGTAAACATCTAACAGATAAAGTATGTTCATATTAGAATCAAAAGTCACTGACAGTGTAACAAATCATGTTATTAGACAGGAATCTAAGGATTTTTTTTTTTTTTTCTGGGAAAGTAAAACAATAAAGACTTACTCAAATACAAAGACTTTCTGCATTTAATTACTGGGAATTTTTTACCATGTGATAAAAACAAAAATATTAAAAAGCAGAAATAAACAAAGCACAACTTTGAAAAAAAAATAATTCATCTGAACCTAGAAGAAAATAAATACAAACTAGAGTAAAATGGCATTGTTGTATATCTAGATCCTAGAAATATATTTGGTAAATTCCTATTTATGAAATTTGGGCCTTTTTTATATTTACAGTGTAATGTCTTATTTCTGTTTTTCTGAAAACAAATAAATTAAAGTTTATAGTTATGATTATAAACAACTTTGAGATCTATTGTGCCCTTTTTCCAGATACCAACACATAGATATTACAAAAGCATGTAATGTTATATAATTGTTTGGGGAAAATGTCACTCTGTACAGAAACTACTCTTACTTTAGCAAGATGTATCTATTGAAGATAGCATATCCAGTGACACTGTCTCAAATGAAGCAACATATTGTGAGAATATATTAACAAAGACATTTATAATTCAAGAGGGGCAGTAAGTGAGAACACTTCAAAGCAATCACTTGTACCTATGGAACATTATTGTATGTTCAGGTTAAAGATCTTTGTTTCAGTCTTTCAGTCAATAGATCTTGCATTCTGAATGACTCTTTCAAAATGAAAGATCACACTAGAATAGCATGAGTGAGAAAAACTGTGCATGAGATATGTGAATGCTAACTAAGTCTGCCTTCTTTAAAATATAATGGAAGGTAGCAGAGGAAAAACAATAACAAACTTCAATCTGAAGTTCTTGGTATACTTAAACATCTGTATCATTATATTACAAAAACAAGGCTGATTTAGGAACTAAAAGAGGACCATGTCTGACTTGGGGTATATAGTCATACTTGTTCAAGTTTTTTTTCATTCAATTATCCATTTGTTTATTTATTATATTTATGTATTCACTTCAGTTAAAGTTGTTATTTAAATCATTCTTTGGCTAGTCACTTAAATATTATGCCTCATGAAGTCCCTTCACATAGTTTCCTAGAATTCCCTGGTAGTAGAATTTTCTGTGATGATGGAAATATTTTATATCTGTGCTGCCAAACATGGTTAAGTAGTGGCCTTGTAAGGCTATTGAGCACTTAAGATTTGAGTAATATAACAGAGATGTTAATTTCAAATTTTATTTGCTTTATTTATTTTAGTTGTACTGGGTTTTCATTGCTCTCTATGGGAATTCTCTAGTTGCAGCAAGTGGAGTCCTCTCTCTAGTAGTAGTGCAGGCATCTCACTGCAGTGGCTTCTCTTGTTGCAGCACAAGAGTGCTAGGCCTCAGTAGTTGTGGTGTGTGGGCTTAGTTGCCCCATGGCATGTGGAGTCTTCATGGACCGGGGATTGAACTTGTGTCTTCTACATTGGCAGGCAGATTCTTAACCACTTGACCATAAGGGAAGTTCTAAATTTTATTTACTTTTAATTAAAATTTAAATGTATAAAGACATATACGGCTAATGGTTACTCTCCATACTGTTTTCCATAGTGTCTCTACCAACTTATATCCCCACTAACAGTGTAGGAGTGTTTCCTTTTCTCCACACCCTTTCTAGCATGTGCTACATGTAGACTTTTTAATGACGGTAATTCTGACTGGTGTGAAGTGGTTCCTCATTGTTATTTGATTCGCATTTCTCTAATATTCGGTGATATTGAGTATCTTTTTATTTTCCCACTCTCCATGGGTATGTCTTATTTGGAGAAATGTCTGTTAAGGTCTTCTGCCCATTGTTTAGGTTTTGTTGTTGAGTTTTAGAACTCAACAACATTTTGCCAATCTCTTCTATACAGAAAAGTGACTCAGCTACACACATATAAACATTCTTTTTTAATATTATTTTACTTTAATAATAATTAGTCATTATTAAATAAGTTATTGTCCAGAAACTTAGTGTTTTGGAGATTAAGACTTTGTTGCATCATGTGCAAATATTTTCTCCCATTTGGTAGACTGTCTTTTCATTTTTCTTATGATTTCCTTTGCTGGACAAAAGCTTGTAAGTTTGATTATGTCCCATTTGTTTATTTTTGGTTTTATTTCTATTGCCTATTTCTCTCTGCTTTGTATTGTAGATCATTCACAAATACTAAGAGTAAAAATTCTAAGAGCTTCTCATTCATCTTCACGTGTATCAGTCCTCTGTTTTGGACTTGCTCCTAATACTTCTCTGATATTTTAAAACTATTTTTCAAAAGTCTACAATTTATATACCCAGTTATTCTCCAGCCTCACCTTCCCACTCTATGGTGACTTGCCAGGCCACTTCATTTTTAAGAACATCAGCTCTCTCTTTTTCAGCCTCTTTCTTCCTCTTGAAAATGAAACAGCTATACTCATATCTAATTTTATTCAGATCAAATCACAACAGAAACCCAGTCTCCACTAATAAAGTCAAGGAAAATTTAACTTTGAGGAGAGAAGAAATATAATATAATAAACAGAAGAAATTAACTCCAAATGATTCCTCCTGTTCAACTGGAAACAAACAAACAAAAAAAAAGAATAGGAAAATATCTAGAAATAGAGTCAGAACAGCAATGTTTTAGTTTCTATTTCTCTCCATTAGAAGAATTAATTATTAAAAGAAAACTGAAGAGCTTATCATTTGAGATATCTTTTGGTGAGTGAATCACAGTGAAGATGTGCAGATAGTGGAAATCATCATTATACTTGACTTCTATTTCAGGTTTGACAGCCTTCATGATGCATAGCAGAAAGTTTTCATCTATTTCCTGCACCTGGCAAATAGGCCTCCAGTGTGTTATTTACTAAAGACACCACTTCTGTTCTTTCTTCTAGAATCCATGCTATATTCTCTTGATCATCATCTTTTTTCTAAATAACATGTTTTTTGCACCTGAGAATCAGCAGCTACAAGTGTGTAGTCCTGCCAAAGCCACACAGTACATTCCAACACAAGATACACCTTGAGTATATGTAATACATTCCAAAACACAATAAATGACCATACTTGTTAACAGAGAACACTGTTTTGGCACAAATCAGATGAATATACTAGTTTATATGAGGCTTTTATAATTATATACAAACGCTAGAAATTAACCTATAAAAATCCAAAAAATGATTATGGTCAAATATTGATGAGTAAAGGGAGTAGGAACTTAATTAAAAACAGATAACCATCCATTTTATAAGTAAATGTTCCTATTTAAGATTTTACTGTGCGCTAAAATTCCATTTTATCTCATTTTAAAAATATGAACTCTATGTAGCTTGTATCATGGTTGAAACCAGAATTTGGTAATTAAATTCTCTTATTTAAGCTGTAATATTAACTTATGTAATTCTAAATTCTATATTCATCATACTCTGCTGCTGCTGCTAAGTCGTGTCAGCAGTGTCCGACTCTGTGACCACATAGACAGCAGCCCACTAGGCTCCTCTGCCCCTGGATTCTCCAGGCAAGAACACTGGAGTGGGTGGCCATTGCCTTCTCTGATATTCATCATAGTATGGTATAATAGTGTAGCACATATACATAGTATAGTATTGAGAGTAATAATACTATATTTAATCTAAAAATTCCTTGACATTGTGTTATAAGTCTTAATAGTTTTTATTTCATAATAAACAACATTTGTGAGAAATCTTTAGGTTATATGCATATGGAGAAACTGTTCATTAACCATACATTCTTTTTCTTTTTGTATTTGTCCTGAGATCAACAACAAAGAAACAAAAGGCAATCAATTAAAATCTTATTATGTATTATCCATGCACTTCTGAGGCTCTCTGAGTTTAAAGCATTTAACTCAAGAGAAATGTATTTTTTTTTCTTAATGTTGTTGTGAATGTTATCAACAAAAATCAGAGGGAAGAAAAAGCTCAAAGCTGATGTGTGTAAGTCAAGTTTCCAATCCTTGACTGCCAGAAGTGTAAATGAGCATCTGAGGCTAGTGCTAATTACAGCAATCTAAAGACAGAAACTGCTGTTCCTAAATCTAGGAAGCAAAGTGAGATCTAGCATTGATTTCCAAAGTGCATAATTTAAAACTCGTTCCTGTGATGCTATGAGTTTGATCTTTCTAATGATGATTTCCACTTAAATCACCCATCTAAAGCTTTGTTATTTAAATTGTTTTTAAAACCTTTATAAATAATTTGTAATTACTATCAATGCAAATGTATCTTTAATTAATATCTTTTGGCATGATTTCTGATAATCCAAGTCAACTGAATATTCAGAATAATTTCACTCTTTGTCTTTCAAAAAATACGGCTAAGAACCCATATTAATTTTGGTAGCGATGCATTGAGTTGCCAATATGGATGATTAATTTTAATTTTGAGGGTGAGGAATTGGCATTGTTGAAGTATGTAAGCATAAGTCCTTTTTTTCCTATCTTATCTCTTACAGGTAGATGAAACTGTCTGCTATAGTCTAAAACAGGAAAAAACATGGGCTCATAAAATGAAATGGCTGAATAAGTTACTCATTCCTTTTGAGCCTGAGTTTTCTATAGAAAATGAAGATAAGAGCTTTTTCAATGGGATTATTATGAGGATGAAATGGATTTTTATGTGTACCATACTGAGAAAAATGTCTCATGTGTAATAATTCCTTATTAATTTTATTGTAGTCATTAAACCTTTGACAGCTTTCTCTATACTGACTTGTTCTTCTCTACTTAAAATTATATTAAATTTTCCTATCCTAAAACCATGTTCTATTGATGTTTTGATCTGTAAGATGCCTAATGTTCTCTTTTGTCCTTTTGCAAACTCCATAATAGAATAATTTATAGTTATTAACACCAATAATAGTAGATTCTATACACTTTCACACATACATGCAATTTACAGACATGGGCTTATAATGCTGCTGATGCTGTTTAGTTGTTCAGTTGTGTCTGACTCTTTGTGACCTCATGAACTCTAGCCCCCAGGCTGCTCTGTCCATGGGATATCTCAGGCAAGAATACAGGAGTGGGTTGCCATTTCCTTCTCTATGGGATCTTCCACACCCAGGGATCAAATGCACATCTCCTGCTTGACAGGCAGATTCTTTAACATTGAACCACCTGGGAGGGTCAGGCTTATAATGCTTAATATTTTAGCCATGCTTCTCTTCCCTGACTTATTTGTTCTAACATCTTTACAGATTAGCAAATTTGGAGCTGCATTACTATTTTTCATGGCCAAAAATTATAGTACCATAATTCTTTATTACTTTGGTAAACATGCTGCATTACTCCTATTTTAATTTATTTATTATTTCCCCTATTGGAAAAGCAATGTGGTATAGAGCTTTGAATCAGAAGTTCTAACTCTATACTGCTAGAGTGCAAATCTTGCTCCTACTACTTAATAGTTGAGTAATATTTGATAAACTACTTACTTGTTATAAGCAGAAAATTGTTATTGCACACTGTAATGGAAAATCTTATTATTTCATAGCATATTTAGATCTGAATCACATTCTCATTTCTAGAAGCCATTATGTAAAGGACAGGTCAATCCCCCAGTGGAAAGACTCTAAAATACCACTGCAAGTACATGCAGTACCTATATCCCATTCTTTCCATGATTGTACACTGGAAAAATAGGAATGCCCATATTAGATACACAGGTTAGATACCCATTCTGAACTGACACTGGTATCATTATATCAAAAGCCAGTATAGTCCCTGAAAGTATTAACACATAGTTAGTTGGCAACTGGGTGATAAATTGAATCTTAAATAAACTTTTTCTTACAGGGTTTATTTCCCTTCTTCATTAGTGTACATATGGTATGGATATTTTTAGCAGCTGACAGAATCCTCTCATAAATCCTTGACCTGAGGAACAAAGAGTCATTGGGATTGGAGAGGCTAATTTCCTATTTAATTCGCTGTTCTTACTACTGCAAATGCCATGAAAATTGGTGGATATTATGGAACAATTATTACACACTAAGACACAGCTCCAATTACAGTTCTTGTACAGAAGATGGTGACTTTATTCTAACAGACTGCAGATGCTCTAGGTCTCAGTTCAGTTCAGTTCAGTTGCTCAGTTGTGTCCGAATCTTTGAGATCCCATGAACTGCAGCAAGCCAGGCCTCCCTGTCCATCACCAGCTCCTGGAGTTCACCGAAACTCATGTCCATTGAGTTGGTGATGCCATCCAGCTATCTCATCCTCTGTCATCCCCTTCCCCTCCCTCCCTCAATCTTTCCCAGCATTAGGGTCTTTTCAAATGAATCAGCTCTTTGCATCAGGTGGCCAAAATATTGGAGTCTCAGCTTCAACATCAGTCCTTCCAATGAACACCCAGGACTGATCTTTAGGATGGACTGGTGGGATCTCCTTGCAATCCAAGGGACTCTCAAGAGTCTTCTCCAACACCACAGTTCAAAAGCATCAATTCTTCAGCACTCAGCTTTCTTCACAGTCCAACTCTCACATCCATACATGACTAGTGGAAAAACCATAGCCTTGACTAGAAAGAACTTTGTTGGCAAAGTAATGTCTCTGCTTTTTAATATGCTGTCTAAGTTGGTCATAACTTTCCTTCCAAGGAGTAAGCATTTTTTGATTTCATGGTGGCAGTCATCAACTGCAGTGATTTTGGTGCCCCCCCCCAAATAAATTCTGTTACTGTTTTCACTGTTTCCCCATATATTTGCCATGATCTAATGGGGCCAGATGTCATGATCTTCATTTTCTGAATGTTGAGTTTTAAGCCAACTTTTTCACTCTCCTCTTTCACTTTCATCAAGAGGCTCTTTAGTTCTTGACAGAGGATGAGATGGCTGGATGGCATCACCAACTCGATGGACATGAGTTTGGGTGAACTCCAGGAGTTGGTGATGGATAGGGATGCCTGGCATGCTACAATTCATGGGGTCGCAAAGAGTCAGACATGACTGAGTGACTGAACTGACCTGAACTTAGAGCATTATTAGAAACAGAAAAATTGAGTGGATAGAACAAAGTTCACATACATTTCCTGTCACCACACAGGCATGATCGCCCTACTTATATCCATCATCACAATGATTTGTTAAAATCAGTGAACCTATGAACCTATATGGACATACCATAATCATTCAAATGCTAAAGTTTGTTACAGTTCACTCTTAATGATGTATATGCTCTGAGTATGGATATATGACATATAATCATCATTACAGTATTATACAGAATAGTTTCATTTCTAAAAATCCAGACAGACTGATTCGCCATGTTACAGTCCCCCAGACATCCAGTTCCCCCATTGCTTCAACCACAAAAGAAAAAAGACACTCCTCTGCCCCTGCCTCCACCGCCCACCTGAAAAGTCCAACAGACTCTAAGACGACTGACAGCAGAGATCTCGGAAGAAACTTAATGTACAAATAAATTATTCAGGTGAACCTAATGTAATATCTTGTAAACAATGTATGCTCTCATCTTGTTTGACCCCTCAATATAATGTTTGCTCCTTTGTAGTATTACAACATCCACCCTATCTTATGGTGCTTGTGACTGTAACCACTTATTGGTATGATAACTATAGTCTTGCTGTGCTACAACAACTACAAGATTTAATGCAATCATGATGGTTTGTGGGCTTACTTATTTTAGGAATATCAGCTTTAATAACAGCAGTTACTTCTGTTACTTCAGCTACTACTGTAACTGTTACTGTTGCTGTGGTAGTGATGTCATTGGCTGAACAAGTGCATACTACCCAGTATGTTGATACTATGTCCAGAAATGTTTCTTTGGGGTTGGCAACACAGGAGGTTATAGATAGAAAGCTAGAAATGAAGGTAGATGCCTTGGAAGAAGTGGTAACACATATTGGGACTGAATGACAGGCATTAAAAGTGAAATTGGCACTGTCCTGTCATGCCGACTACTGGTGGATTTGTGTAACACCCCTGAAAGTAAATGAGACAGATTATAACCGGGAGAGGATTAAAAACCACATTTCAGGGGTATGAAATAGTTTCAACATTAGTTTAGATTTAGGAAAACTTCACAATCAGATAAAGATCATAGAACACTCCTGATTAGATTTTACTGCCGCAGGAACAGCAAATGACTTTTTCCATACACTCCCTAAATTTATTTCAGGAAAAAAACATTATGTCTACTATTCTTAGCTATGCTGCTGTGGCCACTCTAATTCTGCTTTTCATAATTATTCTTCCTTGTATTGTCAGAACTCTTTGACAGAGCACTCAAAAGCTCACGACTGAATTAAATCTGGTTGTCTTAAAAAGTAAAAAAGGGGGATATGCTGGGAGCCAGCATGGGAGATCTCACTCATGACAAGGTCATGTGGAAGAGACTTGATAAGCAAGGCTTCAGGACTCGAGAGACCCCCTGGACCTGCTCGAGCATCTACCCCAAAACCAGAATCTGTCTGTCTTACTATTTTGTGCCTTTCACCAACTCTTCTGACATTAACAGGGGGCTATCCCCGACCACTTTTCTCTGGAGAAAATCAACTTAGGGCTCTAGCTAATAAGTCTCCTGGACATGAAAGGAATATTTCAAATCAAACCCCTCTGATGGCTTTCTAGCTTGTCTGACAGGTTTATCCAGACTCTTTCAGCTAGGCATATGATTATTCACAGCTTCCCAACTGTGAGAGGCATGGGAAGCCTAAAAATATAGGTCCTTTCAAAGAGTTAAAAACTATTAGAGTAGTGCTGGTGTAGGATTTCACTGTTGAGCCAATGCTTACTGCTAAGTTCCCATATCTCTTATCCACTGTGCATCTGGGAGTGCATTAGTTAACATAGTTGGAATGCAAGAAAAACAAGTGTAGCCTTGGAATTAACCACATCAGACCTTTGAGCTAATTGGTTCTTTCTTTGTTGTAACTCACTACACCTTTGCTCCGTGAGAAATGTAGCTCTATTTAATACTTTCTGAGGCTGACATATATTAGAAATATAAAGAAAAAAACATTTCAAGGGAAAATAAGTTTTCTGGTTGAGCAGCCTTTATTAAGAGAGGGCCATAAAATGTCCACAGGCTTTCAAGGCCAGAAGATAATGTACACAACATTGTTTATGGGAAAGGAATGCAGAAAAAAATCCTGGTTGGGATGTAATGTTTGGGCTGACTCTCTATGACTTTGCATCTTTCATTTCCTTCTATGTACAAGTCAAGGTATAAAAGCTTCCCTGAAAAATAAAGTGATGGAACAGGATCAGTTCCACAAAAGCCTGGTTCCCCCATGTCTTTCTTTCTTTCTTTCTCTCTCTTATTCTCTTTTTTCAGGCTGATCCCTTGGAGCATAGAGGCTCTCTGCATTCACTTTCTTGCCTGGGCTTCTAAGACCTGAACAGGAAGGCCCTCTGTGTCTCCACTCCCTTGGGAGACTGGGAAGGCGCCTGTGGCCTATGTGAACAGAGCAAGTCCCTTGTCTGGGACTTTATTGGCTTTCTGTGTAAACCAAGGAATATCAGCCTCTTTCTTTCTTCCATTTTCTTATCTGCAATATTTTCTTTATCTCTCTCTAAATCTCTTCTCTCCTGAGGGTTCCCCTGGATCCTGCAGGGTCTGGAAACTGGCAAAATATATGTATACTTTTACAGATTTATTTCCATTATTGGTTGTTGCAAGACATTGAATACAGTCCCCTGTGCTTTACAGTCGGTCCTTGTTGTTTACCGATTTTATATAGAGTACTGTGTATCTTTTAATTCCAAATTCTAAATTCACTTCTGCAAACCTTTTCCCTTTAGTAATCATAAGTTCGTCTGGTAGGTCTATGAGTCTGTTTTGTAAATAAGTTAATCTGTGTCAACTTTTAGACTTAACACATAAATAATATATGATATTTGCCTTTCTCTGACTTACTTCACCTAGTACAATAATCTATAGGTCCATTCATATTGCTGAAATGGCATTATTTTCATTTTTTAAATAACTGAGTAATATTCCATTGTATACATGTACCATTTCTTCTGTAAATATTTATCTGTCAGTAGACATTTAGGTTGTTTCCATGTCTAAGCTGTTTTAATATAAATAACACCGCTATGAACATTGGGCACATGTATCTTCAGGAATTAGTGCCTTCTACAGATACATGCCAGGATATGGTAACTCAATATTTAGTGTTTTAAGAAACTTCCATTCTGTTTGTTGTAGTAGCTGCACCAATTTTCTTTCCCACCAAAAGTGTAGAAGGGTTACCTTTTCCCCACACTTTCTTCAGCATTTATTGTCCATAGGTGTTTTGAGATGGTCACTCTGACTGGTGTGCAGTGATATCTCATTGTAGTTTTGATTTGTATTTCTCTCCTTATTGTCAAATTCAGACTTAAATTGAAGAAAGTAGGGAAAAATGCTAGACCATTCAGGTATGACCTAAATCAAATCCCTTATGATTATACAATGGAAGTGAGAAATAGATTTAAGAGACTAAATCTGATAGACAGAGCGCCTGATGAATTATGGATTGAGGTTCATAACATTATACAGGAGACAGGGATCAACACCATCCCCATGGAAAAGAAAGGTAAAAAGGCAAAATGTCTGTCTGGGGAGGTCTTACAAATAGCTGTGAAAAGAAGAGAAGTGAAAAGCAAAGGAGAAAAGGAAAGATATAAGTATCTGAATGCAGAATTCCAAAGAATAGCAAGGAGAGATAAGAAAGCCTTCCTCAGTGATCAATGCAATGACAGAATAGAAAGACAAGAGATTTCCTCAAGAAAATTAGAGATAACAAGGGAACATTTCATGCAAAGATGGGCTCGATAAAGGACAGAAATGGTATGGACCTAACAGAAGCAGAAGATATTAAAAAGAGGTGGCAAAAATACACAGAAGAACTGTACAGAAAAGAGCTTGAAGACCCAGATAATCATGATGGTATGATCACTCACCTAGAGCCAGACATCCTGGAATGTGAGATCAAGTCGGCCTTAGAAAGCATCACTATGAACAAAGCTAGGGGAGGTGATGGCATTACAGTTGAGCTATTTCAAATCCTGAAAGATGATGTTATGAAAGTGATGCACTCAGTATGCCAGCAAATTTGGAAAACTCAGCAATGGTTCCAGGACTGGAAAAGGTCAGTTTTCATTCCAATCCCAAAGAAAAGCAATGCCAAAGAATGCTCAAACTACTGCACAATTGCACTCATCTCACATGCTAGTAAAGTAATGCTCAAGATTCTCCAAGCCAGGCTTCAGAAATACGTGAACCGTGAACTTCCAGATGTTCAAGCTGGTTTTAGAAAAGGCAAAGGAACGAGTGATCAAATTGCCAACATCTGCTGGATCATGGAAAAAGCAAGAAAATTCCAGAAAAACATCTATTTTAGCTTTATTGACTATGCCAAAACCTTTGACTGTGTGGATCACAATAAACTGTGGAAAATTCTGAGAGAGATGGGAATACCAGACCACCTGACCTGCCTCTGGAGAAATCTGTATGCATGTCAGGAAGCAACAGTTAGAACTGGACATGGAACAAGAGATTGTTTCCAAATAGGAGAAGTTGTACGTCAAGGCTGTATATTGTCACCCTGCTTATTTAACTTCTATGCAGAGTATATCATGAGAAAAGCTGGACTGGATGAAACACAAGCTGGAATCAAGATTTCCAGGAGAAATATCAATAACCTCAGATATGCAGATGACACCACCCTTATGGAAGAAAGTGAAGAGGAACTAAAAAGCTTCTTGATGAAAGTGAAAGAGGAGAGTGAAAAAGTTGTCTTAAAGCTCAACATTCAGAAAACTAAGATCATGGCATCTGGTCCCATCACTTCATGGGAAATAGATGGGAAAACAGTGGAAACAGTATCAGACTTTATTTTGGGGGGGCTCCAAAATCACTGCAGATGGTGAATGCAGCCATGAAATTAAAAGACTCTTACTCCTTGGAAGGAAAGTTATGGCCAACCTAGATAGCATATTGAAAAGCAGAGACATTACTTTGTCAATAAAGGTCTGTCTAGTCAAGGCTATGGTTTTTCCTGTGGTCCTGTATGGATGTGAGAGTTGGACTGTGAAGAAAGCTGAGCGCCAAAGAATTGATGCTTTTGATCTGTGTTTTGGAGAAGACTCTTGAAAGTCCCTTGGACTACAAGGAGATCCAACAAGTCCATTCTAAAGGAGATCAGTCCTGGGTGTTCATTGGAAAGGCTGATGCTAAAGCTGAAGCTCCAATACTTTTTCCACCTCATGTGAAGAGTTGACTCATTGGAAAAGACTCTGATGCTGGGAGGGATTGGGGGCAGGAGGAGAAGGGGAAGACAGAGGATGAGATGGCTGGATGACATCACTAACTCGATGGATGTGAATCTGAGTGAACTCTGGGAGTTGGTGATGGACAGGGAGGTCTGGCATGCTGCAATTCATGGGGACACAAAGAGTCAGACACGACTGATCAACTGAAATGAACTGAACTGGATAATAAGCAATATTGAGCATCTTTATGTTTCTCTTGGTCATCTATATGTCTTCTTTGGAGAAAGGTCTGTTTGAGTCTTCTGTCTATTTATTGATTAGGTTGTTTCTGTCTCTCTCTTTTTTTTTTTTTTTGTCTTTGTTTTTGTTATTGAGCTTCATGAGCTCTTTGTATATTTGGGGGATTGTAATTAACATTGTTTTCAAATGGTTTCTACCATTCTGTAGGTTGTCTTTTTGTTTTGTGTATGGTTTTCTTTGCTGTGCAGAAGCTTTTGAGTGTAATTATGGCCCAGTTGTTTATTCCCATTAGTCTAAGAAATGGATTGAAAAAATTATTCCTGCAATTTATGTCAAAGTGTGTCCTCAGTTCAGTTCAGTTCAGTCCAGTTGCTCAGTCGTGTCCGACTGTCTGTGACCCCATGAATCGCAGGACACCAGGCCTCCCTGTCCATCACCAACACCCAGAGTTCACTCAAACCACGTCCATTGAGTCAGTGATACCATCCAGCCATCTCATCCTCTGTCGTCCCCTTTTCCTCCTGCCCCCAAACCCTCCCAGCACCAGAGCCTTTTCCAATGAGTCCACTCTTCGCATGAGGTGACCAAAGTACTGGAGTTTCAGCTTTAGCATCATTCCTTCCAAAGTACACCCAGGGCTGATCTCCTTTAGAATGGACTGGTTGTATCTCCTTGCAGTCCACGGGACCCTCCAGATCTTCTCCAACACCACAATTCAAAAGCATCAATGAATGTCCTATTCCTATATTTTATTCTTTTTAATGGTTAATGGTAAGTGAGATTGTTTCCTTAATTTCTCTTTCTAATAATTTGTTCTTAGTGTGTAAAAATACAACAGACTTCTGTATATTAATTTTGTATCCTGTAAATTTACCAAATTCATTGTTGAGTTTTACTGTTTTTCTGGTGGTACATTCAGGATTTTTTTTTTTAATATAAAGTATTATATTATCTGCAAACAGTGACAGTTTTAGTTCTTCCTTTTTAATTTGGATCCATTTAATTTCTCTTCTAGTCGCTGTTTCTAGGACTTCCAAAACTATGTTAAAGGAAAGTGGTAAGAGTGGACATCCTTGTCTTGTTCTTGATCTTAGAGGGAATGATTTCAGCTGTTCACCACTGTGTATGTTGTTACCTTGGGTTTATCAGATAGGGCCTTTATTATGTTGAGGTGGTTTCCTTCAATCCCCACTTACTGGAGAGTTTTTGTCATAAAGGGATGATGAATTTTATTAAAAGGTTTTTCTACATCTGTTGAGATGATCATATATTTTTTTTTATTCTTCAGTTGTTAAAGTGGTATAGCACATTGATCTGTGGATATCGAAAAATTCCTACATCCCTGAGATAAATGCCACTTTATCATGATGCATAATACTTTTCATTTATTACTTCAGTCAGTTTGCATTTTTTAAAAAGATTTTTCCATCTATCTTTATCAGTGATATTGGTCTATAATTTTATTTTTTGTGGTATGTTTCTTTGGCTTGGTATCAGGGTGATGATGGCCTCATAAAGTGAGTTTGGGAGTGCTTCTTCCTCTACAAATTTTTGAAAGAGTTTCAGAAGGATAGCTGTTAACACTTCTCTAAATATTTGATAGAATTCATCTGTGAAGCCATCTGGTCCTAGACTTTTATTTGTTGAGAGTTTTTAAATCTTACTTTCAATTTCAATACTTATGATTGTTTTGTTCATATTTTCTATTTCTTCCATGTTCAGTTTTCAGATATTATACCTTTCTAAGAATTTGTTTATCTTTTGTAGGTGGTCCATGTTATTGATATATACTTGCATATAGTAGTCTGTTATGTATCTGTGCTCAGTTGCTCAGCTGTGTCCAACTCTTTGTGACCCCATGGACATTAGTCAGGCTCCTCTGTCCATGGAATTTTCCATGCAAGAATACTGGAGTGGGTTTCCATTTCCTACTCTAGGGGATCTTCCCAAACCAGGGATCAAACCTGCATCTCTTGCAACTCCTGCATTGGCAGACAGATTCTTTACCACTGTACCAGCTGGGAAATCTTTGTATTTCTGTGGCATCTATTGTAATTTCTCCTTTTACATTTCTAATTTTATTAATTTAAAATCTCTCTTTTTTTTTCTTGATGAGCCTTGCTAACGGTTTATTAATTTTGTTTATCTTCTCAGAGTTAGCTTTTAGTTGCCTTGCTCTTTGCTATTGTTTCCTTTATGTCTCTTTCATCTATTTCTGCTCTGATTTTCATGATTTCTTTCCTTCTACTAACTCTGGATTCCGTTTGTTCTTCTTTATGGACTTTCATTAGGCGTAAGTTTAGTTTGTTCATTTGAGATTTTTCTTGTTTCCTGAGATAAGATTGTATTTCTGTAAACTTCCCTCTTAGAACTGTTTTTGTCATGTCTCATAGGCCCTGGATTGTTGTGCTGTCATTGCTATTTGTCTCTAGGTAGTTTTTGATTTCCACTTTGATTTCTTCAGTGATACATTGTTTTTTATTTTTTAAGTAGCATATAGTTTAGCATCCATGTGTTTATGTTTTTACATTTTGTGTGTGTAGTTGATTTGTAATCTCATAATGTTGTGTTCAATAAAGATGCTTAATGTGATCTCAGTTTTTAAAAAAATTTACTAAGGCTTGCTTTGTGGCCCAGCATGTGATAAATTCTGGAGAATGTCATATGTGAACTTGAGTAGAATGTGTACTCTGTTGCTATTGGAAGGGATGTTTTATAAATATTTAGTCCATCATGAAGATCAGAGTGCAAATGAAATATAGACTAAAAGTCAAACAAGAAAACAAATAGAAAAGATTACTGAAATTGAAACCTGGTTCTTTGAAAAAAATTAAAAAAAAAATCAGCCTTTATCTAGAATCATCAAGAAAAGAAGGGATTAAAGGTAGAAAAGCAAAGGAAAATGTACAAGGAGCACCACAGAAATACTAAGGGTCTTAAGAGACTACTACAAACAACTACATGCCAATAAAGCAGACAACCTAGAAGAAATTCTAGGACAAATTCTTAGGAAGGCACAATCTCCCAAGACTGAACCATGAAAAAATAGAAAACACAAATAGATCAAATATTAGTAATGAATCAATAACCTTAAAACTTCCAACAAACAATAGTTCAGGACAAGATAGCTTCACAGGTGAATTCTATCAAACATGGAGATAAGTTAACATCTGCTCTTCTCAAAGTATTACAGAAAATTACAGAGGAAGGAAAACTTCTGAACTCTTTCTATGAAGTCAGCATCACCCTGATATCAAAACCAGACAAAGATATCACAGAAAAAGAATATTGTAGGCCAATATCTGATGAAGATGGATTCAAAATTTTTCAACAAAATATTATCATACCAAATCCAATAATATATTAAAAGGATCATACAAAATGATCAAGTGGGACTTATCCCAGGGATGTAAGATTTTTCAATACATATACTAAATCAGTGTGATGCACCACATCAATAAACTGAAGAATAAAAACCATACAATCACCTACATAGATGCAGAAAAAAACTTTGGACAAAATTCAACAGCCATTTATGAAAATGACTCTCCAGAAAGTGGGCATAGAGGAACATACCACAACACAATAAAGGTCATATTTAACAAATCCAGAGCTAATCGCATCCTCAGTGTTGAAGAGCCAAAAGCATTTCCTCTAAGGTAGGAACAACAGAAATATGTCCACTCTTGCCACTTTTATTCAACACAGTATCAAATTCCTAATCACAGCAACAGACAAGAAGAGAAATCACAGGAAATCCAACTCAAAAAGGAAGACAGAAAACTCATTATTTACAGATGACATGGTCACATACGTAGACAATCTTAAAAATATTACCCAGGAAGAGATACCATGTTCATGGATTGGAAGAATCAGTGTCATAAAAATGACTATATTATCCAGAGAAATGTACAGATTAAATGCAATGATTGTCAAATTAAATGTCATTTTTCACAGAACTTGAAGAAATAATTTTAAATTTTATATGGAAACACTAAAGACCAGGAATAACAAAATAAATTTTGAGAAGGCAGAACAGAGCTGATGGAATCATTCTCCCTGACTTCAGACTATATGAGAAAACTACATCATCAACACAGTATTATACTGACACAAAAATAGACACATAGATCAATGGAACAGAAATAAACCCATGAACCTGAGGTCAGTTAATCTATGACAAAGGAGGTGAGAATATGCAATAGATAAAAGACAGTCTCTTCAATAACTGGTGCTGGAAGAACTGGGCAGCTATAAGTAAAAGAGTTAAGCTAGAACATTCTCTAAAACTATATATAAGAATAAACTCAAAATGGATTAAAGACCTAAATATAAGACCAGAAACGATAAAACTCACAGATGAAAACAGAACACTCTGTAACAAAAATTGTACCAATATGTTTTTATCTGTCTTCTAAACAAAGGCAATAAAAAAAAAATGAGACCAAATCAAACTTAAAAGCTATTTTGCATAGCAAAGTAAACCATCGGCAAATTAAAAAAGACAGCCTACTGAATGGAAGAAAAATATCAGAAAACAAAGTGATCAATAAGTATTTAATATTTAAAATATAAACAGTTTATATAACTCAACTTTAAAAAGTTAAAAAGAAATGGTCAGATGACCTTATTAGACATTTTTCCAAAGAGGACATGCAGATGGCCTATAAGCACATGAAAAGATGCTCAACATTGCTAACCATCAGGGAAATGCAAATCAAAACCACAATGAGATAGCACCTCACACTTGCTGGAATGGCTATTATCAAAAAGAATACAAATAACAAATGTTGGTGAGGATGTGGAGAAAGAAACTTTGGACATTCTTGGTGGACTTGTAAATTGGTGCAGACACTGTGGAAAACTTAATAAAAGTTTTCACACACACCCATGCGTGCACACACACACACACAAACTAAAAATAGAACTACCATGTGACCCAGCAATTCCAATCGTACATAAACATTATTTTGAAAAGATATGTTCACCTCACTGTTCATAAAGGCATTATTTACAATTGCCAATATATGAAGCAGCCTAAGTGCACCCCACTCCAGTACTCTTGCCTGGAAAATTCCATGGATGGAGGAGCCTGGTAGGCTGCAGTCCTTGGGGTCGCTAAGGGTCGGACAACGACTGAGCAAATTCACTTTCACTTTTCACTTTCATGCATTGGAGAAGGAAATGGCACCCCACTCCAGTACTCTTGCCTGGAGAATCCCAGGGACAAGGGAGCCTGGTAGGGTGCCGTCTATGGGGTCGCACAGGGTCAGACACGACTGAAGTGACTTAGCAAGTGTCCATCAACAGATGAATGCATAAAGATGTGGTATACACATGAAACTGAATACTATTTTGCAATAAAAAATGAAAATTTTTCATTTACAATATGGATGGACTTGTAGTCGGATGGAGAAAAACAAATACTGAATATCATTTATATGTCAAATCTAAAAATACAACAACCTAGTGACTATAACAAAAGAAGAGACTTGCAAATATAAAGAATAAACTAGTGGTTACCAGTGGTGAGAGCAATGGTAGGACAGCAATATAGGGGTAGGGAATTAAAAGGAGCAAACTCTCATGTATAAAATGAGCTATATTAGACAACATAGGGAATATAGTGAACATTTTATAATAACTATAAATGGAGTATAAACTTTAAACATTGTGAATCACATTGTATACCTGTAAGTTACATAATATCAATTGTGTATCATATATATTTCAAAATAAAAAAATAAAGCAATTTTTAAAAATTTTAAAAGATGAAATTTGTTTATTCATTTAATACTTTTTTCAGAGCAATTTTGGTAAACTTGTAAACCTTTGAGATCAACTTACCTAGTAATTTTTTAGTCTATCTATTAGCTACAAAATTGAAATATTTTAATATCTGGCTCATATAAAGTAATGAGAGAATCCTTATATTTTTAGGTGACATTGATTATACAAAAGTTCAAGTCAGGTCAACTAAACATCTACTCAATATTCTTCTCCAGCCAAGGTAGGATACATCTGCCAGATCACAAATGTGATGTTAGTAACCTTTCTGTGAATTAAATAGCATTGGGCCTTTTTGTTTGTTTGCTTATTTTTTATATTAATACATTGAGGGGGCACAAACTTAGATTTTTAATCAGATCTAAGGGGTCAAAAGAGGTACTACACAGTTTAAGATTCGGTCCTCTTATTGTGCTCTGTCTCACTATGCCTATGGCTTGTATACTGGAGACAGATACAGTCCTAAACAATAAGGCTATTGCATCATTAACTGATCTTTCCTAAGATTCAATCAAAGAATGACGAATGTGTGTGCTTGTGACTGTGTAAGTTAGTTGTTAGCAGCTGAATTATTCTATCATAGTAACAGCATGCAACTATATATGATTTCTCATATTTTTTAAACAAATAAAACACACTAAAACTAAATAAACTTTGTTTTTCCTGTTTCCCTTCTTTCAATGGCAGATATTACCCCAGAAACTCTTTTGAGATCTTTAACAAATAACAACTCCATATAATTATATGGGCTTCCCTGGTGGCTCAGACGGTAAAGCGTCTGTCTGCAACGCAGGAGACCCCTGGGTTTGATCCCTGGGTTGGGAAGGTCCACTGGAGAAGGAAATGGCAGCCCACTCCAGTATTCTTCCCTGGAAAATCCCATGGATGGCGGAGCCTGGTAGGCTACTGTCTGTGGGGTCGCAAAGAGTCGGACGCGACTGAGCGATTGTACTACTGTACTATATGATTATCAAAGACATCCTGCAAGATAAATACTATTATTCCCATTTCACATGTAATGAAAGTGAAGCACAGAGAAGTATATATTTCTAAATTGTATAGCTAGTAAGATGTGGAGTTAAAACTTGATCGTGGGCCACTTACTCCATAGTTTGCCTTAAAAAAATAAAAATAAAAAGAGTCTGAGCTTGCCTACATGGCTATAACATACCTCCCCACCTCCCCACCAAAATACGTTTACAGTTTCAGAGCCAGCTTTGACTATAGGGTCAAACTTTGTCTAATGCGATATGAACAATAGTGATATGTCAACATTGATAAAGTTTGTTAGACAAGAAGAATGAGCTCTAGAGATCTGATGTGCATTGTCCCTCTAGTCAGCAATAACCTATTGTATACTTAAATGAGTTAAGATAGTAGACCTCATGTTAAGTGTTTGTACCCTAATCAAATAACATCTTTTAAAAAAAGTGTTACATGCAATTTTAGGTGCTCCATTTCAAAATCAATGGTGGATCCTTGATTTGTTTGCCGCTTTCTGCGTGCTGCAACTGATGGTGGGATTTAGGGTATTCATAGTGGATAATGAAATAGATGCCACATGTTGAAGAAGGAAAAGGCTACATAGGCTTTAAGTGAAAGAGATATAATTTTGTCACATCTAAGGTGTGTTTTTTTTTTAATAGAAACTGAGCTTATACCCTGAAAAATGAAGGAAATTTTTTTATGAAGAACATGTACACTGATACACAGTTTACTTCATCCTAGTCATGAAAGTACAACATCAAGTTTATCTTGCTTGTTTTGCAATTCTGCTTCCTTACATAAAAGGTTATCTTTAACATATATAGGAAAAATCCTACCCAATGTGTTTAGATAATCTTTGCTTGGCTTTTGTAGCTTTAAGCAAATCCTCTCAAATACATTTTTTCTTGTCATTGAAAATTATCCTAAGTAATGTGTCCAAAACCTCTCAGTGCTTGTGCTCTGTTCTAGTGTGAGTCCTTCTAAATTACTTAGAAATGTTGTGCATTAAATTTATTTCTTCTGACATTAAATCACTTTCATAGAATAAAAATTAGGTACTCACAGTTCTAATGAGGTGGATGAAACTGGAGCCTATTATACAGAGTGAGATAAGTCAGAAAGAGAAGCACCAATACAATATATTAATGCATATATATGGAATTTAGAAAGATGGTAATGACAACCCTATTAGCAAGACAGCAAAAGAGACACAGATGTAAAGAACAGACTTTTGGACTATGTGGGAGAAGGTGAGAGTGGGACGATATGAGAGAATAGCATTGAAATGTGTATATTACCATTATGTAAAATAGATGACCAGTGCAAGTTCGATACATGAAGCAGGTGCTCTGGGACAACCCAGAGGGATGGGGTGGAGAGGGAGGTGGAAGGGGGGGGGTTCAGGATGAGGACACCTGTACACCATGGCTGATTCATGTCAATGTATGACAAAACTATGTCGAGATGGCATCACCAACTTGATGGACATGAGTTTGTGTAAACTCTGGGAGTTGGTGATGGACAGGGAGGCCTGGCATGCTGTGATCCGTGGGGTCACAATATTGTAAAGTAATTAGCTTCCAGTTAAAATAAATATATATATTTTTAATTAGTGACTCAATTATCAACTCTTCTTTATTATGGTTTCATCTCCATTTTTAGCAGAAATTTCTCTGAAATTTCAGACTTCCTCCTCTTTTCTACATTTTTAGAGTATGTTCATTATTTCCACTTGGATGTAGATAGGTTTATCTACTCACCCAGAAGTGTCATAATTATATCCATTGATATTATTTAATTTGTAATTGTTATTTTAAAGATATACTTATCCTTAAAATAGTTTCATATCAATAGCAAACATAGAAAATTTATTTACTTATGTTTAAGCAAACATCTACTGGATCATCAAAAAAGCAAGAGAGTTCCAGAAAAAAAAAAAAAATTATTTCTGCTTTACTGACTATATCAAAGCCATGACAGTGTGGATCACAATAAACTGTGGAAAATTCTAAAAGAAATGGGAATACCAGACCACTTGTTTCTTGATAAACTTGTATGCAGGTCAGGAAGCAACAGTTAGAACTAAACATGGAACAACAGACTGGTTCCAAATAGGAAAAGGAGTACATCAAGGCTGTATATTGTCACCCTGCTTATTCAAATTATATGCAGAATACATCATGAGAAATTCTGGGCTGGAAGAAGCCCAAGCTGGAATCAAGGTTGCAGGAGAAATATCAATAACCTCAGATATGCAGATGACACCACCATTATGGCAGAAAGTGAAGAGGAACTAAAAAGACTCTTGATGAAAGTGAAAGAGGAGAGTGAAAAAGTTGGCTTAAAGCTCACAAAATTAAGATCATGGCATCTGGTCCCATCCCTTCATGGTAATTAGATGGGGAAACAGTGGAAACAGTGTCAGACTTTGTTTTGGGGGACTCCAAAGTCACTGCAGATGGTGATTGTAGCCCTGAAATTAAAAGGCACTTACTGCTTGGAAGGAAAGTTATGACCAAACTAGATAGCATAGTAAAAAGCAGAGACATTACTTTGCCAACAAAGGTCCATCTAGTCAAGGCTATGGTTTTTCCAGTGGTCATGTATGGATGTGAGAGTTGGGCTGTGAAGAAAGCTGAGGGCCAAAAATTGATGCTTTTGAACTGTGGTGTTGGAGAAGACTCTTGGGAGTCCCTTGGACTGCAAGGAGATCCAACCAGTCCATCCTGAGGGAGATCAGTCCTAGGTGTTCATTGGAAGGACTGATGTTGAAGCTGAAACTCCAATACTTTGGCCACCTCCTGTGAAGAGTTGACTCATTGCAAAAGACCCTGATGCTGGGAAGGATTGGGGACAGGAGGAG
Source organism: Oryx dammah (assembly GCF_014754425.2). NCBI lineage: Eukaryota > Metazoa > Chordata > Mammalia > Artiodactyla > Bovidae > Oryx > Oryx dammah. Next base: position 77,786,228 of record NW_024070187.1, read on the forward strand.
AAGGGGATGACAGAGGATGAGATGGTTGGATGACATCACCAACTCGATGGACATGAGTTTGTGTAAACTCTGGGAGCTGGTGATGGACAGGGAAGCCAGGTGTGCTGTGATTCATGGGGTCACAATGAGTCTGACACGAGTGAGCAACTGAACTGAACTGAAGTCATAACATCTTATTATTCTAGAATAAGCATAGTGCAACTTACAAGATTATTAGCAAGACAGAGGTCTTACATTTCTTTTAAATTGTAAAGGAATGGTTATTAGGTTTCTATTAACTGGAAATTTCACAAAAAGTTTGGCAGAGTTTTAGTATCCTGAAATAAATAAAGATGTTTTATACCACTATGTGTGATTTGAAAAATTTTCCTCAAATATAGGAAAAATGCTCAAAATAATTAAATTTGAGCATTATGCCTTCAAAATTGCAAGGTTTTAGTGGTTTTCAGTGTCATTTTAATAGCAATAATTATGATTATTGACTTCAACATAATGTCATATACAATTATCTTCCAATTATATATGGAATGTCCTCTGTCTGAATTTTCCTATCCAAAGTTCTATATTTTTATCCAAGCTGCTCTATTGTAATTGAGAAACCCTCTAGTCTCATTTTAAAGAAGAATTATGAAAGCTGCTCCACGGGAAGTATCATTCCATAAAGTAATTTGCACCAACAAAGCTGCTGTTAGTATTATTCCATTCATATTCACCAATAGGTTTTCCTTCTAACTTTTTACTTACTTGTATTAAATGCCATCTATACTGTGTGAGAGTTGCACTATGAAGAAGGCTGAGTGCTGAAGAATTGATGCTTTTGAATTGTGGTGTTGGAGAAGACTCTTGAGAGTCCCTTGGACTGCAAGGAGATCCAACCAGTCCATTCTGAAGGAGATTCAGCCCTGGGATTTCTGTGGAAGGAATGATACTAAAGCTGAAAGTCCAGTACTTTGGCCACCTCATGCGAAGAGTTGACTCATTGGAAAAGACTCTGATGCTAGGAGGGATTGGGGGCAAGAGGAGAAGGGGACGACAGAGGATGAGATGGCTGGATGGCATCACTGACTCGATGGACATGAGTCTGAGTGAACTCTGGGAGTTGGTGATGGACAGGGAGGCCTGGTGTGTTGAGATTCATGGGGTCGCAAAGAGCTGGACATGACTGAGCAACTGAACTGAACTGATCCTTGTTATGTGTCTCCTCTAGTAGCTCAGCTGGTAAAGAATCTGCCTGAAATGCAAGAGACCTGAGTTTGATCCCTGGGTTGGGAAGATCCCCTGGAGGAGGGCACTTTCAACCCACTCCAGTATTCTTGCCTGAAGAACCCCCATGGACAGAGAAGCCTGAAGGGCTACAGTCCATGAGGTCGCAAGAGTAAGACAGGACAGTGACTAAGCATAGCACATCCTTGTTATGATACACCTCTCATTTTATATCAATATAAATCTTATTTGATAATGAAGATATTTTTGTTCATTTAAGTCACTCAGTCATGTCTGACTCCTTGCAACCACATTTCTGGCATTGACAGGTGGATTCTTTATCACTCAGCCACCTGGGAAGCCCCTGGGAAGCCCCTGGGATATATAATTCAGTGTTTTTCTTTCCAATTCTTCAATTTGCTGAAAACTTGTTTAATAAAATTTCCATCCCTTTTTAAAGTCATTAAAATTACTCCATTTTTGTCCTGTTAGGTAGTTAGAATAGGAAAAAGGAGTCCATCATGGCAGTGGCTTAAAGACAAGGACAGGAAAAGCCTGAGAAAATAGAGCAAATGAAGGTCCAAGGACAAGAGTGAGGACCAGAGGTAGAACAAACAGCACTCCTGGCTAGCCCCATTTACATAGGGAAGACCCAGGGGGAGGAAAAAGCATATAAAAAGAGGAGCCAAATGTCCGGGGCTCTCTCTCGCGTGTGCGCTCTCTCACTTGCGTCTTTTGGGTCTGCATGCCCTCATGCCTTGAGGATGTGTTTTCCTTTATTTTCTAAATAAAACTGAGCTGTAACACAGAGCTTTAACATTGATCTGTCTGAGAGCTGTAACACAGTTTGTCTGAGACCTGAGACACGGACTGAGAGCTTTCTCGTCCGTCGCTTCAAATTTTTTTGTGACGAGATAGAACAGAGGAAATTAGACACTGCCACAATAGTCCCTTTAATTTTCCTAAATTTTTGTATAGCACAAAATTCTCAAAATGTGGATAACATTAGAATTATATGACAAAATTCTATGTAAAATTCAGAATTTACCTTTAGGTAATATGTCTCTTGAATTCTTTAACTTATGTAAAATAAAATTCCATGATTCATACCAATTTTACCTTTTTTAAGGTAATGGAAATTTAAAATATATTTTCATTGCTGGAGTACATGTGAAGAATTGAAATTTCCCATATAAATGTGAGCTGCCTCAGTAATAATTCCAATAATAAGGAAATTATCTGACAGTATTTATTAAAAATATATACACTCTTTGACAAATAATAGTTACCAGGCTAATAAAAGCTACATAAATAAATGACAGCAAAAATAAATATATATACACCTAAATACACATGCATATGTCTTGTTTTTGTAACATTGTTAGAAATCTGATAATAAATCAATAGAAAATGTATTTAAATGAACTATGTAATATGCAATACTTAAATGTTAGATATATTAGCTTCAGAAATTTTTCATGATACTATAGCCTGATTCCATTTTTTTAATCCAATAAAAGAAACTTAATAGATGTGTTATAAGTATATTTTAGGCTTCCCTAGTGGCTCACTGGTAAAACAAAACAAAACCCTGCCTGCCAATGCAGAAGATGTGGGTTTGATTCTTGGTCAGAAAGATCCCTTGGAGAAAGAAATGGCAACCCATTCCAATGTTCTTGCCTGGAGAATCCCATAGACAGAGGAGCCTGGTGGCCAGCCCATGGGGTCACAAGAGTTGGACAGGACTTAGCGACAAACAATAACAAAAATAGATATATTTTACTCGTGTGTGTGTGTGTGTGTGTGTGTGTATATATATATATAATGTGTGTGTGTATGAATATATATAATGTATATAATATATGCCACATTGTTAACATTGATTATGGTTAGGAAATTGAAGAGGAGAAAGAAAAGCTTCACTTTCATATGCTTTGGTTTAATTTGAACTGTTACAAAAATCTTGTTCACTTTGATTTTCTAAAAGCAATATAGAATATAATTCACAATGTTACAATTCAAAGGATTAACATTTTTGAATGCTAAGAAGCACATGAAAGCATTATTAATAAATAATAAATGTTAATTAATAAAATCTCTTCTAAATTACTTCCTATTTTAGCATTTCTCTCATACATAGTAGAAAGCTAGAAAGTTTAGCTAATATTTGTCATGACAAAGTGCATTTTATGGGGCTTAATTTGGAGAAAATATTATTAATACATAAAATTTTTCAGATGGATAACTTTTGGGACTCCGTCTCTAAAGTCATCTGTAAGTTGGTGTGCTTTAAAACATGATGAATACAAAAGCAGTCAGTTAATACAAAATGACAGATACTGGTGGACTATTTCATAGATTAACAGCTAGCATCAAGTCTTGCTAGGTCCAAGCTGTTTATTACAGCCTTGGACTTGAAAGGATGCATAGGCCACATTCAGGTTTCTAAGCACATTTAATTCAAGTGACAGAAACACATGATTATATATCCAAGCCTACTATTGAAATTGCAAGCTTATCTTTCAGCTGCTCTACAGCTTCAAGCTGTAGAGATATAAAACGCTAGCCTTGGGACAAGTAGTTGGAGCGTCACCAAACTTTGATGAACAAAGAACTTCCCAAGTGCCATTTTTTTTTTTCCTGATGACAAAGAAAATTTTTCATTTTTATAACATTGTCTCCCCAGTTTTTAATTAATATCAGGCACAGGTGGTATAAGGGATAACCACAGTAAATCACAAAAAGGGTTATGAGCCTCCAAAGAACTACTATTAAATATAGGCAGGTCATAAAACAATGCTTTAGAATGATGGGACTGTCAGGCGTCCACATTTTCAATCTATACTTTTGAAGCTGGTATCTCTACATCTGCAAGAGGAACTTTAGATTATACTCTGGAATTTTGTTGTAATTATAAAAAATGTTCAATATCTGATTAGAATACAATTTATTTCAATGATTTGTTTTCCCTGTATATTATTACATTTTTTTCAAATATATTTAAGATTCAAAACACGATGGGCAGCTTCAAGTTTGTGAGTTTCCTCAAAATATAGGACAATATTAAGGTTTTACTACTTTCATTTATTTTGAAAATGAAGCAAATCTCAGTGAAAACTAAAAAGTTTTATAATTATATTCTCACATTGAAAAACATGGTAATAAATCACAAATATGCATGAAAGTATGTTTGTGCACTTACAAGAATCTTAGTATCACATTTTCATGGAGAAGTATTCAATGTATATTTGAACTATGTTGCCGTATACCTGAAATTAACACTATGGTAAATCAACTATACTTCAGTAAAAATAAGTATATAAAAATAAACAATTTAATAATCTATCTCTAATTCTTACAATCTTTTTCTGGGGGGTAATTTTTTTTTTTAATTTTACTTTACAATTCTGTATTGGTTTTGCCATACATTGACATGAATCCACCACAGGTGTACATGAGTTCCCAAACATGAACCCCCCTCCCACGCCCCTCCCCACAACATCTCTCTGGGTCATCCCCATGTACCAGCCCCAAGCGTGCCGTATCCTGCATCGGACATAGACTGGCAATTCGATTCTTACATGATATTATACATGTTTCAATGCCATTCTCCCAAATCATCTCACCCTCTCTTTCTCCCTCTGAGTCCAAAAGTCCGCTATACACATCTGTGTCTTTTTTGCTGTCCTGCATACAGGGTCATCATTGCCATCTTTCTAAATTCCATATATATGTGTTAGTATACTGTATTGGTGTTTTTCTTTCTGGCTTACTTCACTCTGTATAATCGGCTCCAGTTTCATCCATCTCATCAGAACTGATTCAAATGTATTCTTTTTAATGGCTGAGTAATACTCCATTGTGTATATGTACCACAGTTTTCATATCCATTCATTTGCTGATGGACAACAACTAGGTTGTTTCAAGGTCCTGGCTATTATATTTAATTTTATTTATTTTTTAAATATAAATTTATTTAAATTGGAGGTTGATAGGCATTTTAAAAAATATGTACACCTATCCTTTTCTCCCTTTCTCCTTTATTTCCTTTCTTCTTCTCTTTCATTCTTCTTCATTGACTTACACTTCAATCTAGACATCAAATAGATAGTTGGAGGAAAGAATAAATAAAGTGTTTCAAAAACTGTGATCACACTATTGATAGAGTTAACATTGAGTTAACATTGATCAAGTTAAAATTGAACAAAAGACTAGTGTGTTTGCTCAGGCTACCAAAACAAAACATTGCAGACTGGTGGCTCAAACAGTAAGCATTTATTATCTCACAGTTCTAAACCCTAGAAGTTCAAGATGAAAAGGTCAGCTAGTTTAACTTCTCCCAAGACCTCTTGGTTTGCAGACAGAGGAAATCTTATTTTGTCCTCACGTGTTTTGCTCTGTGTTCACATATCCCTTGTGTCTCTCCCTTTTTTTATAAGAGCATTAGCCATAATAAATGAGGACTCACCCATAAGACAACACTTACCTCTTTAAATGACCATAAAAAGGTCAGTTTTCATTCCAATCCCAAAGAAAGGCAATGCCAAAGAATGCTCAAACTACCAAACAATTGCAGTCATCTCACATGCTAGTAAAATAATGCTCAAAATTCTCCAAGCCAGGCTTCAACAATATGTAAACCGTGAACTTCCTGATGTTCAAGCTGGTTTCAGAAAAGGCAGAGGAACCAGAGATCAAATTGCCAACATCCTCTGGATCATGGAAAAAGCAAGAGAGTTCCAGAAAAAACATCTATTTCTGCTTTATTGACTATGCCAAAACCTTTGACTGTGTGGATCACAATAAACTGTGGAAAATTCTGAGAGAGATGGGAATACCAGACCACCTGACCTGCCTCTTGAGAAACCTGTATGCAGGTCAGGAAGCAACAATTAGAACTGAACATGGAACAACAGACTGGTTCCAAATAGGAAAAGGAGTGCATCAAGGCTGTATATTGTCACCCTGCTTATTTAACTTCTATGCAGAGTACATCATGAGAAATGCTGAACTAGAAGAAACACAAGCTGGAATCAAGATTGCCGGGAGAAATATCAATCACCTCAGATATGCAGATGACATCACCCTTAAGGCAGAAAGTGAAGAGGAACTAAAAAGCCTCTTGATGAAAGTGAAAGAGGAGAGTGAAAAAGTTGGCTTAAAACCTCACATTCAGAAAACGAAGATCATGGCATCTGGTCTCATCACTTCATGGGAAATAGATGAGGAAACAGTGGAAACAGTGTCAGACTTTATTTTGGGGGGGCTCCAAAATCACTGCAGATGGTAATTGCAGCCATGAAATTAAAAGACGCTTACTCCATGGAAGAAAAGTTATGACCAACCTAGAGAGCATATTCAAAAGCAGAGACATTACTTTGCCAACAAAGATCTGTCTAGTCAAGGCTATGGTGTTTCCAGTGTTTATGTATGGATGTGATAGTTGGACTATGAAGAAGCCTGAGCACTGAAGAATTGGTGCTTTTGAACTGTGGTGTTGGAGAAGACTCTTGAAGTCCCTTGGACTGCAAGGAGATCCAACCAGTCCATTCTGAAGGAGATCAGCCCTGGGATTTCTTTGGAAGGAATGATGCTAAAGCTGAAAGTCCAGTACTTTGGCCACCTCATGCAAAGAGTTGACTCATTGGAAAAGACTCTGATGCTGGGAGGGATTGGGGGCAGGAGAAGAAGGGGACGACAGAGGATGAGATAGCTTGATGGCATCATTGACTCAATGGACATGAGTCTGAGTGAACTTTGGGAGTTGGTGACGGACAGGGAGGCCTGGCGTGCTGCGATTCATGGAGTCGCAAAGAGTCAGACACGACTGAGCGACTGAACTGAACTGAACTGAACCTCTCTAAAGGCCTTATTTCCAAATATAATCACTTTCTGAATTATACTGGGGGCTAGGACTTCAACATGAAATTTGGGGGTATACAAATAATTTCATAACAATGAAAGCATTTCCCCATGCCATTAAATAGTTTTAAATTGCAGGATATTCTAGTATATTGATACAAAATTATTTAAACCATTTCCTATTGTTCAACAGTGATTATTTTTCTGAATTTTTACAATAGTAAAGAGTGATGTAGGAAATTTCCTTAGAAGAAGTAACTGTGTGCATCTTAGGTTACTTTCTTGGGCTCAAAATCCTAGAGTTGAATTTATTTCATCAAAAGTTACAAATATTATTTCTAAAATTTCAGAACTTTCCCCCCAAATTTAATTGCCTACCAGCAATTCGTGAGTTTTGTGTTTGCATAACTTAACCAAAGCAAGTTATTAAAAGATTGTGCTGTGCTTTGCCACTCAGTAGTGCCTGACTTTTTGTGACACCATGGACTTTAGCCCACCTGACTCCTCTGTCCATGGGGATTCTCCAGTCAAGAATATTGAAGTGTGTTGTCATGCCCTCCTCTAGGGGATCTTCCCAACTCAGGGGTCTAACCCAGGTCTCCTGCATTTTAGGCAGATTCTTTACCATTTGAGCTACCAGGAAAGCCCAAGAACTGGAGTGGGTAGCCTATTCATTCTCCAGGGGATCTTCCCAACCCAGGAACTGATTTGAGGTCTCCAGCATTACAGGCAGATTCTTACCAGCTGAGCTATCAGAGATCATTAAAAGATTATTTCTATTTAAAAATGTGACTGTTCTATTTAAAAATGTTTTTTTATGTATTATGTGATTGATTATATTTATCATACTCCTAAAGTTTTTATTAGCATTTAGTATTATTTTATCATTTTTATTAGCATTATTTGTGATAGTTGTATATTTACAACAAATTTTCCTTTCCTTTAGTTTTTAAAGGAATTTTCCTTACAAAGGATATTAATATGTTATTTGTCAAAAGGTATATTCACAATACTGCTTATGGTGTTCTTACATTTTCATTTTTCTTTAAACTTTAGAAGCATTATTTGCTTTATAATATGAATTATGTTTCAATATTCATGGTTAATTACCCATGCCATCATATTAATTAAAACTTTATTGACTACACTAAACATATCTATTTTACCCTCATGAAAAACTTTCTCCACTATTTTTATTTTTATGTAATGATTTCAATTACTATTTTACTGAGAACTTCCAGAGGCCTCCAACACATCTTCCTAAATAGAACCTGTATCCAACATTCTACCTTTTCTCCTATCTTTATGGATGGATTGTTCATGCTTTTACTGTGTCCAATAGCCATCCTTTGTACACTAGATATCATCGTTTGACTACTCTTGGCAATAGCCTAGGAATTCTACCATAATGTATCTATAGTTCACCCCTTCTACAGATTTATCCCCATTAGCATTCAAACCTGTATTTACATCATCCACAGGAAAACAAAACACACACACACACATTTCCAGACTCCACCCCTTCTTTCTGCTGGCACTATATCAGTGAAAGATTTGTGTGTTCTATGTAGGCTTGATCATTCATCTCATTTTATCTGAGTTAGTCACAGTTTGCATACATTATCCTATCCAATACAGGGGTTTTCCAGGAGATAATGATCCTGTGTTAATTAGTAAATTGAATACCAATCCTGATTCTATCTTCATTGCCTTTCTCCTATTCTTTTTTTGAATTCTTATCATTTTGATTTTTCACACTATTCCACAGAAAGTAGTTTTATCAATTTCATGAGCTCCATCTTTTATAGTCATCAACTTCTGGGAATTAATTACTGTCACTTTCTGATATTCTGGGATTCTGACATCTTCACTAAAATTAGGGAATCTGTTTCAATGGCAGTATCTCTCATCTTCATTTCCACCCTACAGAGGACAATCCCACCAGTGTATTTCAGACATGCTGGTAACCTACTTATCAATGCATAGCTCAGTGGTGGTAAATGTTCTCTGAGTTCTGTCAGTCAGATGCAATTGAAAACTTGCTGACTGAGTAAAATTCCTTGAATCTGCTCCAAATTTTCTATCTTAACACTTTATTAAGTGAGGCAGTGGCACAGAACATGAACTTCTTATTTCCAAATTCAGACTTAGAGAAAGTAGGGAAAACCACTAGACCATTTAGGTATGATCTAAATCAAATCCCTATAAAATGGAAGTGACAAATAGATCCAAGGGATTAGGTCTGATAGACATAGTGCCTGAAGAACTATGGATGGAGGTTCGTGACACTGAACAGGAGGCAAGGATTAAGACCATCCCCAAGGAAAAGAAATGCAAAAAGGCAAAATGGTTGTCTGAGGAGGCCTTACAAATAGCTGTGAATAGAAGAGAAACAAAAGACAATGGAGAAAAAGAAAGCTATATCCATTTGAATGCAGAGTTTCAAGGAATAGCAAAGGGAGATAACAAAGCCTTTCTCAGCCATCAGAGCAAAGAAATAGAGGAAAACAATAGAATGGGAAAGTTTAGAAATCTCTTCAAGAAAATTATAGATACCAAGGGAACATTTCATGCAAAGATGGGTTTAATAAAGGACAGAAATGGTATAGACCTAACAGAAGCAAATGATATTAAAAAGAGGTAGTAAGAATACACAGTAGAGCTACATAAAAAAGATCTTCATGACTCAAGTAATCACAATGGTGTGATTACCAACCTAGAGCCAGACATCCTGGAACGTGAAGTCAAGTGGGCCTTAGGAAGCATCACGACAAACAAAGCTAGTGGAGGTGATGGAATTCCAGTGGAGCTATTTCAAATCCTAAAACATGATCCTGTTAAAGTGCTGCACTCAATAAGCCAGCAAATTTGGAAAACTCAGCAGTGGTCACAGGACTGGAAAAAGGTTGGTTTTCATTCCAATCCCAAAGAAAGGCAATATCAAAGAATGATCAAACTACCACACAGTTGAACTCATCTCACATGCTAGTTAACTAATGCTCAAAATTCTCCAAGCCAGGCTTCAACAATACATAAACCATGAACTTCCAGGTGTTCAAGCTGGATTTAGAAAAGGCAGAGGAACCGGAGATCAAATTGCCAACATCCTCTGGATCATTGAAAAAGCAAGAGAGTTCAAGAAAAATATCTACTTCTGCTTTATTGACTATGTCAGAGTCTTTGTGTGGATCACAACAAACTGGGAAATTCTTAAAGAGATGGGAATACCAGACCACTTGTCTTATCTATTGAGAAATCTGTATGCAGGTCAGGAAACAACAGTTAGAGCTGGACATGGAACTACAGACTGGTTCCAAATAGGAAAAGGAGTCATATTGTTACCCTGCTTATTTAACTTATATGCAGAGTACATCATGAGAAATGCTGGGCTGGATGAAGCACAAGCTGGAATCAAGATTGCTGGGAGAAATAACAATAACCTTAGATATGCAGATGACACCACACTTATGGCAGAAAGTGAAGAACTAAAAAGCTTCTTGATGAAAGTGAAAGAGGAGAATGAAAAAGTTGGCTTAAAGCTCAACATTCAAAAAACTAAGATGATGGCATCTGGTCCCATCACTTCATGACAAATAGATGGGGAAACAGTGGAAACTGTGTCAGACTTTATTTTTTTGGGCTCCAAAATCACTGCAGATGGTGACAGCAGCCATGAAATTAAAAGATGTTTACTCCTTGGAAGAAAAGTTATGACCAACCTAGATAGTATATTCAAAAGCAGAGACATTACTTTGCTGACTAAGGTCCGTCTCGTCAAAGTTATGGTTTTCCCAGTAGTCATGTATGAGTGTGATAGTTGGACTGTGAAGAAGGCTGAGCGCTGAAGAATTGATGCTTTTGAACTGTGGTGTTGGAGAAGACTCTTGAGAGTCCCTTGGACAGCAAGGAAATCCAATCAGTCCATCCTAAAGGAGATCAGTCCTGTATATTCATTAGAAGCACTGATTCTGAAGCTGAAACTCCAATTCTTTGGCCACCTGATGCGAAGAACTGACTCATTTGAAAATACACAGATACTGGTAAAGATTGAAGGCAGGAGGAGAAAGGGATATCAGATGATGAGGTATCAGAGGATTGATATCAGAGGACTGATCGACTGTACTGAACTGAACACTTTAGTAATAAATATTTTCAGGTTGTGTTAGCACAGGCTGCACATAAATGAAAGTTTTAATTAACCAGCTGACTAAAAAGTGAGATCTACTCTCTGCTGAATAAGCTAGTGCATGTAATCCAGATTCATTGCCAAGTGTACTCTATTACTAGATGCAGTCCAACAGACCATCATATTTTTTCCTCCTTAGTCATCCAATACCATCAGTGTCCCTTCCCACACATAATTCCCATGTTTCTATCACAATAAATCACAAATTTCTAGCAAATATTTTAGTGTATAAATCTTACCAGAGTTCAGATTTAATTCTTATCCCTTTGAGATCAGGTGAGTTTTGACTCACAATGTCAAAAGGTGGTAGAGATTAGTCTTAAAAAGAGTGACATTACTTTGAATGGTACAAGGTAATTACCTCAAATAGTTTCTTACAGGTCTTTAATCAGTGACAAACAGCCTCACTATTAACAGAGAACTTTTTTCTTCTGCTTCCAAGGATAACTCAAAGGTGCTTTGAAGTCACATTGACCAGTCAGCCAAACATATCGAAAAGTCCATTATTCCTTGGGATTTCAATCTATACTCAGAATTTCACCTGACTAGTTTGTGAGTTTAATATAAACTATAATATAGCAACTTCCAAAATCATATTCTAGATCAGATCTTCAGCTAAGTCTTCTCTATGACTAAAAGAGAAAAACTTCCCCTTAATTCTGAAACATCAAGAACAGAGAAGGACTTCAGGCCAGAAGAAATATGTAAAGTCATGTTATCTTGGTTTTAAAGACAAAGAGAGAAAATTATATTTTGTTTAGGCATGTTTGAGTCTCTATCTCATATATCTGAATCAGTATCTTGATAGTACATCCACAGTTTCTCTGGATTTACATGTGTTTTTCCTAAAGAATAAACTGTATTTTGGATTATTTCACTATGAATTAAGCACAGCACAGATTGCATGAAAATTGATTATTTGGAAGCAGATTTCTATTCTAAAAGAAAGCATTCTAAAATGATTCAAAGATAAACTTAGTCCCCTTTTACAAATTTCTGCTTATATGGCTTTAATAAACAGTTGTCACAGAATCTCAAATGTGCCTGCTATAAAACCAAAATGTAACACTACACAACACGACCAGTAATAAAATACAAAAAAAAAAAAAACACACAAAAAACAAAAAACACACATTTCACAGATCTGATTTGGCTAGAAGCACCTGTTTTCTAGGCACAAGGGATCTTGAAGTAAAATAAAGTATAAGCAGTTTATATTCTAGTTATATCTATCTATCTATCTATCTATCTATCTATCTATCTATCTATATATATATATATAAATATAAATTTGAAGGGAAAGTATACAAGAAAGGAACCCTGGGTGTATTATCCACTGCAAGAGCAAAGTCCACATTTTTAGTAAGTAAATTTGAAGTTTGTTTTCTGTTTACAGAAAGGGGTACCACTAAGCTTGGCAATGGAGCACATAGGTAAAATTACTTTTATCTTGCTGTTGGGCTGCACCTTATAGACCTGCAAGCCTTATGTTGACAGTCACCCAGCCTTGAGAACAAAGAAAGAGCCTAGAAACAGTGACAGAGACATCAAAGATTTTTTGGAAAGGGGGTATTACATATCTGTAACACCACACTGTGTGCTGCAGACAGCAAACAGACCCTTGCAGCAACCTTGGCTACTCAGGGGAGGAGGGGGCTACCATTTAAAGTTGGACTAGACATCAGGTTGGCTCATTTGTTACCAGGGAAACCAGAAGCAAAGTCATGTCCCTCACTGCCCCTGTGATGGTTAAGGACCATCACAAGGACAGATGTTTCCCTTTAAAGTTACAAGTGGAGCCATTCCTAAGACAAGGGCACCCCACTCCAGTACTCTTGCCTGGAAAATCCCATGGATGGAGGAGCCTGGTAGGCTGCAGTCCATGGGGTTGCTAAGAGTCAGACATGACTGAGTGACTTCACTTTTTCTTTTCACCTTCATGCATTGGAGAAGGAAATGGCAACTCACTCCAGTGTTCTTGCCTGGAGAATCTCAGGGATGGGGGAGCCTGGTGGGCTGCCGTCTATGGGGTCACAGAGAGTCGGACATAACTGAAGTGACTTAGCAGCAACATGATGTACTCTTGCCTGGAAAATCCTATGGACAGAGGAGCCTGGTGGGCTGCAGTCTCTGGGATCGCACAGAGTCAGACACGACTGAGCGACTTTACTTTCACTTTTCACTTTCATGCATTGGAGAAGGAAATGACAACCCACTCCAATGTTCTTGCCTGGAGAATCCCAGGGACGGGGGAGCCTGATGGGCTGCCATCTCTGGGATCGCACAGAGTTGGACACTGAAGCGACTTAGCAGCAGCAGCAGCAGCAGTGATAGGGTGCAAGAATGTTCATGTGAGTAGGGTGTAAGGGAGGCAGGGACTGGTCAAGCAGGAAACATACAGAGAGCAAGAGAACAGCCATCTTGAGTGATCTGAACATTCAACTCCACCCTGACATACCCTGCACAACCATAATGACCTTGATCTGTCCCTCTTCCATGACATCCCTGATGTATAGAGAGGTGCACTGCAACCAAATACTAAAAATTCAGTATAGACACCAGCAGCTAAAGAGCATAAACAGTAAACGAGGAGATTATTGGGTCAATTTCTCATGAAAGTCCAGAGGAGAACACCATTACCTCGCTGTAGACCCAGCAATCAGACTCATTTTGCAGTTAGGCCACCATGGTTGCTCATTCCACACACTGATTCCCTCCACTCAGACTAAGGACAAAATGTAAGATGTGTAACAGGCACAGTGCAAGGCAGATCTTGACCATTAAGCAAAATCTTAGCAGTAACAACATTCTGAGATAATGCTATCCCTGCCTGTGGTTTCTATCCTTACCTGCAGTACGATACCACTCATCCACCCTCAGTCCCCACAGCCCTTGCAAGCAATTCACAGGGTTCCCCAGCTCACTTCAGAAAAACTAGCACTGACAGAAAGAGGTCAAGTCACCCACAGGTTATGTTCCTCCCTTGGGGACCTTCTGCACTGAGGCATCTTTAGTGTCTTTTCTTAAATTTAAATCCCATGTCTTCATTCATTTTCGTCAAGTGGTCTTTGTGACTTGGGCCTTTTTCTGATCTCACCTCTTTCATTCTCCCACTGTAGCTGGGATGAACACTGACTAGTGGGTAGGTGCAGGCTAAGAGGCTGTGGTCTGTCCCACTTACAGTGCCCAAATACTGTTATCCACCCTCTGGAGTTGACCTCCAACAAGGGTCCTTCTGTTCAGGGTTGTTCTAACTAACAAAACCTGAATTTGTTCAGAAGCAATGGAAAATTATTCTTTAATCAGAGAGTGGAGAGATAGGAGCACCTGATCTCCTGACAAGCCATGGTTGGGGATGCTTTATAAGGCTCTCCTCAGCCGGGAGGGATCAGAATTCTCAGAGTTCTTGTTGCACAGGCATAATTGTGGTGCTCAGGCTCCAGAACCCAGTGCACCTCTCCGTTTAAGGCCCAGTGACACCTCCATCTTGAGAGGTGTCCGGGTGCAACATCTGTACCTGGCCTGGTCCTGGAGCTGAAGTGCTGGTGCGGCCATTTCCCAATAGGAATGGTGGTCTGAAGGGCTGGTGTGAGGACTCTGAATATGGCACCCAGTGAGCTAGTGAAGATAAACTATGCACAAAGGGGGAAAAAAAAGGTTAAACTTTATTTTATTACCCAGATTCTATTTTATTTCATGGTGGTTGATAATGAGCTTTGCTGGTGACCAAGTGAGCAACAGGCAATTTAGGTGCAGGTAAATTTGGTAACTGGGGACTAAACTCTTGAAAAAGACTACAAAAATTAGTGGAAAAATTATGAAAATATCATCTTAAAAGCATCAAAGAACTACCATGGTAGTAAGAAATTGCAGGCCTAGAATGTGGAAAAGGAAAGAAAGGCAATTCTGCACCTAGGGTCAATTTTGCCACATTGGCCGGCTATTATTTCAAACAAAAGATTCTAAATCTTCCTTTAAGTCTTCTCCAGAGAGTCTAGCAGTCATGTTCAAGGACAGCTGTGCATTAGAGAATAAAGCTTAAGAACTTTTAGAATCTGTGGGACACTGCCTTGAACTAGAGATACAGAATGCTTCATGTTAGAGTTTAGAGATCAGACAATTCAAAAAGTTTTCACCAAAAACATTTCACCATATGTCCGTAGAGTTCTATGTTATGGTTTTATTTCCAGGTCCTGAAAAAGCAGTTAGAATAAACATAAGTGTCAAACCATATCTGACAAACAGAGTAATAACTATTGTGTAAAAGAGAGCCCAGGCTTTAGCCCTCTTTACCAGAGCAGCTAAAGCAATATTGCTAATTACATATTCACACCACATGGATAAATTACAGAAGTTATCCCACAACCAAAGACTAAAATGCAACTCCCGAGCAAAAACGAAGGTTCTGAAAGGATGATTTGGATTACCAATTTAATCAGGTAGAGTCTAATTGGCATTATATCAAAATATGACTACTTTAATAAAGACAATTTAAATGGCCTTTGAGAGCAACTGGTAAAAAAGTTATCTGGTAATCTTTTCCCACCTTTAATCACTATAAGTGATAAGCAGATGAAGGTAGTGACAGTTTGCCTTCACCCAGCATGCATAGCATTTCACTCTCATATCTGTCTACCTTAAATGTTCTGTCATCCTAATTTAATTCACAGTGAAGTTGATCATCTCTCAAGACCAAAGGCCTCAAGCTGGTCTATTGCTGCTGCTAAGTCACTTCAGTTGTGTCCGACTCTGTGTGACCCCATAGACGGCAGCCCACCAGGCTCCCCCATCCCTAGGATTCTCCAGGCAAGAACACAGGAATGGATTGCCATTTCCTTCTCCAATGCATGAAAGTGAAAAGTCAAAGTGAAGTCGCTCAGTCATGTCTGACCCTCAGCGACCCCATGGACTGCAGCCTACCAGGCTCCTCCATCCATGGGATTTTCCAGGCAAGAGTACTGGAGTGGGGTGCCATTGCCCTCTCCAAGCTGGTCCATTACCTTCATAATATTCTGCTGATAGGAGATGGTGAGGGGAAGAAATAGATACCATAAATAACTTAGGAACACGTAAAATTCTAGAGGTTATAGATCAGGCCTATGAAATTTCTTGTACTTCAGTGAATTTTTTGTCTGAATTGTGTTGGAAAATCCCCTTAGTGAAAGATGAATAAATGTATCCTGTTTGTACTACCATCGGGTGATGTCCACATGTAGAGATTTCTCTTGTGTTGTTGGAAGAGGGTGTTTGCTATGAACAGTGCATTTTCTTGGCAAAACTCTATTAGCCTTTTCCCTGCTTCATTCCACATTCCAAGGCCAAATTTTCCTGTTACTCCAGGTGTTTCTTGACTTCTTACTTTTGCATTCCAGTCCCCTATAATGAAAAGGGCATTTTTTTCGAGTGTTAGTTCTACAAAGTCTTGTAGGTCTTCATAGAACCATTCAACTTCAGTTTCTTCAGTATTACTGGTTGGGACAGATTTGGATTACAGTGATATTGAATGGTTTGCCTTGGAAATGAACAGAGATCATTCTGTCGTTTTTGAGATTGCATCCAAGTACTGCATTTTGGACTCTTGTTGACCATGATGGCTACTCCATTTCTTCTGAGGGATTCTTGCCTGCAGTAGTAGATATAATGATCATCTGAGTTAAATTCACCCATTCCAGTCCATTTTAGTTTGCTGATTCCTAGAATTATGATGTACACTCTTGCCATCTATTGTTTGACCACTTCCAATTTGCCTTGATTCATGGACCTGACATTCCAGGTTCCTATGCAATATTGCTCTTTACAGCATTGGACCTTGCTTCTATCACCAGTCACATCCACAGCTGGGTATTGCTTTTGCTTTGGCTCCATCCCTTCATTCCTTCTGGAGTTATTTCTCCACTGATCTCCAGTAGCATATTGGGCACCTACTGACTTGGGGAGTTCCTCTTTCAGTATCCTATCATTTTGCCTTTTCATACTGTTCATGGGGTTCTCAAGGCAAGAATACTGAAGTGGTTTGCCATTCCTTTCTCCAGTGGACCACATTCTGTCAGACCTCTCCACCATGACCCGCCCGTCTTGGGTTGCCACACGGGCATGGCTTAGTTTTATTGAGTTAGACAAGGCTGTGGTCCTAGTGCGATTAGATTGACTAGTTTTCTGTGAGTATGGTTTCAGTGTGTCTGCCCTCTGATGCCCTCTTGCAACACCTACCATCTTACTTGGGTTTCTCTTACCTTGGGCATGGGATATCTCTTCATGGTTGCTCCAGCAAAGCATAGCCGCTGCTCCTTACCTTGGACAAGGGGTATCTCCTCACTACCACCCTTCCTGACTTTCAAGGTGGGATAGCTCCTCTAGGCCCTCCTGCGCCCGCGCAGCCACTGCTCCTTGGATGTGGGGTTGCTTCTCCCGGCCACTGCCCCTGGCGTTGGGCACGGGGTGGCTCCCCTCAGCCGCTGCCCCTGGCCTCGGAAGCTGGGTGGCTCCTCCCAGCCGCCACCCCTGACCTCAGACATGGGTTAGCTCCTCTTGGCCATTCCTGCGCCATCGCAGCCTGGCACGCTCGGCTGATGCCCCTGACCTCGGACGTGGGGTAGCTCCTCTTGGCCGCTGGCCTTTGGGCATGGGGTCCTCCCAGCTTCTGCTCCTGACCTTGGATGTGGGGTATATCCTCTCGGCTGTGCTTAGTGCAATGATCGCAGCCACCTGCGCTTAGTGCACCGGTTGCAGCCACAGAAATCAGGTTGATTATATTCTTTGCAGCCAAAGATGGAGAAGCTGTATACAGTCAACAAAAACAAGACCAGAAGCTGACTGTGGCTCAGATCATGAATTCTTTATTACCAATTCAGACTTAAATTGAAGAAAGTCGGGAAAAATGCTAGACCATTCAGGTATGACCTAAATCAAATCCCTTATGATTATACAGTGGAAGTGAGAAATAGATTTAAGGTGTGGGGAGTGCCTGATGAACTATGGAATGAGGTTCGTGACATTGTACAGGAGACAGGGATCAAGACCATCCCCATGGAAAAGACATGCAAAAAAGCAAAATGGCTGTCTGGGGAGGCCTTACAAATACCTTGAAAAGAAGAGAAGTGAAAAGCAAAGGAGAAAAGGAAAGATATAAGCATCTGAATGGAGAGTTCCAAAGAATAGCAAGATGAGATAAGAAAGACTTCTTCAGCGATCCATGCAAAGAAATAGAGGAAAACAACAGAATGGGAAAGACTAGAGATCTCTTCAAGAAAATTAGAGATACCAAGGGAATATTTCATGCAAAGATGGGCTCGATAAATGACAGAAATGGTATGGACCTAACAGAAGCAGAAGATATTAAAAAGAGGTGGCAAGAATACACAGAAGAACTGCACAAAAAAGATATTCAAGACCCAGATAATCACAATGGTGTGATCACTCATCTAGAGCCAGACATCTTGGAATGTGAAGTCAAGTGGGCCTTGGAAAGCATGCCTACGAACAAAGCTAGTGGAGGTGATGGCATTACAGTTGAGCTATTTCAAATCCTGAAAGATGATGCTGTGAAAGTGCTGCACTCAATATCCCAGCATTTTTGGAAAACTCAGCAGTGGCCACAGGACTGGAAAAGGTCAGTTTTCATTCCAATTCCAAAGAAAGGCAAGACCAAAGAATGCTCAAACTACCAAACAATTGCACTCATCTCACATGCTGGTAAAGTAATGCTCAAAATTCTCCAAGCCAGGCTTCAGCAAGACATGAACCGTGAACTTTGAGATGTTAAAGCTGGTTTTAGAAAAGGCAGATGAACCAGAGATCAAATTGCCAACATCTACTCGATCATGGAAGAAGTAAGAGAGTTCAAAAAAAAAAAAAACCATCTATTTCTGCTTTATTGACTATGCCAAAGCCTTTGACTGTGTGGATCACAATAAACTGTCGAAAATTCTGAGAGAGATGGAAATACCAGACCACCTGACCTTCCTCTTGAGAAATCTGTATGAAGGTCAGAAAGCAACAGTTAGAACTGAACATGAAACAACAGACTGGTTCCAAATAGGAAAAGGAGTATGTCAAGGATGTATATTGTCACCCTGCTTATTTAAGTTCTATGCAGAGTATATCATGAGAAACGCTGGACTGGAAGAAACACAAACTGGAATCAAGATTGCCGAGAAAAATATCAATAACCTCAGATATGCAGATGACACCACTCTTATGGTAGAAAGTGAAGAGGAACTAAAAAGCCTCTTGATGAAAGTGAAAGAGGAGAGTGAAAAAGTTGGCTTAAAGTACAACATTCAGAAAATGAAGATCATGGCATCTGGTCCCATCACTTCATGGGAAATAGATAGGGAAACAGTGGAAACAATGCCAGACTTTATTTTTTTGGGCTCCAAAATCACTGCAGATGGTGACTGCAGCCATGAAATTAAAAGACGCTTACTCCTTGGAAGAAAAGTTATGACCAACCTAGAGAGCATATTCAAAAGCAGAGACATTACTTTGCCAACTAAGGTCCATCTAGTCAAGGCTATGGTTTTTCCTGTGATCATGTATGGATGTGAGAGTTGGACTGTGAAGAAGGCTGAGCGCCGAAGAATTGATGCTTTTGAACTGTGGTGTTGGAGAAGACTCTTAAGAGTCCCTTGGACTGCAAGGAGATCCAACCAGTCCATTCTGAAGGAGATCAGCCCTGGGATTTCTTTGGAAGGAATGATACTAAAGCTGAAACTCCAGTACTTCAGCCAGCTCATGAAAAAAGTTCACTCATTGGAAAAGGCTCTGATGCTGGGAGGGATTGGGGGCAGGAGGAGAAGGGGACGACCGAGGATGAGATGGCAGGATGGCATCACTGACTCGATGGATGTGAGTCTGAGTGAACTCCGGGAGTTGGTGACAGACAGGGAGGCCTGACGTGCTGCGATTCATGGGTTCGCAAAGAGTTGGACACGACTGAGCAACCGAACTGAACTGAACTGAACTGATTTTATTTCTATTCATTGTTTTTTCTGCTAATAGAGAATTGATTTTGATTAACTTGCTAAGGAAGTGTATACACATGTGAAGAACATTAAAGCAACCAAAGTGTATTAAAAGGTTAAGATAAACTGCGAAATAATAGGGTGATAATTTTAACCAGAATAAATAAGAGAGAATCAGTGCGTGAGGTGATAATTCTATGCTGTCATAGTTAAGATTGTAATGCAGTGAGCAAACTAATAATTCAATGCTGGAATTTCAAAAGGAGCTATACAACAAAGCAGGTCTTTGTGAAATAGAGTACAAGAGCATTTGATTGCTTAGTTTTGTTTCTTAATATATTCTCAAACTTCTGAAAATAAAATGCTAATAAGAACATTGTTAGGAAACTTTAAATAATTATAATAACTAATAAAATATCGATGTTGGCATTTGCCTATTTAATGATCAGACAATATTGTTAACTTGGATATTGAAGGATGTGAGGATAGGTATTTAAACTTAAGGTTTTATATTACCAATATTTATTATAACCAACATTTTTCTTATTTCTTATGTGTGAAAAAATAACCAAAGAAAAACTCTAAACTTTTAAAGTCATTGTACATTCAAAAACCTTCACCTTGCTTGCCTTCTTTCTTGTTAGAGATAGGTAGTAACTACTCTCAAAAATATCTGTTCTCTTGTCTGAAGCATCACTCACTTCTCTGATAACTCATACCAGTTATTCTACCCTGAATTTTACTGTTTTACCTGCCTCTATTATTTCTACTTTTCTTATTCCTTAGAACTATATTCTAGGTTCTTTTCACTCATTTGACAATATCTATATGGAAAATGTCCTACTCTCAGATGTTTAAATATTTTATGTGCCATTATCTGCATGTAATGATTTAGAGACTCAGGGTCTGGAATCGACTAGATTTGAGTACAATTATTTTATTACTAATTATGTGAGTTATTTACTATCTTAAGTTTTGAAAAAGCATTGTTGCTGTAAATGGAAGACGTCTTCTTCTCTCAGAGAAATAACTAACAATCATCATTTCTGCACATTCTAAGACAATAAGTAAATCATGATGATGTGTAAGTTTCATCTCATCACATGGATAAGAGACTGTCCATTTTGCACATTTCTTCCATGTCTCGCCTATGCATCCATCACCCTCCACCATGTGACAAAACACTCACTACCTCAGACTGGTTGTGACCCTGGTGGGGGATGAGAGGGTCTCCAGAAAGCTTGGCATGTCCACAAGATACATACAAGGAGCTGTGTACTTGGAGCTCCCTGGCCCAGAATCCAGTGTTGCTGAGCTTCGTGTACATCTTCCTAGAATTTCATGTGAGGAAGCTTAACTGTGTCTTAATTTTCTTGTCCTGTAATTACAAATTATTATAATACCTTCTTCATAGGGATATTGAGAAAGATGAAATGAGTTAATACAGACAAATGGCTTAGAATATTGCCTTGCACGTAGGTACAGGATGTATTTTAGCATTTGTTATTCATGTAAGTTATAGAAATTGGCAGTAAAAGAGCATTTAAATCTTTGCATCTCCTTCTATGCTTGATTTTCTTCCATACTTTCCAATCTAACTAGGAAGGTCAACCCTTAGACACCTCAAACTTATTTACATATATTATTAAAGTTTCTTTCAATCCAGGAAAAACATTAAGTATATCTTGTTTAAGTGCATTTGTTTAAATTTAGCAGGAAGTATGTATTAGTCCCTAACCCCAATTTAATGCCATTTTCTTTATTGACTGAAAAAAACAAAAAACAATCATAATCAAGACTCTAGTGTTAGATTTTTTTTTTTTTAAGTGAAACTAGTGCTGAGGGTGTCTTATGTCTAGAGATTACCAGCATGGTTTACTCTGGTTTTCCAGAACTCAGGCCTTACTTATCACATAAAGAGAATATCTTTTTTTTTTTTTTCAACTTTTCTTTCCACTTCTTTCTCTTGCTCTCCCTCTCCTTTGTTTTTCTCTTTCTTTCTGTGTTTCTAATTATACATCAAATCTGAGGTCTTTCTCCAGAATAAAGTCATCTCTTTCATATCCTTGGCCCATACATTGTTCGTGAATTCTTGCAACTGAGATAGGGCTTCCTTTTCTGAAAAGCAGCTATGTCTCTTAAAAACACAGGTTCCAGAGGTGACCTAAAGACAAATTTACATGTTGCTCCTTTTCCTCCTCTCTCTTATGCCTTTCTCTTCACTTTTATTCTACCTCAGATTTAGAATCCTGGTCTCATGATGTCTCCATAGTCAGTAGTTTGTAGATTTGTAGTTAGACTAGGTCTCACACAAATGATGGCCAGTGATCTTGGAAAAAAAACTATGGCTGCATCTGTAAATTCTATGAGAATGTATTTAATAATTGGTCAGTTCTACCCTGCTAGTCAAATTGAGGGGTTTCCCCTTTTGCCTTTACTGCCCCTCTGTTTATCAAAATCAATTATTTGGTTTATTCTTCAAATGTCCTTGGCCTTTTACAAAGTCAAAGTTCCACATTTGCCTATTTAATGATCAGCAAACAGTTTTAAATGAATTATCTCAAACCATCTGCTGGGCAAATTATTTTTTTAAATTCATATTTAACATAAAGGCAAACACCAAACTTGCTAGTTTTGTATATACTCTCTTTTTTTTTTCTTTCGACTTTTATAACTCTTATCCATTCATCCAACCAGTGTTCCATCAAATAACTCAAAAAACAGTCTAATATAAAGCTGCTATAAATTTAACTATTTAATTGTATAGATAATACATGGAGTTTTTTAGTTATCTTATGTTTTTCAAGTAGAAACATTTTGCAAACTTTTCTGCTATCTTCATTGAACAAAATGAAAGTCTTCCCAGTCTATTGGTCTACATGTAATTCATTATTTTTAATGACTGAATAGCACTTCACAGTGGAGATATATCACAATTTATATAGTTATCCTTCCAATAATAGTCACCTTCTATATTTCTGCTTTTTTCTTCCCCTGAAAACAATTCTTACAATTATATTTGTGATACATAAACCATTATATAATGTTATTTTATTTCTATAGAGTAGATGTCCTAGTACAGTATATTATGTTTAAAAGGAGAATTCATTTAAAAAAATTTTATTTTGGGCTTTTCAGTTGCTTGTCTTAAAAATAACTGACATTTTTGCAAGTAATAGACATGTCATTTTCTAGTAATTTCCAAGAACATCTATGTGCTTTTAAATTTTTTAACAGTTTGAAACATAAAGGATAATAATGTCAACATTTATTTTTATTTGCAGTTTTCTGAATATTGGTACATATAATGACTAGTATTTTTTTGTGAATATTTTTTTGATTAATTTTCTCTATAACACCTGACCATTATTTTTTATTAATATTTCATCTTTTTCATTTTCATATTTAGAGATACTTTGAACTTATCTGTATTACAAATCTTTTATATTGCTGTATATTTGTTATTAATATCTATGTAGGGTAGTGTTAATATCCAATTTATCTTGTTGGTCTCTTTTTCAAATATTATTGTTCTTTGCCTACTTACTGTAGTTTAATTTTAGTTAAGGTTTGTGATGGTTTTGCAGTGGTGGACATCAAAGCCTTCCCCACGTGAACCATCACATGAACATAGACTATATTCCCCTGAAAAAGTACAGAAAGGAACATTCCCACTCTTTCTTTTCCATATATTCTCCAAGAATTACAAAGAGGAATAGGATTCAGCCAAAATTCTCAACTCATTTTTGTGGATTAGTGAAACTACTTAATATTATTAAATATTATTCAAATTTCATCTGAGGATAGAGAAGAGGCAAAGTTCTTTAAACCAGTTTCCAGGCACCTGTCAAAAGAACTGGAGGAGAAATTAAAATAGCAGTTTTGTTTTTTTTTTTCCCCCTAGAACTCAGGACTTCATTTGCCTCTCAGCTCATATTATCATGTGAGTCATAAGAGGCACATTTTATTGAGTTTTTAGTTTAAAGGAAAGGAGAACTTTTTTTGATTATAGTCTTCACAGAGTCCCTTCTTTCCACTGTATCTCCTTATTTAGAGCTATTTCGTTGATGTTACTAAAGGGGAAAATTACATATAGTTGATTAACATTAACATGTTAATGTTAATTAACATTCTCATGAAATAGTTATCAGTTATTAACTGGTTAATTAACATTCTCATGAAATAGTTATCAGTTATT
>NW_024070187.1:77810649-77859147 GCF_014754425.2 Oryx dammah
TTATTAACTGGTTAATTAACATTCTCATGAAATAGTTATCAGTTATTCCATTGTTATTAATATCTGACAAAAGTATATTTATGAAACAGTGCTTAAGACTTCTATCAATTTTATATAACATTACATATTTTCTTTACATTTGGAATCTGCAGAAATTAAGCCTGTCTTATAGAAGAAATATGTTTTATCCAAGGTCACATTTGACTTGATTTTTTTTGTCATTTGTTGTGTGCATTACCTGTGATGAACAAGAATCTAGGTTGTGACCATTCCTTTCAGTAATGAAAAATATATTTTATAAAAAAAAATACAGTTCAATGAATTGTTAGTGCCTCCAAAACTGAATAACATAGTTACAATGAATTCCTTCTGTGAAGAAAAATGACTGACATGATCTCAAACTTCTGAATTTGTATGCATTGAAATTACTGTTCCAGATATAGTGGAGAAGGGATGGAAGAATTAATCAATTTTATTAATATGGTATTTTAAAAAGTGTACTTTTTCTTCATTTTTAGGACTAATATATCATATCTGACACATTTATTTGTGTCCTTCACAGTGAGTTACATTTCATCTTTTGGGTTATTTGCATAAGGAAAAAGAGATAGCATTGCTGGGGGCTGTTAACAGTTTCATGTATTTTAGTTGTGACTCAGCATCCTTATTACATAAGCTCAGCTTCTGACTTTTCAGTATTATTCAAACATTTGCAGCAGAATTCAGAGAGGCCACATTTATTCTTCTTTGATCACAGATGATTACCTGGAAAGATCATTCTTTTCATGAATCAACATGGAATATATTTAATTTTTCCATGAAATATTTAATCTGTGATAAACATATTTTCACATCATAAATATTCTTAAATAGTAATAAAATTATGATCTTTGCCAAATCATGATATCCTTTGACTCATTTTATTTATGTACACAACTATACAGCGGAAGTGAGAAATAGATTGAAGGGACTAACTCTGATAGAATGCCTGATGAAATATGGACAGAGGTTCATGATATTGTACAGGAGACAGGAATGAAGACCATCCCCAAGAAAAACAAATGCAAAATAGCAAAATGGCTGCCCGAGGAACCCTTACAAAGAGCTGTGAAAAGAAGAGAAGTGAAAAGCAAAGGAGAAAAGGAAAGATATACCGATTTGAATGTAGAGTTCCAAAGAACAGCAAGGAGAAATAAGAAAGCCTTCCTCAGCGATCAATGCAAATAAATAGAGGAAAACAATAGAATGGGAAACACTAGAGATCTCTTCAAGAAAATTAGAGATATCAAGGGAACATTTCATGTAAAGATGGGCTCAATAAACGACAAAAATGATTTGGACTTAAGAGAAGCAGAAGATATTAAGAAGAAGTGGCAAGAATACACAGAACTGTACAAAAAAGATCTTCGTGACTCAGATAATCAAGATGGTGTGATCACTCACCTAGAGCCAGACATTCTGGAATATGAAATCAAGTGGGCCTTAGAAAGCATCACTACGAACAGAGCTAGTGGAGATGATGGAATTCCAGTTGAGTTATTTCAAATCCGAAAAGATGATGCTGTGAAAGTGCTGCACTCAATATGCCAGCAAATTTGGAAAACTCAGCAGTAGCCACAGGACTGGAAAAGGTCAGTTTTAATTCCAGTCCCAAAGAAAGGCAATGCCAAAGAATGCTCAAACTACCACACAATTACTTTGATTTCACACACTAGTAAAGTAATGCTCAAAATTCTCCAAGCCAGGCTTCAGCAATCTGTGAACCATGAACTTCGAGATAGTCAAGCTGGTTTTAGAAAAGGCAGAGGAACCAGAGATCAAATTGCCAACATCCACTGGATCACTGAAAAAGCAAGAGAGTTCCAGAAAAACATTTATTTCTGCTTTCTTGACTATGCCAAAGCCTTGGACTGTGTGGATCACAATAAACTGTGGCAAATTCTGAGAGAGATGGGAATACCAGACCACCTCACCTGCCTCTTGAGAAAGCTGTATGCAGGTCAGGAAGCAACAGTTAGAACTGGACATGGAACAATGGAGTGGTTCCAAATAGGAAAAGGAGTATGTCAAGGCTGTATATTGTCACCTTGCTTATTTAACTTACATGTAGAGTACATCATGAGAAACACTGGGCTGGATGAAGCACAAGTTGGAATCAAGATTGCTGGGAAAAATCTCAATAACCTTATATGCAGATGACACCACCCTTATGGCAGGAAGAGAAGAAGAACTAAAAGCCTCTTGATGAAAGTGAAAGAGGAGAGTGAAAAAGTTGGCTTAAAGCTCAACATTCAGAAAACTAAGATCATGGCATCTGGTCCCATCACTTCATGGCAAATAGATGGAAAAACAGTGGATACAGTGGCTGACTTTATTTTTGGGGCTCCAAAATTACTGCAGATGGTGATTGCAGCCATGAAATTAAAAGATGCTTGCTCCTTGGAAGGAAAGTTATGACCAACCTATATAGCATATTAAAAAGCAGAGACATTTCTTTGCCAACAAAGGTCCATCTAGTCAAGGCTATGGTTTCTCCACTAGTCATGTATGGATGTGAGAGTTGGACTCTAAAGAAAGCTGAGCTTCAAAGAATTGATGCTTTTGAACTGTGGTGTTGGAGAAGACTCTTGAGAGTCCCTTGAACTGGACGGAGATCCAACCAGTTCATCCTAAATGAGATCAGTCCTGGGTGCTCATTGGAAGGACTGATGTTGTAACTGAAATTCCAATACTTTGGCCACCTGATGTGAAGAGCTGATTCATTTGAAAAGAACCTCATGCTGGGAAAGATTGGAGGCAGGAGAAGTGGACGACAGAGGATGAGATGGTTGGATGGCATCACCGATTTAATGGACATGAGTTTGGGTGAACTCAGAGAGTTTGTGATGGACAGTGAGGCCTGGTGTGCTTTGGTTCATGGGGTCACAAAGAGTTGGACATGACTGAGTGTTTGAACTGAACTGATACAACTATACATACTGCAAACTATACTTGCATATTTTATGTCTTAAAAATTTTTTCTTTTAGAAAATGTTACATAACTGTGTATCCTTAAGTTAGTATAAAAAGCAGATTTTGACTTTTACTAATGAATATAGATTTTAAGTCTTGTTAACAAATAGAGAAAGGACGACTTCTGTTTGTTTTGCTCTGTCCAATCACTGTAAACAGCATCGTTACTTCTGTGGTGCTATTCTCATTGATGTGACAAAAGCTGAACTGAATCTTACAACTTTTGTAAAAGAAGAGATATTACTTGAACTTTTGTGAAAAAAGAGATATTGTTTGTACTTTTGTAACAATTATCTTATGGAAACAATATACTATTAATATGTTTTTGAATATGCAAATAAAACATTTTATTAGTTCCAAAATTTTTTTCCATTATGATTCCAGATTTTGAATCTATGATATAATAGGTCAAACTTTAATGATCAAACGGACAGAATCTGCAAGAGATAGGAAATAGAAACTTAGGTTTTATGATGATTTTAAGCTCTGCCATCGAACACATTATATACCACTACTGTCTTAAGACTAAGAGCACTCAGTTTTCATAAGTCTCTATTATTTGATCCACAATCAAGAATAGTTTGCAGGAGTTTAAAAATTGTATCAATAAAATAAGCTACATGCTTTTAATTTTTTTCTGATTTTAAAATAAAAAAAAGTAAAAATTACCTTTTTATTTATGACTGTGCTTGCTAAAAAACTTCACATGTATCACAGAAAGTTGCACAAAACTCATTTAGAGTTGTTATTATTATTATTTTTTAAGAGCATTAAATTGTTAGAAATCTCAAGTTATCTGTCTTACAGTCTAGCTTGCATCTGGCCTGGCAAATTGCCTTTTCATGGTATCATTCACTTGGTTTTTCTATTTATTATATTTCCTATAAAATGGCAGAATATAATAGAGATTTTATTAGAGTTATAATCAACTTTGGGGGATAAGAATACTAATTATTCTTTGTACTTCCTATTGTGCTACATTACAAAGCATAAAATGGCAGTTGTTCCATGTTTATTAATGTAAGCATTATTTTGTCGATGAAGTACTGTAGCCCAACCGCTCCATTGCAAGATTTCCTCACTAAATTTTCACAGAATCATTTAATATTATATTGACGATTGTTTAGATTCATTGTTCCATTATATGTTGTGAAATGTTAATATTTTAATTCTACTTTTAATTCTGAATTTATTAGCCACACTTTTCTGTAAAGAAAAATTACCCATTTTAATCAACTGGTTCTGCTGAAATAAAATCATTAGAGATAGACGACATAATGCTTGATTCTATTCTTATATTGTCAGTTTTCAGATTAATGCATTGCTGCCCTAACAACGTCTAATACCATATTGTTATATATTTATGATTTTCTTAAATATAAATTATAATCTGTCTGGTTCTCAAACTATGTCAACATGGGCCAGGGACAGAGCCTTTGAGTGAGCTCCTGTATTCTTTGGACAGGGTGCTTTTAAAATTTGATAGTATTCATGCTGTCTAGTTCACCTGGGACATTTCTGTTCCATATCTGAATTAAAACACTTAAAATGTTTTAAATTAATTTAAAATTTAAAATGTTTTCTTCATGTTGAAAAACCAATACAATATTGTAAAGTAAAAAAAAAAAATAAAATAAAAAATAAAAAGAAAGAAAGAAAACCTGCTTAGATTAACGTTAAAGAGTATACTGCCTATGTTTTCTTCTAGGACTTAAAAAAAAAAATCCCTCATTATTTTCACTTGAAAATTATGTTGAGAAGTTGTTGTAGTTGGAGATTTAGAAATGCAAAGCACTGCTTAAGAGTTAACTTTTCTAAGCTTTTGAATGAAAAGACCAAGAAATTAAATATATTATAGGAAGAACTTTGTATACTTGAAAAATTGTTCCATTAATTTAATATACAGGTAAGTCCATTTATTCCTTTTGTTTCCTGTTTTAAAAGAGTACTCTTTTCTTTTTGACATATATTTTATTATTATTCCAGGTAAATTTCATACTAAAATAATTAAAAAAATCATGAAAACTGAAATTGCAGGCAAATTTTGTTCATATATAAATTTTAATTCTAAATAAAATATCACAGTGAGACTTCTGTTGTTTGACATGTTATTAGTAACATTATGTAACCATAACCCTTTAACTTATAAAATCTACAATTGAAAGAAGGTGATCAAAAGGTACAAAATTCCAGTTATAAGATAAATAACCTCTAGGTATATAATGTGTAATGTTGATGTGATAGCTATAGCTGTATAATAGGCAGTAAATGGTTAAGAGAGTAAATCCTGAGTTCTCATAACAAGGAGAAAATATATTTATTTAATTTTTTTCCTCTTTTAAAATCTTTATGAGAAGATAGATGGAGCTGTACTTACCATAGTAATTATTATTATTATTATTTTTTACTTTACAATATTGTATTGGTTTTGTCATATATCAACATGAATCCGCCACAGGTGTACACGTGTTCCCAATCCTGAACCCCCCTCCCACCTCCCTCCCCATACCATCCCTCTGGGTCATCCCAGTGCACCAGCCCCAAGCATCCTGTATCCTGCATCAAACCTGGACTAGTGACTCATTTCTTATATGATATTATACATGTTTCAATGCCATTCTCCCAAATCATCCCCTCCCCCCACAGAGTCCAAAAGACTGTTCTATACATCTGTGTCTCATAGTAATTATTTTTAACATACATAAGTCAAATATCATGCTGTACTCCTTAAACCTATAGAGATGTATGTAAATGATTTCTCAATAACACTGATGTGGGGTTGGAGATTATAGAAGTGTAAAAGTCTCTAGCAACACTGATCTAGAAGAATTAAGAGGACATTAGTTACTCTTAGTAAATGAATAATGGAGCTATGCTACTGATCTTACAGACATTAAAAAGGTAAGAGGATATAAAAATTTCATGCAAGCCAACTTAAAATTTTATATGTAATAGACAAATTCTTAGAAAAACACAACTTTACAAAGCTGTTAGACATTTTAAAATGTCTAAAAATTCTAATATCAATATAAGAAACTGAATCTTAATAAATATGATAATGCTGGGTGGTGATGTTATTTGAAGAACCTGTTAGACCTTGGCTTCAACTTTTATAAGAGTTTAATTCGCCTAAAACCTGGCTTCTCTCCCCATTTCTTATTTTTCTTGACAAGAAAAGTAAATACCTAACAGGAGTTGAGAGATGGAACTAGGCAAGGTCACTTTAGTTTTTGCTCCCCTTTATTCTGTTCTGACTTCCTGCTGAGAGGAAGACTTCTGGTCTGCTCTTTCTCTGCAGTTAATAGACTTCTTGCTTTCCTGAGGAGATCTGCAATTGTCCAGTGATATCTGTAAGTGGGAAGGCAAACTGTCCTCTGGGACAAAACATTAGCTAGGCTGTCAGTCTGAAAACCTTTTCATTGACTGACTATACCAATAATAAAAGTCATATTTAGAGGGCTTCTCTGGTAGCTCAGCTGGTAAAGAATCTGCCTGCAATGCAGGAGACCGCAGTTTGATTCCTGGGTCAGGAAGATACACTGGAGAAGGGATATGCTACTCACTCCCCTATTCTTGGAGAAGGAAATGGCAACCCACTCCAGTGTTCTTGCCTGGAGAATCCCAGGAACTGTGGAGCCTGGTGGGCTGCCATCAATGGGGTCGCATAGAGTCGGACATGACTGAAGCAACTTAGCAGCAGTAGCAGCCCCTATTCTTGGGCTTTCCTGGTGGCTCAGCTGGTGAAGAATCATCCTGCAATGCTCAAGACCTAGGTTCGATCCCTGGATTGGGAAGATCCCCTGGAGAAGGGAACAGTTACCCACTCCAGTATTCTGGAAAATTCCATGGACTGTATAGTCCATGAGGTTGCAAAGAGTCAGACATGAAAAAACCTTGGCAAAACTGTCAGTTTGAAAACCTTTTCATTCACTGACTGTATCAATAAAGAAATCATTTTTAGAGCTTCATCTGCCTTAAAAAAATAAGATACATAAACTAATATATCTGAAAAATAGTATCAAAATTATATAATGAAAAATAATAAGACAAGAATCTGTCAGTAAAAGACACAGTCTAATATAAAAATAGGCAAAATCATAAATCAGCATTTAACAGCATAGAAAACTTAAATGGCAATCTGCTAGAACTACTAATAGTAGTATTACTGTCTAACACCTAATATACTTCTCAGTTACCAGGTAAATGCAAAGTATTTCCATAATATGAAAACATGTTATTGCATCTAGATAACTAAACATTAATAAATTGGGCCTTATCAGATGTTAGTGAGAATATGAACTGTGGTACACAGTGTTCAGCTGTACATACACACATATCTGGTGTGAGGTATCTCTCTGCAAGGTAGAATAAAGCAAACATTCCTTTCCTGTTAAAATAGGTATAGTGAAAGAACTTATTTTGGCCTATGAGATATGAATGTAATTTGAGATTGGGGATACTCCATGTACTAGATCTTTGGAGTGATATTATCACCGAGTAACATCTACAGCAATGCTATGACAGAAATGTAATGTGAAAGCTCTAAGCTGCTGACATGGGGGCATCATTTGTTATTTTTGCATTAAGTGATTAGATTAATGACTGCCAATGAGTCATGCCTTCTAGCATCTATACTCTTGTGTCATTCCCTTCCAGATTACTCAAGGCATGTCTACTTTACTTACTTTGACCAATGGAAAATCAACAAGTATGAGGCTTGATAAGGCTTTAATTATTGGAACACTGCAATATTTTGAAAAAACCTGGTCTATCTTCCTTAAGCATTTGGTCCCATGTAGAAAGATACCACCTTAGAGGGAGAAGTCAGCCATCTCAGTTGTTTCAGACATTTGAGCTGAGAAACAAGATATGAGAATGACGCCATTTGCATCATGTAATTTTAATACAATAGGGAATGAAAAAAAATAATTGAACTTTTAGAGCTCAGTATAGAAATATATTAAAGTCAATAAATTTATCTACATTTTTACCAGTATTCTATATTGTTCTGACTATTTATATATGTAAAGCTGTATATAATTTTAAGTATTGTGCTTATAAACTAAAAGCTACAAATATCAACAAGGAAATTTAATACCACAGAAATGGGGGTGATAAAATGTTCATTATTGAAAGACAGTATTGTTAAGATGAGAGTTCTCACAAAGTTGATCAAGAAATTAAATGTTATCCCACTCAAAATACTAATAGGCTTCTTTGAAGATGAAAAGCTGATTTTATTTTATTTTTTTTAATTTATTTTTTATTTTACTTTACAATTCTGTATTGGTTTTGCCATACATTGACATGAATCCACCACGGGTGTAATATGTATGTACAGAGGAGGCTGGTGGGCTAGGGGGTAGCAAGAGTCGGACATGACTTAGCAACTAAACAACAACAATAAAAGGCAGAGTATCTAGAATAGCCACAACAATAGGAAACACACAAGATTTTGGAAGGGACTATACACCTATTTTTGACATTCAGAGCAAGACTGTGTTTATTAAGTCACTGTGGTATTGGTTAGACTTACAGATTAAATTGACAGAGAGTTCAGAAATAGATTTATATTTCCTTATTTTCAACAAAGTTGTCAGGTACAGTGCTTAATGAATAAAATGTGAAAGTGATTATTTTTGTTTTACTAGGATTTGTTGTTGTTTAGTCACTCAGTCATTTCCAGCTATTTTTGACCCCATGGGCTGCAGTATGCCAGGCTTGTCTGTACTTCATCATCTCCCAGAGTTACTCAAACTCGTGTCCACTGAGTCGATGATGCCATCCAATCATCTCATTCTCTGTTGTTCCCTTCTCTTCCTGCCTTCTATATTTCCCAGCATCAGGATCTTTTCCGTGAGTTGGCTATTTATATCATGTGGCCAAAGTATTGGAACTTCAGCATCAGTCTTTCCAATGAATATTCAGAATTAATTTCCTTCAGGATTGACTGGTTTTAACTCATTGTAGTCCAAGGGACTCTCAAGAGTTTTCTCCAGTATCACAGTTGGAAAACATCAGTTCTTTGGTGCTCAGCCTTCTTTATGGTCCAATTCTCACATTTGTACTAACTACTGGAAAAACCATAGCTTTGACTAGATGGACCTTTGTTGGCAAAGTAATGTCTCTGCTTTTTAATACACCTTCTATGTTTGTCATAGCTTTTCCTCCAAGGAGCAAGCATCTTTTAATTTCATGGCTGCAATCACCAACTGCAATGATTTTGGAGCCCAAGAAAATAAATTCTGTCACTGTTTCCATTGTTTCCCCATCTATTTGCCATGAAAAGGTGAGACCAGATGCGATCATCTCAGCGTTTTGAAGGTTGAATTTTCAGCCAGCTTTTTCACTCTCCTTTTTCCCACTCATAAAGAGGCTCTTTAGTATCTCTTTGTTTTCTGCCATTAGGGTGATGTCACCTGTATATCTGAGGTTACTGATATTTCTCCTAGCAGTCTTGATTTCAACTTGTGCTTCAGCCAGCCCAGGATTTCACATGATATACTCCACATATAAGTTAAATAAACAAGGTGACAATATACCCATATGATGTACTCCTTTCCCAGTTTTGAACTAGTCTCTTGTTCCATGTCCAGTTCTAGCTATTGCTTCTTGAGCATCATACATGTTCCTCAGGAGACAAGTAAGGTGGTCTGGTATTCCCATCTCTTTAAGATATTTTCACAGTTTGTTGTGATCCACACAGTCAAAGGCTTTAGCATAGTCAATGAAACAGAAACATATATATATATTTTTTTCTGGAATTATCTTGCCTTTTCTATGATCCAATTGATGTTGGCAATTTCACCTCTGGTTCCTCTGCCTTTTCTAAAGCCAGCTTGTACATCTGGAAGTTTTTGGTTTACATACTGTTGAAGCCTAGCTTGTAAGATTTTGAGCATGCCCTTTCTTGAATGTTAAACGGGTGCGATTGTGCAGTATTTGAGCAATCTTTGGTATTGCCCTCATTTGGGATTGGAATGAAAATTGACCATTTTCAGTCCTGTGGGCACTGCTGAGTTTTCTATACTTACTGGCATATTGAGTGCAGCACTTTAACAACATAATCTTTTAGGATTTGATATAGCTCAGCTGGAATTCCATCACCTCCACTAGCTTTGTTTGTAGTGATGCTTTGTAAGGCCCGCTTGACTTTATGCTCCATGATGTCTGTCTGTAGGTGATTGATCTCACCATCATGGTTGCTCAGATGATTAAAATATTTTTTGTTTAGTTTTTCTGTATTCTTGTTAGTATATTCTTGTTAGTTCTTCTTAATCTCTCCTATTTCCATTAGGTCCATACTATTTCTGTCCTTTATTGTGCCCATCTTTGCATGAAATATTCCCTTGGTATCTCTAATCTTCTTGAAGAGATCTCTAGTCTTTCCCATTCTATTGTTTTCCTCTATTTCTTTGTATTTTTCGCTTAGGAAGATTTTCTTATTTCTCCTTGTTATTCTTTGAAACTACATTCAGAGGAGTATATGCTCACTTTTCTCCTTTACCTTTCAATTATCTTCTTAGCCATTTGTAGGGCTTCTCAGACAACTATTTTGGCTTTTTGCATTTCTTTTTCTTGGGAATGGTTTCGATCCCTGCCTCCTGTATAGTGTTCTAAACCTCCATCAATACTTCTTCAGACACTCTGTTTATCAGATCTAATCCCTTGAATCTATTTATCACTTCCACTGTGTAATCATAAGGGATTTGATTTAGGCCATACCTGAATGGTCTAGTGGTTTTCCCTACTTTCTTCAATTCATGTCTGAATTTTGCAATAAGGAGTTCATTATCTGAGCCACAGTCAGGTCCCAGTCTTTTTTCTACTGACTCTAAACAGCTTCTCCATCTTTGGCCACAGAGAACATAATCACTCTTATTTTGGTGTTGACCATCTGGTGATGTCCATGTATAGAGTCGTCTCTTGTGTTTTTGGAAGAGGGTGTTTGCTATGACCATTGTGTTCTCTTGGCAAAACTCTGCTAACTATTGCTCTGCTTCATTTTATACTCCAAGGCCAAACTTGCCTGTTAGTCCAGGGATCTCTTGACTTCCTACTTTCACATTCCAGTCCTCTGTGGTGAAAATGGCATCCTTTTCTTGGTGTTCTAGAAGATCTTGTAGTTCTTCATAGAATTGTTCAACTTCACCTTCTTCAGCATTAGTATTCAGGCATAGACTTGGATTACTGTAATATTGAATAGTTTTCCTTGAGAACAATCAGAGATCATTTTGTCTTTTTTGAGATTGCATCCAAGTATTGCATTTTGGACTCTTGTTGACTATGAGGGCTGCTAGATTTCTTCTAAGAAATTCTTGCCCACATTAGCAGATATAATGGTCATCTGAATTAAATTTGCCCATCAGTGTTCACTCTTGCCATTTCTTGTTTGACCACTTCCAATTCACTTTGATTCCTGGACCTACCTTCCAGGTTCCTATGCAGTATTTTTCTTTACAGCAATGGACTTTACTTTCACCACCAGACATATCCACACCTGGACGATGTTGCCACTTTGGCTTAGCCTTTTCATTCTTTCTGGAGCTATTTCTCTATTCTTCTCCAGTAGCTTATTGGGCACCTGCCAACCTGGGAAGTTCATCTGTCAGTGTCCTATCATTTTGTCTTTTCATACTGTTCATGGGGTTCTTAAGGCAAGAATACAGAAATGATTTGTCATTCCTGTCTCTAGTGGACAATGTTTTGCTAGAATTCTCCACCATGACCTATCTGTCTTGGTGGCCCTACATAGCATGGCTCATAGTTTCATTGAATTAGACAAAGCTATGATCCATGTGATCAGTTTGGTTAGTTTTCTGTCATTATGGTTTTCATTCTGTCTGCCTTCTGATGGATGAGGATAAGAGGCTTATGAAATCTCCCTGATGGAAGGAACTGGCTTTGAGTAAAACTGAATCTTGCCCTGGTGGGCAAGGCCATGCTGGGTAAATCTTTAATCCAGTTTTCTGCTGATGGGTGGGTGAGTAGGGCTGTGTTCTCTCTCTGTAGTTGGTTATAAAAGGTTAAAAAAAAATAAAATTTTTTGGCTTGAGAAAAACTAGGTTTTAAATTTGAAAAATTAAAAAAAAAAACAGATTTGATTTAAAACACAAGTAATTGTTATATTTATCAGTAAGTTCAAATAATCTTTTAAAACTTGTAGTTCAAAAATATTTCTGCAGACTACAGGGGGCAAGGGTAATAAAATCCTACACAATTCACAATGCAGCCAAGGAGGAGGAGCAAACAGAAAACCTCCTATAGGCTTTTACAATTTGTCTTCAGAGACTATATACTTCCTAGATTCCCAGCAATAACTCCCCTAGCTGCTGGAAATGTTGGCTGTTAAAATCACCCTGATGGGTCCCTCTCACAGAAATGCCTTGAGCTAAACAATTTGCATCAATGATTCACTGGTTTGGGAATATAAAAGTCTTGCATCCCAGCCTCAGAGCAGAGCAACTCTGCAGTGTCTGCAGTGTCCAGCCAGCTCCAGAGCTCCTTGACTTTCCTTTACGCCTTCATGGTGTTAACCCTGACTACTTGCCCCAGTAAATCCTCTATATGCAACTCCAAGTGAACTTTATCCAAAACAAACTCTATTCTAGGAAAAAAAAAAAAGGTTCAGATCTCAATTGTTATGTCTTACTATTCACAGATCAGTTACACTTTTAAGCAACTGTGAGTTAAAAGACAAATATATAACTCTCCCATTCCATGTATAACTTTTTGCTTCTAGACAACAGTGGCTTAATTTTTGTTACCATTTGTTCTCAGTTCCTTATGGAACTACTTAATATCACAGTTCAGTGTTTCTAGGCACACAGCCAGATTACAAGTCCAGCTATAGATTTTTAACATTATCCTCCCCCAAGCCAGATACACTTAAATGAGTATTTAATTGAATTAATTAGAAAATCATCACTAGTTTAAATAACCACTTTGTTTTCAGCATTGGCAAAAATCCCAACATTTAAAAACTGAATTAAATGTGTGTTACCAAAAATTCTGAAAGAGATGGGAATACCAGACCACCCTGCCTGCCTTTTGAGAAACCTGCATACAAGTCAGGAAGCAACAGTTTGAATTGGACATGGAACAACACGTAAAGGAGTATGCCAAGACTGTATATTGTCACCCTGCTTATTTAACTTATATGCAGAGTACATCATGAGAAATGCTGGGCTGGATGAAGCACAAGCTGGAATCAAGATTATCAGGAAAAATATAAATAACCTCAGATATACAGATGATACCACTCTTATGGCAGAAAGTGAAGAGGAACTAAATAGCCTCTTGATGAAAGTGAAAGAGGAGAGTGAAAAAGTTGGCTTAAAGCTCAACATTCAGAAAACTAAGATCATGGCGTCCTGTCCCATCACTTAATGGCAAATAGATGGGGAAACAGTGGAAACAGTGGCTGACTTTACTTTTGGGGGCTCCAAAATCAGAGCAGATGGTGACTGCAGCCATGAAATTAAAAGACGCTTACTCCTTGGAAGGAAAGTTATGCCCAACCTTGACAGCATATTACAAAGCAGAGACATAACTTTGCCAACAAAGGTCTGTCTACTCAAGGCTATGGTTTTTCCAGTAGTCATGTATGGATGTGAAAGTTGGACTATAAAGAAAGCTGAGCGCTGAAGAATTGATGCTTTTGAACTGTGGTGTTGGAGAAGACTCTTGAGAGTCCCTTGGACTGCAAGGAGATCCAGTCAGTCCATTCTAAAGGAGATCAGTCCTGGATGTTCATTAGTAGGACTGATGTTGAAGCTGAAACTCCAATACTTTGGACACCTGATGTGAAGAGCTGAGTCATTTAAAAATACCTTGATGCTGGGAAAATTTGAGGGCAGGAGGAGAAGGGGATGATAGAGGATGAGTTGGTTGAATGACATCACCAACTCAATGGACATCGGTGCTGTCGTGCTGCGGTTCATGCGGTCGCAAAGAGTCAGACACGACTGAAGAACTGAACTGAATTGAACCAAAAGTAAGGCAACATAAATCCAACTCAGAATGTTACCTATAAATAAAGTGTTGTTAGAGAATCATAGAGTTACACATATAGATAGCAGATGGAGATTTGACATATAATATATAAATAAAATTGCAACAGAAAGCAAGGGTTTATAATGAAAAAATGTTTATATTTTGCATCTGACATTTTTTAGGAAGCAAAATTTAATTCTACAGAAATTAATCTCTATAACTAAAAGTGCGGTTTTTTATATGTTAAGAGCTATGTGTATTAAATATGTCATTCAACATGTGTTGTATTTCAAATTGTAGAATGTTTTATGCAGATAAGTTTTTAATTTACAAAACTATTATTATTCAATAGCTATAATCTATTTAATATTATTACACCCAAAATTATGGTTAACTTCTGCATATATTATTGCTTGTAAAACCAGATTACTATTTCTGATAGCTTAATAATACTCGCCCAGAGGGATGGTATGCGGAGGGAGGAGGGAGGGGGGTTCAGGATGGGGAACACATGTATACTTGTAGTGGATTCATGTTGATGTATGGCAAAACCAATACAATACTGTAAAGTAATTAACCTCCAATTAAAATAAATAAACATATTACAAAAATTTTAAAAAATAATACTCTTTTTAAAATTGAAGTATAGTTAATTTACAATGTTGTATTAGTTTTTGGTAAACAGCAAAATGATTGTACACACACACACACACACACAAATTCTTTTTCAGATACTTTTCTGTTTATAAGATATTGAATATAATACCATGTACTATACAGTAGGATCTTGTTTACTATTTTTATATAAAGTAGTTTGTGTCTCTTAATTTCAAATTCCTAGTTTATCCCTATACCCCTTTTCCCATGAAGTAACCGTAAATTTGTTTTTTATGTCTGTGAACTCTCTCTGTTAAATAAGTTCATTTGTATCACTTTTTAGATTCCACATATAAATGACCTCTTATGATATTTGTGTTTTTAAAATGACTTTCTTGAGTTAGTATGATAATCTTCAGGTCCACCCATGTTGCTGTAAATGACATTATTTCATTCTTTTTATGAATGAAATGGCTATATATATATATCACATCTTTATCCATTCATTTGTCAGTGGACACTGAGATTGCTTCCATGTCTTGACAATTGTAAATAGTGCTACTATGAACATTAGGGTACATGTATTTTTTGAATTAAAGTCTTTTATGGATGAATGGCCAGGATTGGGATTTCTGGATTGTATTATAACTCTATCTTTATTTTATTTGATTTTATTTTAAGGAACCTCCATACTGTTCTCTATAGTGGCTGCACCAATAATGTTCACACCAAGAGTGTAGGATAGTTCCTTTTGCTCAATGCTCTCTCCACCATTTCTTATTTGTAGGCTTTTTGATTATGGTAATTCTGACCAATATGAGGTGACACTTCACTATAGTTTTGATTTGCATTTCTCTAATAATTAGCAGTGCTGAGCATCTTTTTTGTGCCTGTTGGTCATCTGTATGTCCTCTTTAGAGAAATGTCTATTAAGGTTTTCTGTCTATTTTTTTGATTGGTTTGTTTGTTTTTTTGATACTGAGTTTTATTCACTGCTTGTATATTTTTTGAGAACATTGCATTGTTGGCAAATATTTCCTCCCAGCTTGTATGATATCTTTATGTTTCATTTGTGGTTTCCTTTGCTGTGCAAAGCTTTTAGGTTGAATTATGTCCCATTCATTTATTTTTGTTATTTTATTTCCATTAGTCTAGGGGATTAATAAAAGAAAAAATATTGCTGCTACAGTTTATGTCAAAGAGCATGCTATCTAAGTTTCCCTCTAGGAGTTTTATAGTATCCAAGGTCTATAACCCATCTTGAGTTTATTTTTGTGTATGCTGTTAGAGAATGTGCTAATTTCATTTTTTATATGTGTCTGTCAAGTATTTCCAGCATTAGTTACTTAAGATACTGTCTTTTCTTCATTGTATATTTTTGTTTCCTTTGTCAAAGATAAATTGACCATAGGTATGTGGGTTTATTTCTAGGTTATCTTTTCTGTTCATTAAGCACTATGTTTTTGTGCCAATATTATGCTATTTTGATTAATATAACTTTGTAGTATTGTCTGAAGTCTGGGGGAGTTATGCCTACAGCTTTGTTCCTTTTCCCCAGGATTGCTTTGGCAATGCTGGACTTTATTGATTCCATATAAATTTTAGGACTTTTTCTTGTTGTTCTAGTTCTGTGAAAAATGTCATGGGCAATTTCATAGAGATCACATTAAATCTGTAGATTGCTTTCAATAGTATGGCCATTGTAACAATATTAATTCTTCCAGTCCCAGAGAATGTGATATCTTAACATTTCTTTGAACCATCTTCAGTTTCCTTTAATCAATGTTCTATAGTTCTCAGTGTATAAGTCTTCCCCTTCTTGGTCAGGTGTATTCCTAAGTTTTCTTTGTTTGCTTTTTGATGTGATGTTTAAAAGTGTTTCTTTTTGTTGTTGTTGTTGTTGTTGTTAACTTTCTCTTTTTGATGGTTCATTGTTAGTGTAAAGAGATACAACAGATTTCTGTATGTTAACCTAGTACACTGCTACCTTGCTGAATTTGTTTTTCAGCTCTAATAGTTTTTATGTGAAGTTTTTAGAGTTTTCTATATATGTATAGTATCATGATATCTGCCTACAGTAACAATTTCACCACTTCCCTTCCAATTTGGATACCTTTTATTTCTTATCTGACTGCTGTGCCTGAGACTTCCAATCCTGTGTTTAATTAAAGTGGTGAGAGTGGGCATCCTTGTGTCTTTCCAGATTTTAGCAGGAAGTCTTTCATCTTTTCACTCTTGAGTGTTATGTTATCTATGGTTTGTCTTAAATAACTTCTTTATGTTAAGATATATTCCCTCTATCTCCACTTTGGTGAGAGTTATTACTGTGAATGGATGCTGAATTTTATCAAATGCTTTTTCTTCATCTATTGAGATGATTATGTGATATTTGTCTTTTCTTTTGTTGACATGGTGCATCACGTTGATTGATTTGTATATGTTGAAGCAGCCTTGTGACACTGAAATGAACCCAGGTATGGTATATGATATATGATTCTTGGTATATGGTATAGTATATGACTCTTTTTTGTACTGTTGGATTCAATTTGCTAAATTTTGCTAAGAAGTTTTTCATCTATATTCATCATAGATATTGGTTTGTAATTTTTTTTTTTTTTTTTGGTAGTGTCTTTGTCTGGTTTTGGTATCAGAGTGATAGTAGATTCATGGAATGACTTTAGGAGTGACCCCTGCTCTTCAATGATTTGGAAGTGTTTGAGAAGGATTAGTATCAGTTCTTTGTATATTTGATATTTTCCAAGTGAACTCCTTTAATCCTGTCCTTTGTTTGAAGGGAGTTTTTTTGTTTGTTTTTAACAGGTTCTCTTTCACTTTTTGTTTTAAAATAAAGAATAAACAAATAATGAAAATAAATAAGGTGAAGGGGACAGAACTCCAATTTTGGAAAAAAAAAATTGTATTGTCACAAAATAGTTTTGCCATAATGTAATTTTGACTTGAATTAGGACATTTATTCAAAGACTATTTTGATGGAAAAAGAACAAAAGGGAAGTTTTGTATTTAAGTGCCACTGCATAAAATATTCATTTAACAATCATATATAAAAGAGGTGCTAATAACATTTTTATTTCTCAGAAGAGGAAATAGAGCATGAAAGATCTTTTTCACCAGCCCAATATTAAAATACAGTCTGTTCATTCACTCAGTCATGCCTGACTCTTTGAGACCCCACGGACTACATCACACCAGGCTCCCTGTCCATCACCAACTTCTGGAGCTTGTTCAAACTCATGTCTGTCGAGTCAGTGATGCCATCCAACAATCTCAATCTCTATCATCCCCTTCTCCTCCTGACTTCAATCTTCTCCAGCATCAGGGTCTTTTTCAGTGAGTCAGCTCTTCACATCAGGTGGCCAAGGTATTGGAC
This sequence comes from Oryx dammah, assembly GCF_014754425.2. Taxonomy (NCBI): domain Eukaryota; kingdom Metazoa; phylum Chordata; class Mammalia; order Artiodactyla; family Bovidae; genus Oryx; species Oryx dammah. Next base: position 77,828,642 of record NW_024070187.1, read on the forward strand.
ATTCAGCTTCAGCATCAGTATTTCCAATGAATATTCAGTATTGATATCCTTTAGGATTGACTGGTTTGATATCCTTGCAGTCCAGGGGACTCTCAAGAGTCTTCTGCAACACCACAGTTCAAAAGCATCAATTCTTTGGCACTCAGCTTTCTTTATAGTCCAAATCTCACATCTTTACAGGACTACTGGAAAAACCATAGCTTTGACTAGATGGACCTTTGTTGGCATCTGCTTTTTAATATGCTATCTAGGTTGATCATAGCTTTTCTTCCAAGGAGCAAGCATCTTTTCGTTTCATGGCTTCAGTCCCCATCTGCAATGATTTTGGAGCCCAAGAAAATAAAGTCTCTCAATGTTTGCATTGTTTCCCCATCTATTTGCCATGAAGTGATGGGACCAGCTGTGATGATCTTAGTTTTTTGAAGGTTGAGTTTTAAGCCAGCTTTTTCACTCACCTCTTTCACATTCATCAAAAGGCTCATTAGTTTCTCTTTGCTTTCTGCCATAAGGATGTTGTCATCTGTGCATCTGTGGTTATAGATATTTTTCCTTGCAGTCTTGATTCCAGTTTGTGCTTCAGCCAGCCCTGAATTTCACATGATGTACCCTGCATATAAGTTAAATAAGCAGGTTGACAATATACAGCCTTGATGTACTCCTTTCCCGATTTGAAGCCATTCCATTGTTCCATGTCCAGTTTTAATTGTTGCTTCTTGACCTGCATACAGATTTCTCAGGAGGCAGGTAAGGTGGTCTGGTAAAAGTCAGAGTCCCACAATGTTTCTGACTGCAAAATTGAACATTCACCTCTATGTTACAGAATTGCTTATAGAAAACTCTTTAGAAGCCTAAGTAACTTTATATTATGGATATTCTATAACTATTATATATAGCATAAAATGTCAGTTATAACTAAGACCAAACAAAGCATTTTTACTATTGAGAATGATACTAATACTGTTGCTTTCACCTCTCTGAAATATTGCCATAATTTTTAGGTAAAATCTACATGTGCAATTCTGTTTCCTCCCAAGTCAATTAAAGCCATCAGTATTATTTTTATATCCATTTGTCTGAGATAAAGATGTTGAGAAAGGATTTTACTTTGCATATGACAAGATCAAGAATGCGACTAAGAAGTAAGGTTTAAAGGACATAGAATTAATTATTTCTCAATGTATAGCATATGATTTTATCGCTTTAAAATATCACAGATAGATTTATAAAATTTCAACCACTGTAATAATAATTTTCAGTATACTTTCTTTAAATATATTGAATATTTTTATGTCCTACCTAATTTAATTCCCAACTGAATGGAACTCTTAGAAACTTGCTATAAATTAATATTCATGCATGGTCTGCTACAATAGTATAAAAACTTATATAATCTTTTTTTCAATCAGTGCTCATGGATTAAGTAAATTTCTCTAAATTTGGTTTTAATATTACTTTTTTCATCTATTTTAAACTGCCAAGCACAATGCAGTGTGCATGCTTAATCACTCAGTCATGTCCAATTCTTTTGCAAACCCATGAACTCTATCTAGCCCACCAGGCTCCTCTGTCTATGAGATTTTCCAGACAAGAATACTGGATTGGGTTGCCATTTCCTCCTCCCGGAGAATCCTCTTAAGCCAAGGATGGAGCCCGCATCTCTTGCATCTTCTGCACTGAAGGTGGATTCTTTATCCACACAGTCATCAGGGTGTAGTAATCAAATGAAATGTGAAAGTAGACTGTGTGAAAGTCGATTGAAACTAGATTGTGAAAGTAATTTCTTTTCAATAGGTAGGAAAAATTTTATGATGCCATTATGAATTTTTATTCTAATGGTATTTCTTAGTGATGTATTGCCTAGCTGTCAAGCACACATGGTCTAAGCAGGCAAGTGTTTCTTGTTTTAAAACACTGAAAACCTGAGAAAACAAAGTACATGACCAATGAACTGCTTTAACTTCTACCAAATATGACTATGGAAAATAAATTATTTAAAGAGAGAAACAGGAAATCCTCTATAAAGAAAACCCATTTTTCTTAATTAAAAAAAAAAAACTTACATATATAATGCTAAAGAAAAAAGCAAATTCTCTTTTTTATTATTCTAAACAGTGTATGTGTAGGAAGATTGATTACATAACACTTCCAAGGTGAGTCATAATAATTCAGGCAATTAATGCATCAATGAAAAATTCAATAAATGGAACACTGTACTAAGTCCCTTTATATGTTTTGTTGTTTATAATATTCACACTAACCACTGAATCAGCCATTGTTATCAGTTGATACATTTGGGGCTTAGGAGGCTTAAGTGACATGCACAGATGATTTAGCTAAAACATAATAATAAAGGTATAAATGATATAAATCTGAGTCTTCTAACTCCTAGTACTGTGATTTCTGTAACACACCATACTATTCTTCAGATTTACAACATGTAACAATTAGTTTATGGCTGCTCTTGCTTCAGCAATGGATTGATTAATATAACCAGAAAGCAAAGGATCTTCAGTACAGTTAGTAATGATGAAGTGAAGTGAAAGTCTCTCAGTCGTGTCTGACTCTTTGCAACCCCATGGACTATACAGTCCATGGAATTTTCCAGGCCAGAATACTGGAAAGGGCAGCTGTTCCCTTCTCCAGGGGATCTTCTCAACCCAGGGATCAAACCAAGGTCTCCCAAATTGCAGCTGGATGCTTAACCAGCTGAGCCACAAGGGGAGCCCAGTAATGATAAAAGACAAGCTGAAATTAAGGGAATGCGTGACATAAAACTTTTATTTAGAGAATAGATGGATAAAGAAAAGAATAATTTTAGACTGCATTTAGAGGGTAAAATGAATATATGAGAGAAATTGAATCTCATGTAAGTACTGTAAACCAGTGTATACAAAGAAGTTATTTAGAAAAGAGGAACACAAAGTAAATTGCTATGGATATATATATATATATATATTTAAATTTCTCAATTTAATTTCCTTTCTACTATCATTTGGGTTTATTTGACTGTGACTCTGAAAATTATACTCCACTTATCATTAGAAGCACACAGTAGTATTCATCTAGAATTAATCTTGCTTGTACCCTGAACAGAATAGTCTCAAATTGTTGTTTTGAACATAAATTATTAATCTAATTTACTATGATGCATCAAAAGTAGAGTATGAAATATTTATGAAATATTTATATTGCTTAAATAGGATACTGTTTTTAACAACATATAGATATTGAACTTATTTCTATTATTTTGTGAGATAACATCAACACATAATTTTTTGTTGTTTAAAAAAATTTTTTTTCATGAAAAGTGATTTGTTTATATGTGTCAGGAATTAGGAGGTAGACATTGTTGAGTAGGTCACTTTTCTGCTTCCCACCAGTCTTCTTATAGGGCCTTGAGCTTTTGCTGGGATCAGGAGGAATTTAAAAATTAAGAGCCAGTTCTGAATTGGGTATTATTGATTAAGAATTGAGGGAAAATCAAAGATCATGAATCTTATAAATTTCATCCAGGTGGTAGCATGATGCAATCAGGATTAGAGTTACTATATAGAGAGTTATTGTTTGTAAAAATCAGGAATAGAGTTACTAATAATATCGTTAACTATTATATTATCTGTGAAATCATAGTTTAATGTATTGGTTTGCATTAATTTTAATAAATATATAAGTAAATATATAGTTATTTCATTATAAAATATCAGTGTTTACTGTCCCAGATCATTTTTAGATTGCCGTTTATAAAAAAAAGAAATCATGTGAATGAGACATGTTCAGGAAAAAAAATGAGTAGCATAAAGGCAGTTTTAGAAGGATATAAAGTTTGAGGTAAGATTGTGGGTTGTCTTAAATACTAGATTATAGAGAGGAGGGACTTCCCTGGTGGCTCAGACAGTAAAGAATCTGCTTGCAATGCAGGAGATCCAAGTTCAGTCCCTTGGGTTGGGAAGATCCCCTGGAGAAGGGAATAACTACCCACTCCAGTACTCTTGCCTAGATAATTCCATGGACAGAGGAGCTAGCTGGGCTACAGTCCATGGGATTACAAATAGTCAGACATGCCTGAATGTCTGACTTTCACTTCACTTTTTTAGAGAGAAATTTTATCTTATAATCCATGAAAACTGAAAACTGATCACATCAAGATAGGGAGTAATTTTAATGAAAGTGATATTTAATTAAGTCTGATCCAGGGGTGTCATTTGTGATTAATTAGAATGGACTCTGATAAAATCTTTAGAATAGTACTATGATTATGCATATATGAAGAGATTCATGCCTCCAAAATATAGTTACACTGGAAAGGAAGTGATGAATGTGAATGCTGTTGAAAGGGCAAAGCTTTTAGATTTTGATGCAAGACTAAAAACAGAAAAAAAAAATGCAAAGGTAAATCTTTAGTTTGTATAATAAATGATTAGACTTGTGAATATAACTATGATTAAAGGATAGAATGGTTTTAGTTTTGGTGGTTTTAGGTGCATTTGTTCAGCCAAATAAAACTAAGTAGAAATTATTTATATGTATGTTACGTGCTCATTAGGGTATAAGAAATGAAGATGAGGCATATTCACTTATTCATATTTTACATAATAAACATAAGAGATATACTTTTTATATGCATACATAAAATATGAGTAGTACATTTTTACAAGTGATTGAGAAAGAAGAGACAAGGAAGGAACTGTGGAGAGGCATGAGGGAAATTGCAAGTCCTGAAAATAAGGGGAAAAGATGAGTTTATCAAGAAAAAGATAACATTAAAAATTTTTTTTAAAGGAAAATGATAATAAGGCTATTAAAGGCTTTAGTGAGCAAAGGGAAATGTGATTATAGAAAATACCATTGCAAAGGTGACAATTATTTTATGTATCAAATAATTACATTGAAGTTTTTGAAAATAACTTTTTATTTTTGGTTTTCTACTTTTTATACTCTCAAAGTATACATTTTATATTTAACAAATTATTGACTATAGAAAACTAATGTAATGAACAAATTCTTGTTAGAAATGTGGAGAAAACCTTTCATGACTGAAAGAAAATTAGGTAAATGGCATTAAGTTTAAATTTTTGAGGGAAAAAAGCCATAAATTAGAAAACTTTTCATGTAGTTTAATGAATTTTAAAATACATTAAAGTGATTGAGCAGAAGTTTATATTTGATTGTAACAGTGTTTCCAGTTATTAAACATTTGACAATATTCAGTAATAAGATAGAACAAGAGATTTTAATTTTTTATTGTTAGTCTTTTTTTTTTTTTAAGTTTATAAACTAGTCTTAAATTTAGCTTGGATATTTTAAATTTATATCCCAAACCTACCTTTCTGGGACTTTAAATTGTTTTAGGACTAGTAACTCAGAGTAAACTCATTCTTAGAAAACTCTTAGAAACATGAGATAGAACAGTTTGCATTTCTGAATAGCTCAAATTTGGAAGGGTTGAAACTTCTTTCCTTGAATTCAGCCTACCTGGGCCTCAGCAAATGGTCATAAACTGGAGTCTGACCCATAAAAGTACATGTACTATGTTTTCTTAGTAGACATAATGCTTTATTGGACAGTTATTTTAATTTGAAAGAGTTAAAGCCATACAGTTAAAATGGTACACATTCTAAAACATTAACCACACAACATATTTTACATTGAAAAATAAGACTGACTTTATTAGTATGTTTGACTTATAATCCTTATTAAATTTTATTCTTCATTTGAACAACACTAAACCCTACTCCATTTACTTACTCTGAAATATTACAATGAATATTCTACAATTAACAAAGTTACCAATGACCATACCCACATTTTTTTCTTGTCACTTTTGCCTTGTTTATAAAGTGCTTTTATTGGTTAAATTGACTCCTGTTTGTTATTACATTATAAAAAAATATTTATGCAATACTAACTTAAAACAGTGGCTTTCCTGGTGGCTCAGGGTTAAGAATCCACTGGCCAAAGCAGAAGACACAGGTTGGATCCCTGGGTCAGGAAGATCCCTTAGAGAAGAAAATGACACCCCGCTTCAGTATTCTTGCCTGGAATCCCATGGACAGAGGGGCTTGGCAGGCTGCAGTTCATGGGGGTTTGCAAAAGAGTAGGACACGACTTAGTGAGTAAACAATAACTTAAACATTAGGTTAACCTCAACTAATTTACTTTCCAAACTTGTTCCTTGTGTCTGTTAATAACTCAATTGTACCCCCAGTTTTACTTTGACTACTTTTTTTTTTCTTCCTCCTCAGCCTACACTCATTTTTCATTTAACATGTTGCCTATTCTCAACTATTTCATGCACGATTTCTTCCTTCTGCATCCACATGACCAATACTGTACTGTATTAGCTCAGAATCTTAATCTAATTTCACTTGAGCATTTTTTCCCATCAAAAGTTGCCTTTGAAAATGCTGCAAGAGTAATCTTCATATAACACAGCTCCATTTGTGTATTTCAGAACTCCAAAGGCCTACAGAAACCAATGTGAACCCATAGTATTTCAGGACATAGTTGTAATCTCAAAATCTCCTACAAAATGATTTTACATATTCTTGGTTCACATATTATTTGTCCTAGGGCCTGTTTACATATATGCTATGAAATTCTAATTTCCATGATAGATTTTCCATACTGTAATTTAAAATATCACCATTGATGCCCTGTGTTTGCTAAGATTGCATTTGAATGGTTTACATGATATACTTGACTATATTCTTATTAATAAAACATGAATTTTATTTTAATCACCTAACAAAATATCCTGAGAGTGGTAATATAGGGTTTGTTCTACTGCTTGAGAAAGTTAATAAAGATCCAACTTTTATATAAATATAAAATTATATATTTAAATAAAAATTTATATTTTTATAAATTTATATAAACTTAATTTTATATAAATATAAAATTAAATAAAGATACCAATCTGCCACTTCCTTCTCAATCTTGACTGATAATCATCCTGAAATTTGGAAGATGATATGATTTCATGAATCATATCAATCTGTAGTGAGGAAGATAGAGAAATAAGCAAATGTTACATTCAAAACTATCATTGTGCCCAGGTAGTGCAGTGGTAAGAATCTGCCTGCCAATGCAGAAGACACAGGTTTGATTCCTGGGATGGGAAGATTGCTTGGAGTAGGAAATGGCAAGCCACTCCAGTATTCTTGCCTGGAAAACTCCATGTACAGAGGAACTTGGTGAGCTACAGTTCAGAGGTTGCAAAGAGTTGGACATAACTGAGCACAGCACAACATATATACAACCCTTGTTTTAAGCACAAGTGAAGAGCTACAGATTTTTAATGTTGTCCATAGCTGTTTCCTACCCCAAGGAGGGAAAAATGGTTTCTCATAAGAAAGGAGGAGAGTGAATGTATTAGACAGTGTTGTCTCTAATATACCTACTCTCCTCTCCAAAACCATATTTTCAATTCTTATTCATCATTAAAGTTCAAATTAAATCCAATATTCAAAGTGAATCCTATCCTAATTCTAAAATCTAGAATCATCTCTCTATATCCTGAAGTTTCAAGGCGATTTCTTCTATGATGTCTTCTCTTTTATCTTGAAATAATATGTTCATTTATTTGTATTTATATATGTGTATGAAATAAAAATACTAACAAAAATGTGAGATGGCTCCTCTGTTCTCCTGTGAAGCACCTTGACACTCGATTGTCTTGTTGTTGTTCAGTCGCTTAGTTGTATCCAACTCTTTATGACTCCATTGACTGCAGTACACCAGGCTTTCCTGTCTTTCATCATCTCCTGGAGCTTGCTCAAACTCATGTTCATTGAGTCAGTGATGCCATCCAATCATCTCATATTCTGTCGTCCCCTTTTCCTCCTGCCTTCAAACCGTCCCAGCATCAGCGTCTTTTCTAATGACTCAGTTATTGCATTCAGTTCAGTTCAGTTCACTCGCTCAGTCGTGTCTGACTCTTCGCGACCCCATGAATCGCAGCACTCCAGGACTCCGTGTCCATCATCAACTCCCAGAGTTCACTCAGACTCTCGTCAATCGAGTGGGTGATGCCATCCAGCCATCTCATCCTCTGTCGACTCCTTCTTCTCCTGCCCCCAATACCTCCCAGCATCAAAGTCTTTTCCAATGTCAGCTCTTCACATGAGGTGGCCAAAGTACTGGAGTTTCAGCTTTAGCATCATTCCTTCCAAAGAAATCCCAGGGCTGATCTCCTTCAGAATGGAATGGTTGGATCTGCTTGCAGTCCAAGGGACTCCCAAGAGTCTTCTCCAACACCACAGTTCAAAAGCATCAATTTTTTCGGTGCTCTGCCTTCTTCACAGTCCAACTCTCACATCCATACATGACTACTGAAAAAATCATAGCCTTGACTAGACGGAGCTTAGTCAGCAAAGTAATGTCTCTGCTTTTGAATATGCTATCTAGGTTGGTCATAACTTTCCTTCCAAGGAGTAAGCGTCTTTTAATTTCATGGCTGCAGTCACCATCTGAATGATACCTAAAATATGCCAGTAACTGTTGCTACTCAAAATTTCAAGATTCATAAGCAAGCAGTACATGAATCTAATAATCTCTGCAAAAATTCATTTTTTGCAAATTTCTAATATAAAAAATATTGTATATTATAAAGATAAATTTCACATTGTTTCAGATTTCACACCAAATTTTGACTTTGTTTTTGTTATAATCAAATGTTTTTTGAAATATACTTTCTCAAACAAGAGAATTGATTTCTACCAAAAATGATGCTTATCTCCATCTCTACAAATAAAACAATTTTTCCAACTAAGAAAAAAATCTTCCTGTCTCTGATTAACGTAAACTATAAAGAGATTTATGTGTAAAAATTATGCATGGATAAAATATATAGAAATTAGTTGTATTTTATGAAACCCAAATCTTGTTTTGCCTGGGATAGGCTTGGTTTATGCCCATTGTATTTGTTTAATTATTAATAGAGTCCTCTTTTCACTATCATAAAAGTGCCATTTTGAAGATGAATTAACTAGACATTTTGTCTGCTTTTTACATAAAATGAAATATTCAAATTCCCAAATTAAGTGTATTTTTTTCAGGTAGCTGAATCTTTTCATTTCAGTGGTTAGGTCATTATTTGCTTTATGTCTAGTTGAAATATATGTAAGGAAAAAAGAACACTGAATAATTTCCTTTCTTCTTAAAGAATACACAGAAAATAAGTCATGTTTTGTTTCAGTGTAGTCCATGGATAATACTATTGTATTTATACCTTTGTCCCTATTATATGAACTTGATTTTTAATTCTCTGATGGTTGATATTGTTAACATTTTATTTTTAGCTTATTTACCTTTATTCCTATCAACAATGTATCTACTTTTATCAACTGTTTTTTAATGCATTCATTTTAGCTATCTATGGCTTCCATATGTTCTTTCTTGAAGTTTGCAGAGAGAAAAAATCTATGTGACAACTCTAACTTGGCAATTGTTTTATCCCTGTATACCTGTAAACAATTTACTAAATATTTAGAGTCTTCACATCTCATTTTAAAAGTTATTGTTTTTAAAGCAGATGATCTCTAGTATCTGGTTAGTAATAATATATTTATGTCTCTAGAATCATTTCACTTATTTTTTAATATTTTATCTAATTAGAATGGTTGATGCTGAAAAAATTATTTATTTACCTTATGGTTACACCTGTCACTATTAGATGCAATGAATATAAAATACAAATATAAGATATCTATTTTCTAAAATTTTCACAGTATAATGGGGGAAGAAAAGTATAAATTATTGTAAAATAATGTCAATTTTTTGTCAAAGATCTGCTTAGTGCATAACATATGTTTATACAAGCATATATATGTGTATGCATATAAGCCAGAGAAGGCAATGGTACTGCATTCCAGTACTCTTGCCTGGAAAATCCCATGGACGGAGGAGCCTGGTAGGCTGCAGTCCATGGGGTCACCAAGAGTCGGACACGACTGAATGACTTCACTTTCACTTTTCACTTTTCACTTTCATGCATTGGAGAAGGAAATGGCAACCTACTCCGGTGTTCTTGCCTGGAGAATCCCAGGGACGGGGGAGCCTGGTGGGCTCCTGTCTATGGGGTCACACAGAGTCGAACATGTCTGAAGTGACTTAGCAGCAGCAGCAGCATATAAGCCACCCATACAAACATACTTCACTCCTATGCTATTGTCTAACATTAAGTCTGGATAATAAGCTGCTGCTGCTGCTATATACCATCCTTGCTGATTGACTAAGGTTCAAAAAGAGTTGCTGTGGATATTTGAGAACTTTAGTAATTCTTAGTAAATTTAAAGTATAGAAAGTGAAATGGAACTGAAAGAAATATTCTAAGTTATAATGCCTTTTGATATGCTACAAGTTATTTATTTCACCCATAAAAGTATTGCAACCAGGGGTTACTGACCCTAATCTGGCTAATCAGAAGTATTTTTATCTCCAGGAAACTAGCTGAATGAAATCAAACAAAATGCATGGCTGATTTACTGGATGGAGGAGCCAGAAAATTATATGCACAGATGTAAACGTTCTTACCCCATGATGATGTAAAAGTGTTACCTTATTGCAATTGTGATATTTTTAATAAACTGTCCTTGTTAGTGGTCAATCCACAGATTTCTTTTCTGGATACCTAGCTGAAATGAACAACCAGAGATAGTATCAAACAATAAAATAAAAACATGCTCAAATATTATGAGACTTTAGTAATAAGAATAATATTTTTTTTCCTAAATGACTCATAGAAGATATTACAGAGAAGCTGATACTGTAGCTTTATGAATGTAATTCTCCAGGTGGAGGAGGAGGAGGAGGGACAAACATTTAAAGACATATTCCTAGAGCTTGGCATAGCTCAGGCCACTTGACAATGAAGTGCTCCCAAACCATATGAATATAGGCACAGATGCTTTCATACATTCTTATTTATCATGCATAAATTTAAAAAATCTTTCCAATATTGTGAGTGGAAATCATACTTTATTTGAAGTTTCATCTGATTTAAAGTCTTTACACACAGATGGTATACTATATTGCATCAAAATTGGCATTTTCAGTATTAGCTTCTCTATTTGCTTATGTTGCTCTTGGCATGATTTCACATTAAGTAGAAGATTTTGAGAAACAAAATATGGCATATTTGAAAATAAGACCTTTACCCTCCATCTTATTTAATCTTATTGGTATACACCAGGGCTTCCCTGGTGTATGTATTTCAACATATCCAGAATCCTATTTTAGCTTTCTCTTTCTATTTATAGCCCGGAGTTTTGCCTTTTGTTTCTAACATACATCTTGGAATTGAGAGCAATAAACAATAATTATTCTAAGAAATATCAATTAATTTTATTAATTTAAAATTACATTAATAAACCCTTTGTGTTGTCAACACCTGGCATATCATATTTGTATCATTTTTTCTAAAAAGATTGTGTAATATAATATTAGTCAAGATGAATTACTCTGTTTTCCATATTAAAGTACATTTATTTAAAGGGAAAAATATATTTTCTGTATACACTATTCTCAGTTTCCAATGTAATTAAATTACAATTGTTTTCTATGATTTCCATTTATTTATTTGCTTCCCTTTGGAGCACTTATTTTCATTTCTATTTTCCCTACATGAGATTGAGTTTAGAATTTCCCATATCTTGACTAGTTCATGAAAATACAGGTATGAAAACTTCAATATGGATGATTTTATTTCATTTGCAACAAACAGATGTATGTTAACAAGAAGGAAACAAATAGAAAACAATATGTTCTATCTCCTGAGCACTTTCAGAAACATCACCACCTACTTTAATAAGAAATACTTTATGCAACATGTCCTAATTTATATTAGTTTTGTATGTTAAATCTTTGACCTATCACAGATCTTTATTCAATTGTCTTTTAGTTATCCTAAAATCATTATTTATCTTTAATGGGCCTAAAAACAGATCTGCATGCTTGGTTTTAATTTTCCACATCCAGGATGTACCTATGAAGTTATTGTATTTACTTATCTCTCTTTCAATCTTTTGATATAGAAAAGTTAGAACTGTCTCACTGTGTATGTGTCTTTAATGACAGCAGTATTAACATAACAACTGTTTGGCAGAATGTTACACTCTGAATCTGAGTTTGCTCATGATTAGATTCAGGTTAAATATTTTTTTCTAACAGTACTACTAAAGTAATATTTCCTTTTCACTGTATCACATTTGGAGGTGCATATTTTATTTATCTTATTACTGGTGATGTTAATTTTCATTATCTGATGAAAGTGGTATCTTTCAGAACTCTCCGTTACAAAAGATATCTTTTTATTCCCTTTATTATATATCAGTATAAGAAGTTGAACAGGTGATAATTTTGAAAATTTATAGTGCTGATTTTCTAATTATCTTGTTCTGTCTAAATTTAGTAGCTATTGTTCTTCTGTAAAGAATCCTCTTTCCAGTCTTCAAGTTTCACTATGAATTCATGGATTTTTTCATTCAATACTACACTATAAGCCACGTGCCACTATTTTTAATGCTGAATCTCAAAACAGAGCCAGCTCAAGCATTTCCCTTTGTTATTTACATGTTCTATTTAGTCTCTTAACAGCACCTTGCTTTCTGACAGAACAAAGTATTCCACGTTCATTTTACATTTTTGCTGTCCCTTACATGGAATTTGCAAGTTATTTAAAGGGTTCTAATTTCTTTTAGTTGATTGTTATAGATAACAATCATTATGGAGGTGATACGCAGTACTGAAGTATCATAGTTTCAAGTCTTTGCAGAGGACTAAGCTAAGAAATATCTTTTTAAAAGATGAAGGACTAATATCACTATTTCCAAATTGAATATAAAAACCACAGCATTCTTCCTTGTCCTTTACACTTCCATTATTGTAATTTCCTTTTACAGGGTGACACACTGGGTTTCCCAAAACATCAATATCCATGCTGATCTGTTCTGTCCTACAGCACACAAAAAGTTCATTGTGAAATAACTACCAATACCATGACCAAAAACAAAGCTATTAACATGCAAGATATTTTGTATTTCAGTTTTCCTTAGGTTAGATTCACACTCAGGGTGTCCTGGCAGGCCACGAGGCACCAATTTTGCCTCAATTTTTAATTTTTTCTGTACAGTTACATTATCAATTTGATATAAAGATAGGATATATTCCTACTCTATTTTAAAGTTTAATCTGACTTTAATTTTATTAATTGACTTTCAACTTTATTGTAATACGTGTAAAATATTATCATACTAAAAAGACAACATAATAAGAGCAATATCAAAAATATATAGATATCCCTAAGATGCCTATCCTATTCCCATGCCCCTATAAAGTTATACTTTGATTCTGATTTTTCTCTTCTGTTTATTCTTCTAAATAAGCAAGCATATTTTTGTTTCCCTAAACAAGAAGTTTTGTACTACATACATTTATACATTTTTACACTTAACCATCTTGCTCAAAAACAAAAACAATATATTCTTAATATGACAGCATTGTTGTTCAATCACTAAGTCCTGTCTGACTCTTTGTGACCCCATGAACTCAGCATGCCTGGATTCCCTGTCCATTACTATCTCCCAAAGCTTGTTAGGTGGGCTGTGATGGACCACACAGTAGTGTGGCCGAGAGGAGCTACCCCTCTCCCAAGGTCAGGTGCGGTGACCAAGAGTGACAGGCTGCATTAGCACAGAAGTGACCGAGAAGAGCTAACTCAGGTCCAAGGTCAGGGGTGGTGGCCAGGAGGAGCTACCCCACGTCTGAGGTCAGGGGCAGAGACCGAGAGGAGCTACCCCCCAGCCAAGGTAAGAAGGAGTAGCAGTTTCACTTTGCTGGAGCAGCCGTGAAGAGATACCCCACATCCAAGGTAAGAGAAACCCAAGTAAGATGGTAGGTGTTGTGAGAGGGCATCAGAGGGCAGACACACTGAAACCATAATCACAGAAAACTAGCCAACCTGATCAAACAGACCACAGCTTTCTCTAACTCAATGAAACTAAGCCATGCGGTGTGGGGCCACCCAAGATGGGAAGGTCATGGTGGAGAGGTCTGACAGAATGTGGTCCACTGGAGAAGGGAATGGCAAACCACTTCGGTATTCTTGCTTTGAGAACTCCATGAACAGTATGAAAAGGCAAAATGTTCAGATAATGAAAGGGGAACAACCCGAGTTGGTAGGTGCCCAATATGCTACTGAAGATCTGTGGAGAAATAACTCCAAGAAGAATGAAGGGATGGAACCAAAGTAAAAACAATAGCCAGTTATGGATGTGACTGGAGATGGAAGCAGGTCCGATGTTGTAACAAGCAATATTGCATAGGAACCTGTAATGTCAGGTCCATGAATCAAGGCAAATTGGAAGTGGTCAAACAAGAGATGGCAAGAGTGAACCTCAATATTCTAGGAATCAGTTAACTAAAATGGACTGGAATGGGTGAATTTAACTCAGATGAACATTATATCTACTATTGTGGACAGGAATCCCATAGAAGAAATGGAGTAGCCATCATGGTCAACAAGAGTCCAAAATGCAGTACTTAGATGGTATCTCAAAAACGACAGAATGATCTCTGTTTGTTTCCAAGGTAAACCGTTCAATATCACAGTAATCCAAGCCTAGGCCCCAGCTGCTAACACTGAAGAAGCTGAAGTTGAATGGTTCTATGAAGACTTACAAGACCTTTTAGAACTAACACTCAAAAAAGATGTTCTTTTCATTATAGAGGACTGGAATGCAAAAGTAGGAAGTCAAGAATCACCTGGAGTAACAGGAAAATTTGGCCTTGGAGTATGGAATGAAGCAGGGCAAAGGCTAATACAGTTTTGCTAAAAGAATGCACTGATCATAGCAAACACCCTCTTCAACAACACAAGAGAAGACTCTACACATGGACATCACCAGATGGTCCGAAATCAGATTGACTATATTCTTTGCAGCCAAAGATGGAGAAGCTCAATACAGTCAGCAAAAACAAGACCAGGACCTGACTGTGGCTCAGATCATGAAAACCTTATTGCCAAATTCAGACTTAAATTGAAAAAAGTGGGGAAAACCACTAGACCATTCAGGTATGACCTGAATCAAATCACTTATGTTCATACAATGGAAGTGAGAAATAGATTTAAGGGCTTAGATCTGATAGACAGAGTGCCTGATAAACTATGGACGGAGGTTTGTGGCATTGTACAGGAGACAGGGATCAAGAACATCCCCATGGAAAAGAAACGCAAAAAAGAAAAATGGCTGTCTGGGGAGGCCTTACAAATACCTGTGAAAAGAAGAGAAGTGAAAAGCAAAGGAGAAAGGGGAAGATATAAGCATCTGAATGCAGAGTTCCAAAGAATAGCAAGGAGAGATAAGAAAGCCTTCTTCAGCGAACATTGCAAAGAAATAGAGGAAAACAACAGAATGGGAAAGACTAGAGATCTCTTCAAGAAAATTAGAGATATCAAGGGAACATTTCAGGCAAAGATGGGATTGATAAAGGACAGTAATAGTATGGACCTAACAGAAACAGAAGATATTAAGAAGAGGTGGCAAGAATACACAGAAGAACTGTACACAAAAGAGCTTCATTACCCAAATAATCACGATAGTGTGATCACTCACCTAGAGCCAGACATCCTGGAATGTGAAGTCAAGTGGGCCTTAGAAAGCATCACTATGAACAAAGCTAGTGGAGGTGATGGAATTCCAGTTGAGCTATTTCAAATCCTGAAAGATGATGCTGTGAAAGTGCTGCACTCAGTATGTCAGCAAATTTGAAAAACTCAACAGTGGCCACAGGACTGGAAAAGGTCAGTTTTCATTCCAATCCCAAAGAAAGGCAATGCCAAAAAATATTCAAACTAAAACACAGTTGCACTCATCTCACACGCCAGTAAAGTAATGCTCAAAATTCTCCAAGCCAGGCTTCAGCAATATGTGAACCGTGAAATTCCAGATGTTTAAGCTTCTGTTAGAAAAGGCAGATGAACCAGATATTAAATTGCCAACATCTGTTGGATCATGGAAAAATCAAGAGAGTTCCAGAAAAACATATGTTTCTGCTTTATTGACTATGCCAAAGCCTTTGACTGTGTGGATCACAATAAACTGTGGAAAATTCTGAAAGAGATGGGAATACCAGACCACCTGACCTGCCTCTTGAGAAATCTGTATGCAGGTCAGAAAGCAACAGTTAGAACTGGACATGGAACAACAGACTGGTTCCAAATAGGAAAAGGAGTACCTCAATACTGTGTATTGTTACCCTGCTTATTTAACTTCTATGTGGAGTACATCATGAGAAACACTGGGCTGAAAGAAGCACAAGCTGGAATCAAGATTGCCAGGAGAAATATCAATAACATCAGATATGCAGATGACACCACCCTTATGGCAGAAAGTGAAGAGGAACTTAAAAGCCTCTTGATGCAAATGAAATAGGGGAGTGAAAAAGTTGGCTTAAAGCCCAACATTCAGAAACTAAGGTCATGGCATCTGGTCCCATCTGTTCATGGAAATAGATGGGGAAACAATGGAAACAGTGTCAGACTTTATTTTGGGGGCTCCAAAATCACTGCAGATGGTGACTGCAGCCATGAAATTAAAAGACGCTTACTCCTTTAAAGGAAAGTTGTGACCAACCTAGAGAGCATATTGAAAAGCAGAGACATTACTTTTCCAACAAAGGTCCATCTAGTCAAAGGTATGGTTTTTCCAATGGTCTTCTATGGATGTGAGAGTTGGACTGTGAAGAAAGCTGAGTGTCGAAGAATTGATACTTTTGAACTGTGGTGTTGGAGAAGACTCTTGAGAGTCCCTTGGACTGCAAGGAGATCCAACCAGTCCATCCTAAATGAGATCAGTCCTGGGTGTTCATTGGAAGGACTGATGCTGAAGCTGAAACTCCAATACTTTGGCCACCTCCTGCAAAGAGATGACCCATTGGAAAAGCCCTGATGCTGGGAGGGATTGAGGGCAGGAGAAGAAGGGGATGACAGAAGATGAGATGGTTGGATGGCATCACTGACTCGATGGACATGATTTTGAGTGAATTCCGGGAGTTAATGATGGATACGGAGGCCTGACGTGCTGTGATTCATGGTGTCGCAAAAAATCAGACACGACAGAGCTACTGAACTGAACTGAACTAAGAGTTTGTTCAAATCCATATTCATTGAGTCAGTAATGCTATCTAACCATCTCGTCCTTGGCCACCGCCTTCTCTTCTTGCCCTGTCTTTCACAGTATCAGTGTTTTTCCGAGTGAGTCAGCTGTTTGCATAGGTGGTCATTGTAGTGGAACATCAGCTTCAGCATCAGTCCTTTCAATGAGTATTCAGCATTAATTAATTAATTAATTAATTAATGAGTATTCAGCATTAATGCCTTTAGGTTTGACTGGTTTCATCTCCTTGCTGTCCAAGCAATCTCAAGAGTTTTTTCAGCACAGTTTGAAAGCATCAAATCTTTGGTGCTCAGCCTTCTTTATGGTCTAACTCTCACATCCATACATGACTACTGGGAAAACCCTAGCTTTGACCATACAGAGCTTTGTTGTCAGAGAAATGTCTCTGTTTTTTAATGTGCTCTGTAGGTTGTCATAGCTTTTTTTCCAAGGAGCAAGGTTTTCTTTTTTCTTTTTTTAATTTCGTGTCTACAGTCAGCAACCACTGTGCCTTAGGAGCCTAAGAAAGTGAAATCAGTCACTGTTCCACTTTTTCCCATCTATTTGCCATGAAGTGGTGGAAACAGATGCCACAGTCTTAGTGTTTTTAATGTTGAGTTTTAAGCCACGTTTTCACTCTTCATGAGATATATATCATTCTTTTTATATTTGCATATTTCTCCATTATACAAAAGCTCCATGGGTTAATTAACAAGGTTTCAATGGATGAGTATTAAGATTGCTACTAATATCCTGTTTTTACAAATAACACTTTCATTACTGACTTCCCTTATTGTGGGTATGTTTATGTGTATGTGTGTATTTGGTAGAGTATTTCTAGAGTTAATTGTTAGAGGAAAGATATTGTTTCAAAAGGTAAATTCATATGTAATTTTGTTAGATATTCTGAGTCCCAGTTTAGAGAATACACTATACAGTACTTATTGTTTGAGTTTACTGCCCATCCAGTGGTTTTAGTTCCAACTCACTTACAGAGGAAGTAAATTAAAATTCATGCATAACTGATTGAATGTGAGCAAAAGATCAGAGTAAACATTTCATCAAAGATAAAGAAATGGCAAAGAGCAAATGAATATATGTTGAACATAATTTAGTCATTAGGGAAATGAGAAAGCCACAAGTTATCATTTTTGTACATTGTAATGTCTAGAATATTTGTCAATATCAAGTGTTAGGAAGGATGGGAATACTCATAAAATGGTACAGCCATTTTGAGAAGTAATTTTATACTTTGTCATAAATGTAAGTATACATCTACCATATGATTTCTTAATATTGCACCCATATATTTAGATAATTATATGTATTTAATTCTAATTGTGGAAAATATATTAAAAACCTGTAGATAAATATTTATAGCAACTTTATTCACAATTGATAAAATAGGAAATACCTTAGATAAAATTTCATCAGTGAAAAAATAAATAAACAGAGGCATGTTGGGTGTAAGGGAAGAGGTCATCCATGAAGGGCTAGCATAATGTGATTTGGGGTGATGGGACTGCATAAAACTGTGTTGGTAACCATACATCTATATATTGGTTATAATCCACAGAAAAGTTCATCACAAAAACTAATTTTATTCTATAAATACATACCTTTAAAAAAATCAACAAGTATATGCCAGGAGAGATAGAATAAAAACAATCACAAATGAATCTACCTATAGTTTAAATAAGTAACATCTACACTGAAGAGGAAGATAAATATAGGAGTTGACCTAAATAGTTTTGGAAAACATTTTAAATTGAAGTACAGTTAATGTACAATATTGTGTTAGTTTCTAGTGTACATCAAATATTTTAGTTATGTATACTGATATATGTAAAATAATCTGATTGAATGAAATGAATTCTTTTTCAGTTGATTAGTATTCCATTATGTGTGTGTGTGAGTGTATGTGTATATACACATACACATACACACCTTCTTTATCCATTCATCTATTTTTGGACATTTGGGTTGCTTCCATGCCTTTGCTGTTGTAAAAAGTGCTGCTATTAGCATTGGGGTGCATGTGTCTTTTCATATTATAATTTTGTCCAAATATATGCCCATGAATGGGATTGCTAGATCATATGGGAATTCTATTTTTAGTTTTTTTTTGTTTTTTTTTTTTAAGGAATGTCCATACTATTCTCCACTGTGGCTGCAACAGTTTACATTCCCACCAACGGTATAGGAGAATTCCCTTTCTCCATACCTTCTACAGCATTCGTTATTTGTGGAATTTTTGACTATGGCCATTCTGACTGGTGTGATGTGGTACCTCACTGTAGTTTTGATTTACATTTCTCTAATAACTAGAGATGTTGAGCATGTATTCCTATGCTTTTTTACCACCTGCAAGTCTTCTTTGGAAAAAATGTTTATTTAGATCTTCTTTTCATTTTTTGATTGTTATTGAGTTGTATGATCTAGTTTTATATTTTAGAGATTAAGCCCTTGTCAGCCACATCATTTGCAAGTAGTTTTTTGCAAGTCCATGGGTTGTCTTTTCATTTTATTTATGATTTCTTTTGCTGTGCAAAAGCTTGTAAACTTGAATGTCTCATTTGTTTATTTTTTTGCTTCTAGTTCTATTTTCTTGAAAGACTGACCTGCTATTGATTTATGTCAGAGAATGTTTTACCTGCATTTTCTTCCAGTGGTTTTATGATGCCATGTCTTTAAGTCTTTAAGTCAATTTGAGTTTATTTTTGTGTATGGTGTGTATTTTAAGTATGATATGATGGTATTTTGTAACTTCATCAATTTACATGCAATTGAAGCTGTCCAATTTTCCCAGCACTACTAGCTGAAGATACAGTTTTTTATGCATTGTATTTCCTTGCCTTCTTTGTCAAAGACTGACTGTGGATGTTTGGGTCTATTTCTAGGTTTTCTATTCTATTCCATGTGTATGTATTTGTACCAGTACCACACTGTTGTGATTACTGTAGCTTTGTAGTATTGCCTGAAGTCTGTGAGGGTTGTTCATCCTGTTTTGTTCTATTCCCTTAGGACTGGTTTGGCAATTCTGATGTTTTTTGGTTCCATCTAAACTTTAGGATTATTTGTTCTAGTTCTGTGAACAGTGTTATGGGTTATCTGATAGGTGCCACATTAAATCTATAGATTGGTTTGGATAGTATGGCCATTTTAACAATATTCATTCTTTCATTCATTCTTTCAAAGCATGGAGTATTTTTTTCATTTCTTCAGATTATATTTAGTTTCCTTTACCAATGTTTAATTGTTTTTAACATGTAAATATTTCACTACCTTGGTCAAGTTTATTCCTATGTAATTTTTAATGTGATTTTAAAAGTTTTTTTTTTTTTTTTTGCATTCTCTTTTTTGATCTTTAATTGTTACTGTAAAGGTATTAAACTGATTTCTGTGTGTCAAACAGCACCTTAATTCTGCTACTTTTGTGCACCTAAAAGAGACTTAATTATTTTATAATTTTGTTGAGATGGTAATTCAGTTCAGTTTAGTTCCTAGGTCTTGTCCAACTCTTTGAGACCCCATGAATTCCAGCACACTAGGCTTCCCTGTCCATCACTAACTCCTGGGATCTACTCAAACACATGCCTATCATGTTGATGATACCATCCAACCATCTCATCCTCTGTCGTCCCCTTCTCCTCCAGCCTTCAATCTTTCCCAGCAGCAGGGTCTTTTACAGAGTCAGTTGTTCGCATCAGGTGGCCAAAGTACTGGAGTTTCAGCTTCAGCATTAGTCCTTCCAATGAGTATTCAGGACTGATTTCCTAGTCCAAGGGATTCTTAAGTGTCTTCTCCAACACCACAGTTCAAAAGCATCAACTCTTCAGTGTTCAACTTTCTTTAGAGTCCAACTCTCACATCCATGCATGGCTACTGGAAAAACCATAGCTTTCACTACATGGATCTTTGTTGGTAAAATAATGTCTCTGCTTTTTAATATTCTGTCTAGGTTGCTCATAGCTTTTCTTTCAAGGAGCAAGCATCTTTCAATTTTATGGCTGCAGTCACCATCTGCAGTGATTTTGGTTGTGAGAGTTGTACTATAAAGAAAGCTAAGCACCAAAGAATTGATACTTTTTAACTGTGGCACAGGAGAAGACTTTTGAGAGTTCCTTGGACTGCAAGGAGATCCAACCAGTCCATCCTAAAGGAGATCAGCCCTGGGTGTTCATTGGAAGGACTGATGTTGAAGCTGAAACTCCAATACTTTGGCCACGTGATGTGAAGAACTTATTTGAAAAGACCCTGATGCTGGGAAAGATTGAAGGCAGAAGGAGAAGGGGATGACAGAGGATGAGATGGCTGTAATGACATCACTGACTCAATGGACATGAGTTTGAGTAAACTCTGGGAGTTGGTGATGGACAGGGAGGCCTGGCGTGCTGCAGTTCATGGTGTCACAAAGAGTCAGACACAACTGATCAACTGAACTGAACTGAAGGAGATGGTAATTAATTACCTATAAATACAGGTTTATTGAAGTAAAAATAACAGAGAAAAACACATCCCAATCTTTAATACATAGTTATATAATTTTGAAAAAAAATATTTTTAAAGTTAAATTTTTCATGATTATGAGCTTAAATTTTGGGGTTTTATCTACATTTTGGAATAATGTTGGATAAATAAATAAATTTAAGTAAATCAGAAAAAATATATATTTTTTTTATCTCCTGGAGAAATAACTATTTTTTTGTGTGTGCTTCCAAATCTCTAGAATCTTGACAACAGTAAAAATATCTGAGACAGATTTCTTCATATTACATTATGTGTGCTTTAGTGACCAGTTGTGTCCAACTCTTGACAACCCCATGGATTGTAGCCTGCCAGATTCCTTTGTCCATGGAATTCTCCAGACAAGAATACTGGTGTGGGTAGGTGGGTAGTCATACCCTTCTCCAGGGGATCGTCCCAACTCAGGGATCAAACTCAGGTCTCCAACTCAGATCTCCTGCGTTATAGATAGATCCCTTACCTTCTGAGCCACCGGGGAAGCCCTAATTTATTCATATCTTTGGAAAGAGAAAAAAAGAGAAGGGAAAAATTTAAAAAAGAAAGAAACTAAAAGAGGGATTTTTTTTTTTTTTCTAACTTCCTAGCAATAACTATAGATATAGCCCTGAGAAGAATTCTCTTACCTCCTACTCCTGAAGAATTTCAGGGTGCATAGATTTTTCTCTTAATTAAATGAATCATGAAAGTGAAAGAAAGTGAAAGTGAAGTCGCTCAGTCGTGTCCGACTCTGCGACCGCGTGGACTGTAGACTACCAGGCTCCTCTGTCCATGGGATTCTCCAGGCAAGAGTACTGGAATGGGTTGCCATTTCCTTCTCCAGAGGATCGTCCCAACCCAAGGATTGAACCCAGGTTTCCCTCGGAGGCAGACACTTTAATCTCTGAGCCACCAGAGAAGTTACTTACAAATCAAAACGCCTATGGAAAAACTTTAATAAAATGGCAATAGTAAAAGAAAATATAAGCTAACTGACTCATATTAGTTAAAAATTAAAAATTCTCAACTTGTACCTTAAGAACATGGAATAATTCTCAAGAGCATGTGAACTGTATATTACAATCAATTATATACTCGCTGGCCATAAAACAAGTTTCAGCAAACTTCAACCGTCTCAGATAAGGATGGAAATAAACTAGGTAGAAATGCTATAAATATAACTTAAAAATACACAAATATTTGAAAATTAAGCCTTAGTCTTATAAATAATCCAGTAAATACAAGAGAATAATAAAATTTAGAAACATTTTGAAATTAATAAAAGTAAGAATATGACCTAAAAATCTGGTGGAAATGAAGTTAAAGGAATGTTTATGGAAAATGTAAGATTATAGTGCATATATTAGAGGAAGTATTACAGATATCAAATTCAATTATTTAAGTTTTACTAAGAAGACTACCTAATGAAATTCAAAGAAAGTAGAATGAAAGAAATAATAAGAATTAAAAGTAAAATCAGTTAAATAAAATATAAGTATATATTAACAAAGTAAAACTTTAGTTTTTTTTTTTTTTCCATTTAAAAAAAACAATAAAAATAATAAACTTCAATAGGAGGTCCCTGAACAGGAAATAAAGGCAAAAAAAATTTTTTTAAATGCCAGAATGAGGTATACAGAGGAGGATGAGTGAGTGCAAGCCACTCAGTAGTGTCCAACTATTTGCAATCCCATGGACTATACCGTCCATGGAATTCTCCAAGCTAGTACAGGCAGCAGAATTCTCCAGGCCATAATATTAGAGGGGGTAGCCTTTCCCTTCTCCAGGGGATCTTCCCAACCCAGGGATGAACCCAGGGCTCCTGCATTGCAGGTGGATTCTTTACCAGCTGAGCCACCAGGGAAGCTACAGAGGAGGATATTAAATTGTAAATATTTTAAGAAGAAAATAAATTAGTATAATATGTAGCCTAATGTCAAAATTTGACAATGTGATTAAATGAATACTCTCTTGAGAAGCACAACTTATTTAAATTGAAACAAACAAGTAGACAAAAACAAATCTGAGTATTTATATGTAAACTAAAGAAACAGGATCTGTATCTTTCCACTAAGAAATGCCCTTTACATGATAATAATGTATTCAATAATATATTCTCTCAAAATGAGCCAGAAAATATTCTCTTTCAGTTTTCTGAAATATTTATTAGATTCCTTCATTTACTCTGTGTTCCATGGTGTATTATAGCTCAATACACTTATATATATAGAAACCCATTCTGGATGTCATATGAAAAATGGATTTTAAAGAAACAAATTGAGAAATTCTCGTAGCAATCCAGGTGATGGTTGATGGTGGCTTGTATTGAAAAATAAATAGAAATGGAGCAAAGTAGGAAGATACAGAAAGTACTTTTTTTGAAATGGAATTATCAGGACATTTTGAGATGGTATGGAGATAGGCAAGTTAATATGGGGAGGTTAAGATAGGGCTAGAAATAAATGATGTATTTTTAGAAGAACAGAAAATATTGGGTAGCAAGTCCTTAAATTATCTTTAAGTAATTATTTCCCAGAGTAAGCCTTTATATAAAGGAAAAAAAAAAAACAAAACAAAAAAAAAACAAGGAAAGTTGTAAAACAACTCCCAGTTCAAACTTTTATAACATACGGATTTTAATATATTCTGGTATTAACTTGTATTCACAATATAATTAAATTTTGTTTGCTCTAGTTATGTGTTTAGTATGCTTATATATTTTGTCATAAATTATCAAACACACTGCACAGCTGGCAAAAAATTTTTTACAAAAATGCCTCATTAGAAATCACCAACTTATCTTCAAATTGTCTGAACATGTGGTGCAAAATTTGAATTCATGCAGTTATGTGTTAGCTGCAGACAGCCTGACTCATTGATCTTGCTGTGTGATAGATATGTTTTAGGGGTGGGTTGTTGAGAATGATGATTTTTTTGCCTAGCTGTTTAAATATTTTATGATTAAAATATGCCTTTTTCTTGTTCTGATTAAGTACTTAGCAGAATGTTTTCCAAAAGGTTTTTTTTTTTTTTTTCCATAATGTTAACAAGAGCTAGTGAACTTTAAAAAAAAATTAGGTTTCTTTTCTCCAGTTTCTATATTTTTCATCTATCATTTTTTAGCATTACTTTTGGAATTGGCATATTATAAGTTGTTGCTTTAGAATGATAGCTTATTTTCTAATTAGTTTTCTTCTCATAACTAAAAGTAAATTTAGACATATACGTTTACAACAGAATGTTGTTCTATTAGTAAAAATATTCTTTAATCATTCCAAAATATAGTTAGCCACTATATTTACTAGACTAACTTGACTAACTTGACTTTAGCCCTGTTAAAATATTGCAAATCAGATTTTTTTCTGATTGCAAACATTTTAAATTATTTTAGTATTTGGTTAGTTTTTTCATTATTGGTCTCAGTTCAACAAAAAAGTTTACTTAAAGATGGCTGAGATGCTTTATAGTTAAAAATAAATCTATTTTTCAATTTGTTCCCTATTCAGATTACAAAGCATTTATTATCTTATGACTGTATATGCCAGTCATAATTTAGTCAGATATAGTTGACTTATAAATCTAATATCCATATTAAATTATCAGAACTTAGTGTCTACATACTACTACTAAAAAAAAAAAAAAAAACTATAGAACGGTGTTCATAATTTTGACTCAAAACAGATCTCAAGTTTTTTATCCTGACTAAATGATTTCAAAGTCGGATGGTTCATTCATAGTTTTTGCTTTTCTGGTTAGTCTTGTAATATTTTACTTCCCATATTTACCATTAGTCAAAAATAGGACTGCATGTTTATGAGTCCACATGCTCTTTTTATCTCTGGTTTTTACTGTTGTGTTTCATAAGACTGAATGAGGTTGTCATCATCTGTGCTGTGCCGTGCTTAAACACTCAGTCATCTCTGCCTCTGCGATCGCATGGACTATAGCCCATCAGGCTCCTCTGACCATGAGGATTCTGCAGGCAAGAATAGTGGAGTGGGTTTTCATCCTGTCCTCCAGGGGACTGTCGCAACCCAGAAATTGAACCCAGGTCTCCAGCATTGCTGGCGGATCCTTTATCATCTGAGCCACCAGGGAAGCCCAAGAATACTGGAGTGGGTAACCTATCCCTTCTCCAGGGGATCTTCCACACTCAGGAATAGAACCAGGGTCTCTGCATTGCAGGCAGATTCTTTACCAGCTGAGCTTCCAAGGAAGCTCTATAATTATATACAGTAGTGCAACTGTCTTCTAAATAAAATATATCACTGCACTAAAAGTTTCTTCTCAAAACAATTGTTTCTCCTAATAGCTGAAAAGATCATTTTAAAATTTCAGGTTCAATCATGTCATTTGCTAAAAACCTTTGGTGTCTTTGGATTGCTTTAAGAAAATAAATTTATTAAAAAATAAATAAAATAAAATAAACTATATGTATATATATATATTTGACAAAGTCTCTGCATCTAATTATTGCAAGTGGCAGATTGTTCTATATCCTGGCCTGTGTGTATCTCAATCTCACTTCACTCTGCCTCTCTCTAGTTCCAATAATAAAAATATTCGATATTCTTTTTCTTTCCACGTTCTGTCCTTATTTTTGTTTTGCAGAGTAATAATTGATATAAAATATGATATTAGGTTCAGATACACAATGTAGTGTTTCAACATTTGCATACATTATGAAATGAACACCATAATAAGTCTAGTTACCAACTGTCACTTTACAAATTTCATAGAGTATTAGTGACTATATATTTCATAATGAACATTGCATTCCCATAAGTTACTTTAAACCTGGAAGTTGTACTTCCTAATGCCCTTCATCCATTTCAACCATCCAACCCCAACTTCCCTCCCCTTTGGCAGCCACTAATCTGTTCTCTGTATCTATGAGTCAGGGTTTTATTTTGCTTTTTGTTTATTTGATTTTTAGATTCCACAGATAAATGAAATGATGTGGTATTTGTCTGACTTACTTCATTTAGCTTAATATTTTCAAGGTCCATGTATGTTATCACAAATGGCATGATTTTATCCTTTTTATGACTGAGTAATATTTTATTGTGTGTGTGTGCTTGTATTTTTTATTCATTCATCTATCAATAGGCATTGAGCTTATTTCCATATGTTGGTATTAAAAATAATGCTGCAGTAAGCAGAGAAGTACATATGTCTTTTTGAATTAGTGTTTTCATTTTCTTCAGATAGATATTCAGTGGTGACATTTTGGATGATATAATAGTGCTATTTTTTTTTTTTTAATGAAACTTCCATATTGTTCGTCAAATTTGCTGGATCAATTTTAATTCTCACCAACAGTGGACAGTTCAGTTCAGTTCAGTCACTCAGTCGTATCCAACTCTTTGCGAACCCATGAATCGGAGCATGCCAGGACTCCCTGTCCATCATCAACTCCCGGAGTTCACTCAGACTCATGTCCATTGAGTCAGTGATGCCATCCAGCCATCTCATCCTCTGTCGCCCCCTTCTCCTCCTGCCCTCAATCCCTCCCAGCATCAGAGTCTTTTCCAATGAGTCAACTCTTCACATGTGGTATCCAAAGTACTGGAGTTTCAGCTTCAGCATCATTCCCTCCAAAGAAATCCCAGGGCTGATCTCCTTCAGAATGGAATGGTTGGATCTGCTTGCAGTCCAAGGGACTCCCAAGAGTCTTCTCCAACACCACAGTTCAAAAGCATCAATTCTTCGGCGCTCAGCCTTCTTCACACTCCAACTCTCACATCCATACATGACCACTGGAAAAACCATAGCCTTGACTAGACGGACCTTAGTCGGCAAAGTAATGTCTCTGCTTTTCAATATGCTATCTAGGTTGGCCATAACTTTTCTTCCAAGGAGTAAGTGTCTTTCAATTTCATGGTTGCAATCACCATCTGCAGTGATTTTGGAGCGCCCCAAAATAAAATCTGACACTGTTTCCACTGTTTCTCCATCTATTTCCTATGAAGTGATGGGACCAGATGCCATGATCTTAGTTTTCTGAATGTTGAGCTTTAAGCCAACTTTTTCACTCTCCCCTTTCACTTTCATCAAGAGGCTTTTTAGTTCCTCTTCACTTTCTTCTATAAGGGTGGTGTCTGCATATCTGAGGTTATTGATATTTCTCCCAGCAATCTTGATTCCAGCTTGTGTTTCTTCCAGTCCAGCGTTTCTCATGATGTACTCTGCATAGAAGTTAAATAAGCAGGGTGACAATATATAGCCTTGACATACTCCTTTTCCTATTTGGAATCAGTCTGTTGTTCCATGTTCAGTTCTAACTGTTGCTTCCTTACTTGCATATACCGAACATCCACTGGATCATGGAAAAAGCAAGAAGTTCCAGAAAAACATTTATTTCTGCTTTATTGACTATGACAAAGCCTTTGACTATGTGGATCACAATAAACTGTGGAAAATTCTGAAAGAGATGGGAATACCAGACCACCTGACCTGCCCCTTGAGAAACCTATATGCAGGTCAGGAAGCAACAGTGAAGAGTTCTCTTTTTTCCACATTCCTATCAACACTTGTTGTTTCTTGTTTCTTAGTCATTGTAACAGGTGTGAGGTGGTGTCTCATTGTGGTTTTGATTTGCAAATACCCTGATTTGTGTCATTGATCATTTTTTCATGTGCCTATTGATCATCTGTCATCTTCAGAAAAATGTCTATCAGGTCTTCCACTAGTTTTTTTTTTTTTTTTTAAACTGGACTTTGTGTGCATATGTGTGTGAAAATAACACACATTTTATATTTTGGATGTTAACAATTTCTCAAATATATGATTTGCCAATACCTTCTTCCATTCAGTAGGCTGCATTTTCATTTTGTTAATTGTTTCTTTGCTGCATAGAAGCTTTTAGTTTGATATAGTCCCATTTGTTCCTTTGGACTTCCCTGATAGTTCAGTTGGTAAAGAATTTGCCTGCCAATGCAGGAGACCCTGGTTCTATTCCTGGGTCAGGAAGATTGGCTGGAGAAAGGATAGGCTAACCATTCCAGTATACTTGGGCTTTCCTTGTGGCTCAAATAGTAAAGAATTTGCCTGCAACATGGGAGACTTGGGTTCAATCCCATGGTTGGGAAGATCCCCTGGAGAAAGCAAAGGTTATCCATTCCAGTATTCTAGCCTAGAGAATTCCATGGACTGCATAGTCCATGGGGTCACAAAGAGTCAGACAGGACTGAGAAACTTTCACTTTCATTTGTTTATTTAAGCTTTTGTTCCCTTGTCTTTGAAATTAGATTAAAAAAAAAAAATCACTAAGACTAATGTCAAAAGCTTACTGCCTATGTTTTCTTTTAAGAGTTTTAGGATTTCAGGTCTTGCATTCAATTTTGTATCCTGAACCTGTAAGTTCTAAGAGATTTTGTTGGGATCTTTAGGGTTTTCTCTATGTAATATCATGTCATCTGCAAATAGTGCCAGCTTTATGTCTTTCTTTGCAATTTATATGCCTTTAAGGGCGGTCCTAAGATGGCGGAGGAATAGGAAGGGAAGACCACTTTCTCCATCACAAATTCCTCAAAAGATCATTTCAACGTGGAGCAAACTCCACAAAACAACCTCTGAATGCAGGCAGAGGACATCAGGCAACCAGAAAAGCAGATCAGTGTCTTCAAAAACAGGTAGGAAAAAATATAAAAGACGAGAAAAGAGACAAAGGAGGTGGGGAGGGAGCTCCGTCCCGGGAAGGGAAGCCCGTCCCGGGAAGGGAATTCTAAGAGAGGTTTCCAAACACAAGGAAACACTCTATCTGCCGAGTCTAAGGCGAGCCTTGGAAACACAGAGGGCAACATAACAGGAAGGAAAAACGAATAAATAATTAAAACCAACAGATTACAAGCCCAACAGTAACTCCCCCAGCGGAAAAGCAGCGCAGACGCCTGCAACCGCCGCTAGCAAGTGGGGGCAGGGCAGGGAAGCGCGGGAGCCGCAGGCTGCCGTGCTGGGTAAGAAGCCGGCAGAAACGCCCCACGCATAACCAGAGCGAACGAACTTGGGCGAGCAAACCAGACTGGGGGATAGCTACCACGCGAAAAGCTGGAACATAAGACCCTGCCAGGACCATGCACAGAACAAAGGACTGAACGGAAATAGCCGGCTGCAGACCTTCCCCCGCCGGGGACAGGCAGCCAGAGCTGTAAGGGCTGGAAAGGGGCAATCGCAGCCCCGGAGAGACTACCTAAAAAGCGGCAGGCAGGCTTCTTTGCTGAGACTTCAGGGGATGCAGGACAGTCACCATCCGCCTCACAAGGAGCGCCAGCCAGTACACCCAGAAAACTGAGCAGTAGAAACAGAGAAGGGGACAAGTCCCAGCGACCACGCTCGCCAAGCTCCCGAGCTGCTCGGACCGGGAGGGGCGCAGAGCGCAGTCCCAAACAAGTTTGTGCCTCTGAGGGTTACCTGGGCGCCAAACCTGAGCGGCTTGGACCAGGGAGGTGCGCGAAGCCTGGGGCCAGCCTCGGATGGTTCCCGGCTGAGCTCCGTGGAGCTGGAGCTGTTTGTGCGTCATGGGGGGAGACAGGTCCAGCGGGGTTGAGACGCTGTGTGCCCACGACAGTGCTATTTGTTTGCAGCATCCCCCCCTCCCCACAGCGCGACTGAACTAGTGAGCCTAAAAAAAAAAAAAAAAAAAAAATGTCCACCACCGCCCTTATGTGTCAGGACGGAATTCAGACCCTGAAGAGACCAGCAAACAGAAGTTAAACAGAGGGAAACACCTTGGAAGTGACCCCACACGGCCCACAACATCAGAGAAGGGCCAGATATATCTTCACAATTTTTACAATCATTCCTTTTTTTTTTTCTTTTTTTTTCTCAAACTTTTTTTTTTAACTGTTA
>NW_024070187.1:77859247-77861391 GCF_014754425.2 Oryx dammah
TTTTTTTTTTTTTCTTGTATATATATTTTTTCTTATTTTTTTCCTTATTTCTTTTACTTAATATCATTATTTTTTTAATCTTTTTTCTTTTTTTCTTTCTTCCTTCTGCTTCGTCTCTTTAACATTGTATTTTTGAAAATCTAACCTCTACTCTAGGTTTTTAATCTTTGCTTTTCGGTTTTTGTTGTCAATCTTGTACATTTCATAACCCAATCTTACCTGACAGCGAGATTACTGGCTTGACCACTCTCTCCTCCTTTTGGACTCTCCTTTTTCTCCACCAGGTGGCCTCTGTCTCTCCCCCCACCTCCCCCCATCTCTTCTATATCCAACTCTGTGATTCTCTGTGTGTTCTAGATGGTGGAGAGCACCTAAGGAACTGATTACTGGCTGGACCTGTCTCTCTCCTTTTCATTCCTCTCACCCTCCTGGCCACCTCTGTCTACTTCCTCTCTCTCCTCTTCCCTGTATAACTCCGTGAATACCTCTGAGAGGTCCAGACTATGGAGCGCACATAAGGAAGTGACTATTGACTAGCTTGCTTTCTCCTCTTTTAATCTCACCGCATCTCATTCCAGTCACCTCTAACTACCCCCTCCCTCTTCTCTTCTCCATGTAACCCAGTGAACCTCTCTGGGTGCCCCTCAGTGTGGAGAAACCTTTCATCTTTAGCCTAGATGCTATATCATTGGTGCTGTATAGATGGAGAAGTCTAGAGACCACCGTAAAAATAAAACCAAAAACCAGAAGCAAGAGGCTTAAGTCCAAAGCTTGAGAACATCAGAGAACTCCTGAATTCAGGGAACATTAAGCAATAGGAGCTCATCAAATGCCTCCAAACCTACACTGAAACAAAGCTCCACCCAAGGGCCAACAAGTTCCAGAGCAAGACATATCACACAAATTCTCCAGCAACACAGGAACACACCCCTGAGCTTCAATATACAGGCAGTTCAAAGTTACTCCAAAACTTTAGAGGTCTCATAACCCATTACTGATCACTCCACTGCACTCCAGAGAGAAGAAACCCAGCTCCACCCACCAGACCTCCAACACAAGACTCCCTAACCAGGAAACCTTGACAAGCCACTGATACAACCCCACCCACAGTGAGGAAGCTCCACAATAAAGAGAACTCCACAAATTACCAGAATATAAAAAGGCCATCCCAAACGCAGCAATATAACCAAGATGAAGAGACAGAGGAATACCCAACAGGTAAAGGAGCAGGAGAAATGCCCATCAAACCAGACAAAAGAGGAAGAGATAGGGAATCTACCTGAGAAAGAATTCCGAATATTGATAGTGAAAATGATCCAAAATCTTGAAGTCAAAATGGAATCACAGATAAATACCCTAGAGACAAGGACTGAGAAGATGCAAGAAAGGTTCAACAAGGACCTAGAAGAAATAAAAAAGAGTCAATATACAATGAATAATGCAATAAATGAGATCAGAAACACTCTGGAGGCAACAAACAATAGAATAATGGAGGCAGAAGATAGGATTAGTGAAATAGAAGATAGAATGGTAGAAATAAATGAAACAGAGAGGAAAAAAGAAAAACGAATTAAAAGAAATGAGGACAATCTCAGAGACCTCCAGGACAATATGAAACGCTCCAACATTCGAATTATAGGAGTCCCAGAAGAAGAAGACAAAAAGAAAGACCATGAGAAAATCCTTGAGGAGATAATAGTTGAAAACTTCCCTAAAATGGGGAAGGAAATAATCACCCAAGTCCAAGAAACCCAGAGAGTCCCAAATAGGATAAACCCAAGGCGAAACACCCCAAGACACATATTAATCAAATTAACAAAGATCAAACACAAAGAACAACTATTAAAAGCAGCAAGGGAAAAACAACAAATAACACACAAGGGGATTCCCATAAGGATAACAGCTGATCTCTCAATAGAAACTCTTCAGGCCAGGAGGGAATGGCAAGACATACTTAAAGTGATGAAAGAAAATAACCTACAGCCCAGATTACTATACCCAGCAAGGATCTCATTCAAATACGAAGGAGAAATCAAAAGCTTTACAGACAAGCAAAAGCTGAGAGAACTCAACACCACCAAACCAGCTCTCCAACAAATTCTAAAGGATATTCTCTAGACAGGAAACACAAAAAGGGAGTATAA